>NC_088903.1:4885798-5185798 GCF_037157495.1 Lathamus discolor | reverse complement strand
CTCCTTGTAGCACCCCAAACCGCACCTCAGCTCCCCGCAACCAGCAGCCTCAGGGCAAAGCCGAGCCCCCCAAACAGCCGCTTTAACCCACCCGAGCAAGAAGCGATCGGAGACGCAACTATTCGTTTTCCCATCAGTAAACGGTGCCGGGGCTGAGCGCGTTGATGCCGGTCTCGGTACCCGCGTTCACGGAAATGTAGGGAAATTCTCCCTTTAATTGAGCTGCGTTTTGTAAATGCTTTTTTTTATGTAATTCCCCCTCCTTTTGCTAAACTGCGCTTCGGCCCCGCTCCAGCTTTGGATTTATTGTGTGTCTCTCAGGAGCCTTCACCACCCACACGGATGCTTAAGCTGACAAAAGTTTCCAGGCTTCTCCCTGCATGAGTGGGGGCTGCGGGAGAAACGGGGCTGGAAAACCCGAGCCCCAGCGGCTTATCCCCCCCTCCCTCCACAATTTTTACTTTCTAAATTTCCAAAATTCAAGCCTTTGAGTTAAATTTTGCCATCTTTCTTGGTTTAAATAAGCCCTCAGCAAAAGCCCAATCTCTTTGCTGAGTCAGTCAGGCCAAGCTGTCAAAAGTCTTTCGAGAAAAAAAGATTGATCGTTTCTCTCTTCTTTCGGGTTTGTGTGGAGCCGGGCACTTGAAAAGGGGGGAAAAAAAAACTTCCTGGGAAACGACTTTTCGTTTTATTTCTTTATTTTGTAAACTCTGGAAGTGGAAGTGAGGAAAAAAGGGGGAAAAAAAAGATGGGAAGGAAGAAATGTGATTTTAAAGATATCCATGCCCTTAAAATATGCTTGGCCTTTAAGGCAAGTGCAAAGGGTCCATTAAGTCTGCCTTTAGAAGCAGAAGGTTTGGGCTTTTCTTTATAAGTAATTTAACACTGGAAATCAGGCCGGTCTAACTAGACTTGACTTGAAGGCTCAGTTGATTTCCGAAGTGCTCACATCCAGACTCGCACAAATATAGGCTTCAACTCTCCAAGCTCTCCGATATGCAGAGATACAGAGGTATAGAGATACAGAGATGCAGATGCAGAGTTAGGGAGACAGAGATACCGACATATAGCAGTATAGCGGTACAGAGATATAGAAGTATAAATGCGGGTAGCTAGGTAGGTAGATGAATATATAGAGATACAGATGTATCTGTGATGGGCAGCCTGCTCATCCCTGCCCACGGGCGGGCACGGAGTGGGGCACCGGGCACCTCCCGGGGGTGTGAAGTGTGAGGAGACCAGGGAGGGCGGCTGGAGCTGCCCTGCACAGGCAGGGCAGGCAACACCAGGCAGGGCAGGCAGCTCAAGCAGCACAGGCAGGGCAGGCAGCGCAGGCAGGAGCGATGGCGGTGGCTGGGGTAGGGGGTTGAGGTTGTTCTGGGGATCTTCTCTCGCCTTTTTTTCCCCCTTTTTTTAATCAATTAAAGAAAATAATGCTTTCTGTTTGCCACCAGGCCCCGCCTGCCATTGGCCGGGGCTGGCCACGTGACCAGGAATTGGCTGCAATTTCGCCCCAGTCTCGAGTTTAATAGAGCAAGGTCCCCATACGCCTGTATTATCAGCAATATAACAATTATAAAAAGCCCGAGAACCATCATCATCACGGCCGTCAAAACTAAGGCCCTCCGATTTCTTTCCTTCTTTCCCTCCTCCTCCCTCTCCCCCCTCCCGCTTTTTAAACCCCGGGCCCTGGGAAAGCCATGAATTTTGAATTTGAGAGGGAGATCGGGTTTATAAATAGCCAGCCTTCGCTCGCAGAGTGCCTGACGTCTCTTCCCGCTGTCCTGGAGACATTTCAAACTTCATCAATCAAGGACTCGACATTAATTCCTCCTCCTTTTGAGCAAACCGTCCTCAGCCTGAATCCTTGTTCCAGCAGCCAAGCAAGACCGAGGAGCCAAAAAAGAACATCTCATGGCCTGCTTCAGCTCCAGCCCCAGCCTCCGGCACCGCCCGGCCCCTTGGCAGCGGAATTCCCCTGGATGAAGGAGAAGAAATCCTCCAAGAAAGCTACCCAGGCTCCATCCTCTTCTTCCCCCCCATCATCATCATCCTCGGTGCCGGTCCCTGCCGCAGGATCTCCTGCAGGTTCGTATAATGAGGGGGTGAGGGGGAGCTGCCGCGGCCCCTTTGCTTCGCTTTCCCTCCCAGCCCTGAATTCTTTTACAGCCTACGGGAAAGAAAAACACCCACAAACACAACCCAACAACAAAAACCAGAATAAAGAGTGGATGGGGGGGGGGGGGGGGGGGGGGGGGAGGAACAGGACGGGCAAGGCTGCATCAGCAGAATGGGGAGGAGGGAAAAGCGAGAGGCTCCGGTACGGTGGGGAGAGGCAGCTCCCATTGCGGAATAAACTAAATATACCCCAGATCCTTCCCCAGGCAACCGACAAAGCCGCAGCTTCCAGCCCAAGCCAGGGACCCTCTTCCCCCTGGGCCGCCGCCTCAGGGGCTCGGTAGCACCGGTACGGTAGGAAAAGGGTGGGTATCGGCTGACCGGTAACACAGGAATAACGAAATCAAAGCGCCGCAACGTCTTTTGCTAGCGAAAGGAACGGGAGGATAAAAATAAAGATTGAAGGGAAGTAGTGAGTGGCAATTCCCATTATCCACGAAGGCGGCAGCGACGGAAGGTCTCTAAAGGGAGAGGCCAGGGAGAAAAATCCTTTCTTTTCCTTGCGACAAGGGGACCGGAGAGCTCTTTCCAATCCTCTCCGACAGTGGGAAGAGTTTAATTCCACATTTCTTTCCCCCCACCCCGCCTTAGCGGTCCCCCCCCGGCCTATTAGAGAGGGGCTCGGCCCTGGCTGCCCTGGGGGGGGGTGGCCTCAGCCCCCCCCCCGTTGCCCCGCTCCCCCTCGCAGCCTGCGGTTTTCTGTGTGTTTAAGACACCCAGGGGCCGGCAGAGCCCGGCGGCGCCCGGAGGCTCCGGACCGCGTACACCAACACGCAGCTGCTGGAGCTGGAGAAGGAATTTCACTTCAACAAATACCTCTGCAGGCCCCGGCGGGTGGAGATCGCGGCTCTGCTCGACCTCACCGAGCGGCAAGTCAAGGTCTGGTTCCAGAACCGCCGCATGAAGCACAAGAGGCAGACCCAGTACAAGGAAAGCCCCGACGCGGAGCTCACCTACCCCGCAGCGGACGAGGGCAGCGACCCCGCAGAGGAACCGGGGGGGAGCCCCGCGACCCCGGTGCCCCACGGCAGCACCAGGCCGGGGCTGGCGGAGCCCGGGAGCCCGCCGCTGTTGGCAGGAGGGGCCGGTGGCGCCGGCCCCGCGGCCCGTGGTCCCCCCGGGAGCCAAGGCTCGCCTTTGCTGCCAGAGCTGAGCATCCTCTCGGCAGAGTCTTGCCTCCAGCTCGCCGAGGGGCTTTCTCCCGGCCTTCACGGAGCCCTGGAGAGCCCCGTGCCCTTCTCCGAGGAAGACCTGGACTTTTTTACCAGCGCACTTTGTACGATCGATTTACAACATTTCAATTTCCAGTAGCGATTCCCCGCTCGCTCCCGGGCCGCCGTTTCTGCCCATTCCAGGCGGCTGGAAACCCTTCAGCCCCAAGCAGCTCCCCCAGTCTCCTCTAAGGGGAGCAGCCCCAACCCCCTCCCCAATCCATCTCTCATTCAATCATCCCATCCTGCCCCCCAAAGCCTTTCCTTTCAAGCTCCTCACATGGTGGGACCCGAAGCACCCCCCCCCCCCATTTATTCTAGAAGGCTCACATGAAAGAGCAGCCCGAGTTTTGCTAAACGCAGGTATTTAATTCTAGTTTTATTTGTTCCATCCCTTATTTATTTGGAAGAAGGTGCCATTAGTCCTCCCGCACATCCGAGATGTCAGCCCTCGAGAGGAAATCTTTGTCAATCCTTCCAGCGACTTTCTCAGGAATCAGAACGAGACTTTTAGATTTCTTAATAAAAGTCAAAAATAAGCATAAAAAATAATTAAGAGAGGAATTTTCCTTCCTCTTTTCAAGTTTTAGATGTAGACTATTTATTCAAATCCTTTAATAGTAAATGGCAAATTATTTATTGCACATTATTTTCATAGAGTGAATAAATGTCTTTATAAAATCCAGACCCGTGTGTTGCTCGCTACGTATTTCCATCGAAAACGAACTGGTTTTTGCCTAAATCCTTTGCCTCCCTCCTTCCTGCTCTACAGCAATGGTGTCCCAGTAAGGTCCTCGTGTGCATTGAGAGGGGAGACAAAAGGAATTGCTCCCAACCAACATTTCAGGAGGTTTCTCCAAGCAGAAGCAACCGCTGCCTTCAGCTCGGTTCATTTCCCGTGAGCTTGCTTTGTATTTAACTTATTTCGGTTTTCCAATGAATCGAAGCGGGACATTTGCTCCCAGTTTCAACGTCTGAGGCTGGATTTATGGAAGTGGCCCCCTCTCCCCGCCCCGCACGGCGGTGCCCGGCTTGGGAAGCGGCACAAAGGCGAAGCCCGGGGCCGCTCCGGGGACCGCGCAGCTCCGCGGAGCCTCCGCACATTCCGCGGCCGAGCTGGGGGCGGTGGGGCCGCGCAATCCTAACAACTGCACTTCTCCCTCCGCTCCCCCCTTTCCCCCCCAGCCCAGCTTCTCGCCTTCATCTCAGTCCTCGCCTCTCGGAGAGGAGAACAAGGATGCGCCGATCGCGTTTTAACCCTCCCGGACCACAAAAAAAAACCCTCAAAAAGGCGGAAAGGGAGGATGAACCCCCCCATACACCCCCCCCACGCTGGAGGGGTGGGTGGTGCCGGCATTTTCATCAACAAATAAATGTTGCAGAAGAAAAGGGGGTAAGATCTTAGCCTGGCGGAGGCCTTTCTTTTCCCCTCTTCCTTTTCCAGCCGTACAGAAGCCTTCGGCCTCAGGGATCGGCCCTTTCCTCCCTCCGCAGCTCCCGCCTGCAAGAAACCTTCCTCTCAATGTGTAATTTTAAACACAAAACTCATATATCAGGGAAGGGGGGGGGGGGGGGGGGGGCGCAGCTTGTGAATGAAAAGGGGTCAGAGCAGGAATCAATCGCGGTGACACCCCAAATAAATCATATTACGTCTTTGCTAAGTCATCGGTGTTTCCTCAGACACGGGGTGGATATTTGGTACGCGTTCAACCGGGGGGTGCGCGGAAATAACGCGGAAAGGCGAGACCGGTGGGAGGGAGGGAGGTGGGGGAAGGGGCGAGTACGTGGATGAGGGGGGGGGACCCGCGGAGGCAGCCTTAAAATGGAGCGGAGAGGAGCGGAACGGGGACCGTTGAGTCCTGGCCCTGACTCTCGGTTCCCCAGGCCCCCGACAAAGCCGGGCTGGTGCCTGGGGTTTGCTGGGGATGGGGGGGTCACCCCTTTCCCCGGAGCCCCCAGGGAGACCTCCCGAGTATTTTGTTTGGGATGAAGAGCATCAGAGCCGGGCTCTGCTTTCTACTTCGGGCCGTAAGAAGAAATAAAATCAAATAAAGAAAGGCCTCGACAGCTGTTTCCCAAATTACTGCTCGCAGAGCTGGATTCTCTCTTCTCGCTGGAACAAAGGGAGTGGGGTGGGCATGATTTTACCTTCTTATTCTTAATAATATCGCCATTCTCTTCCCCCACCAGGCCAGCCGCCGTTGCCATCCGCTACGGGCTCACTCCGGGAAGGGTTTATATTGAAAATCGAAGTAGATGGAGGTTCAAATATGCGACTGAACGTTACTTAACACCTTCCTATAAAGAAGAGGCAGCGCCCAGCGCTGCCTGCAGACAAGCTGCCCCCGGCCCGGGGGTGTCCCCGTGGTGTCGTGTCCCCAGCCTTGGTGCTGCCCTCAGTCACCGTCCCTCTCCAGGCAGTCCCGAGCTGGGCGGGGGTGTGTGTGGGGGTGCAAAGCCCAGGCACAGCCCCACAGAAGGCTATTCATTATCTTTAAGTTTATTTAATATCTCCAGCTTCTGGAACGCACTCAGCGGCAGCGTTGGCACTGCCAGACGCTGTCTATCAAAGCGCCATTTGTTCCAGTGCTTTACGTATTTCCCTTCTCGCCTTCCCCCCCTCCTTGCAATCCTGAATGTGGGTTTGTTGGGGACGGCAGGAGCGGAGTCAGGAGTGGCACGATCGGGGCCTGGGGGCTTGCAGTGATCCCGGCTCCGCACCCCCCACCAGCACTCCCCAGGGCAGGCAGCTCCTGAATCAACTTCAAACTACGTGTGCAGGGATAGCTCTCCTCGCAAACGGATCTTGCGGCGGATTTCCACGAGCCCACACGCCCTTTTCCACGGGGAAGGGCGGAGGGGAAGGGCGAGGCGGAGGGGAGGGACCCCGGCCTCTGCGGGTCCCCGGTCCTGGGGAGGGACCGGGACGGGGAAGGGTTTTCCAACCCTCTCCCCACCATGAACCCTGACACCTTATCAATACAAATCTCTAACGAGGGCCCTTCTGCAGCTCGTAATGACTTCCCAAAGTTGCTTGCAGGTCTAGGAAGCATGCCAGTCAGAGCCGCAGATCAATTCTACACCCACGGAAAGTGACTTAATAAATGGAAGCTCGCCAGTTATTATCCTCGCTAACAGCAGGGCCCTTCGGATTTGTCCTAATTAACACGACTGAAATGTCGGAGGAAAGAAGGGGAATATTCAATAAAATTTAAATTATTGAATGACTGTAAGATTTCGCCATTAGTTCAGCCATTCTTTACCTTCTTCAAAATGTCAAACAAATGGGGAATGCATATTTGCAACCCTGCCCTTCTGTTCTGTGCAACTGGAGGGCATATATTAAGCATATTAAGCGGATTCAGCCCTTGATCGTTGTCAAAACACTGCAATTGCCTCACGATTATTAACCTCGGAGTATGCAAATGAAGGCGCTCGCACTGGTTGTAGGGATGCTAAAAGTAATATTTATCTTGTGCTGATCTAGTCTGGGGATGTGTTTGCTAAAGAGCTGCTTGAAACCCTGAGGAGGTTAAACCCGTCCGGGAAGGGTGGAAACCGGTGAAGAGGATGGGTGAGGTGGGAAGAGTGAAATTCTCCCGGGAATCTCCCGACCTCCCTCACGAGCTGCCAGTGCCAAGCTCCGGCTTTCCGGGAATATCCCCCCTGGGACCGCTTTCCCAGCTGAGCTCTAACATCCTTTCCCCGTCCTCAGGGAGAAGGGGACCTTCTGCTCGCCGGCCTGGCACCTCCCGCATCCATCCCAGGTTTGCTGGACTTAAGAAGCGCTGGACTTCGGGCAGGTGAATCTAGCCCTCATCAAGGAGGGATACTGTTCAGACTAAGCTGGTTAAGATGAACAACGCTGACCTACTGTTAGCATCATTGATGATGGCGTTAATAAACTCATGCTCTTGTTAAAGGGCAGGTTTAGGTGGAGCTGGCCCAGGCCGAGCCTGCTGGGTGCTGGAGCTGAAGGAAACCAGGAGGCTGTGGAATCCCCTGGGTCGGCCAGACCCCGGCCCTGCACCACCCGGGCTCGGCTCCCTCGAGGACGCTGAGCTGAGCTCTCAAGGAGCCGGCAGCGGGGCTGGCCTGGGGTGAGAAGCCAGGTCCAGAGCTGTCCTATCCATTCCCACCCAGCAGAAAGGCTTAAAGGAATCTCAACAGCGAGGCGCCCCGGCTTGCAGACACACTTCTGCCCCGGGGACCGCATAGAAACACTCGATACCAGATCCCCAGAGCCGTCAGAGAAGGAATTTTATTTGCCCGGGAGAAGCAGAAAGAACTTTTCTATCTTATCTTAATTGTCCCCTATTTATTATATAGCTAGGAGATAGCCCCTTGCTTGTAACTCATTAAAAGGCTCTCCTTCTGCTTCTCTTTGGACTCCCAAACTCTGGAGCATTTTTCCATGTTCTGTTTGCTTTTCCCTCTTCAGTTTTTAGCCCCAAATATAGCTTAGCAAGCTATGATCTAACCAAGACACATGCCGGGGCTATAAATTTCTCTGACAATTCCAAGGGACAAGTCCTTTTTGGTGCTAACGATGCCCGCAGCCAACCACGCACCCCCAGCGCCAGCAGCGCTTCCTATAAATCAACCCACCAGGAGCCAGAAGTGACACTTCTTAACGCACGACACAAACTTTCCCTGCAGAGGGTTATATTTAACTCCAAAACGAAACGTCTGAAGGCTCTGAGCACCCTGGAGCCTTTGGAAATGCCTCATTCCTTCTGTGTCGCCTACAACAGAAAACTTCCCGGTCTGCCTCAGATAAAGATTTCCTTAAGGAGTGTTCCCACACAGCATCACCAAAAGGGGCCACCCGTGGTTTAGGGGATAGGAATAACCGCTGTCTCCCTCAAGACATAAGTGAAAATCGAGTAATAAATATGATGAAAACAAAGGGAGTATTTGGGGGATATAGGACAGATAATTTGGGAATCTCCATCTGCGCCTATTCTTTGCCCACCTTCCCTCTCTCCACTCGCCAAAAACGAGGTTTTAAAGAAATCAATGTAGTAATGAAAGAATGCGGCTCCTCCGGCGCCTGGTTGTTAACGATAATCTGAGATTCTTTTCTCCTGCGTGTTAGGAGGGTCTGTACCGAAAAGGGGTCCTCCACCTCCTGCACAAGGGGAATTAAACCCAATCACAGTAACAGCGGTGATTTCCTTTCGGATCCAGGGCAAGGGGGAGAGAAGGGAATTTGGAAAAGGGCTTCCCACCGCGACTGCACGCACGTTGGTGCTGCGGGTTTCGAAAATACCGGGCAGTCGCATTTGTGGGGAATAACACAGCACTTTGGGGGCTCAGCTTGCGCCGCAGCCCTGCCCGCGGCCGTCAGCCTGGCAGCCTCGTGGGGGGACCCAGCATCTTCCGTCCCGGCGCACCCCGAGATCTGCCCTGTGTGGTGCTCCCGAGGCAGGTAAGAGAGACGGGGGAGAGGCAGCGGCCCCTTCGCTTGAGAACACGGCTCCGCACCCCATGCTTCGTGATCCCACAGGTACTTCCTCAGCGGGAGGAAAGAGCCTTTGCCAAAGTGACCAGAGCTCGTTCCCTGCTCGGCTCCATCCCCATTCCTGAAGCCCGGCCCCCTGATCCGCATCCCCCAGGCCCGCGGTTCGCTGCTTTTCGTGGCTAAAATCATGATCCCGCCTTATCCGAGCGTTCCATCTACCAGAGAAAACTCCGTGCTTTCACCTCAGAGCTGCCTCGGCTCTAAACTTCGGTTCCCTTCGCTGAAAGTAGATGTACAGTAGAACTTTCCCCTCCAGAACTCCACAGCAGCGAGTTCCCTCCCAGGGTACAGCTGTATTTTAACGACATGAACCATCCCTTTAATGCAGCAGTGGAGGGAGATCACGGTGGAAAATGAACAGACAACACGAAACAATTGATCCAAGGATGGATTAAACATCTACCCCTTTCTTTAATTTTACGCCCATAAATAATCTATTAGAAGCATCGCTTAAACGGAATACATTCATTTAAACGAGAGTGCAAGATTATACAGAAAGCACTTTTGGAATCAAATTAGAAGCAGATTTCTCTTGTAAAGGCAAAGACATAAGAGTCACTTTGAATCTTGATATTCGCTTTCGGTTGGCTAACATCTGTTACACCCCAAAATTTCCCTCTTGCACATCTCAGCATCAGCAAAGATGCAGAGGAGAGGAAGAGATGAATAAATCCTCACGCAGCTCTGGAAATAGTTTTCTCGTTACTCTTTTTATTGAAGGACGAGGATTGCAATTGGCCACAGCTCACGGAGGGGGGGAGGCTGAGGGAGGGAGGGTGATGCTACGGCTGCCTGGATTGTAGTTTCTTAACAAATGTTACCCAACGTGTTGCATCAGCCAAATCTACCAGCTCCAGGACGTGTTTGTGCTGCCCGAAGTGAACTTTTGGCCTGGGGGAGAGAAGAAAAAGAGCCCTCCTGGTTCTTCTTCGAGGCTCTGTAACCAGTAAATATCCTGACAAGTAACAAATGACTGTGGGCGTCATATTGTTGGGTGCTCTTGTCTCCCTTCTGCTAACAAGTAAATAAATGTTGCCTACCTATGTTTCCATTCTCTGAGCAGTTGAGTGGCCGGCCCGAAGTCAGTGTCTTTCCACCTACTCATCAACTGGACCCTGTCAGGGGAAAGCTTCTCTCTGGGAGCAAATTTGGGGAAACATCAACCAGGTTTGCCATGGAAAAGCAGATTTTAATGGTCCAGAGTTGGGTATAGCCCTTAAGATGCCGTTTGTTTTCAGTATAAAGTGTGTAGGTGCACGGGAGAAGGGTTGAAGAGGAAGATATCAGATAGACACATGGAGCATTTTCAGTTCTATTCCTCTAATTGTAAAGCTGGGCATGCTATATCTCCGACAAAAGACATTCTGTCTTGCTAACTTTATTTCATCCCCTCATTAGAATATTGATTTAATTACATCGCTTTTACCCACACTGGCCCTAGACACAAAGCCGGGCTGGCAAAACTCAAACCCATGAAGCGTTATTTTCCTTAGGAGCTTTTATTGCACGACTCAGCCCAGAAAACGCCAAACGTGTCTAAGCCACTTCCTAGGGGAAAGTTTGGAAATGAAGAAGAAAGCATCCTTCCGGGCTGGGGGCAGAGCAGCCGGCCCTCCCCACCTCTTTTCCCTCTGTCCTTTTTTTCTTGACATGGACCTAGGGTTGAGGAAAACCTTTTTAAGTTGGGGCCAGGGGACGTTCTGCTGAAACTGGTTTATCACACAACTTGGGGGCCTTTTTAGCACTTAAAACAGTCGTGGATGATTCTAGTTCTTCCCCCAGCCCCTCTTCCCCTCTACCTCCCCGCACCCCACTTCCCTCCTCTCCTTTAAAGTCTTTGAGGAAAGATTTTGACGTATTCGTGTTGTTATCAGATTGATGGGCAGGGTTTGATTGAAACCCCTTTGTCATGCAAATGTCAGGGCCTTGATGGATGAGCTCAGAGCCGTGACAAACTTCAGGAGCCCCTCTCTCATTGGGCTGGGCCGCCCCCCGGGGCCGGCCCCCCTGCCCCGCCGCGGGCTGCGGGCTCCGAGGGCCAGCGCTGCATGGAAGGAAGTTTTACAGCTTTGACATACTATCTAAAGGTTGTAGGGCAGGCGGAATCCCCCCCAAAACAGGCTGACCCTCCTCCATCAGTGGCAGATGGACAATACTAGGATGAACTCCTTCTTAGAGTATGCAATTTGTAACCGTGGGACGGGCGCCTACCACCACTTGGAGCAAAGCTCCCCATCCTTCCCCCCTTGCTCAGGTAGCCCCGGCAGGGACACTTTCAGCGGGGACGGGCGCTTTGGCACGGGAGGGAGCGCGGCCGCCGCTGCCCACCTCCCCCAGCCCAGCCCCGGCTGCCGCCCTCCCTCCTCCGGGCGCTCCGGCCCCGTGGCAGGAGCTGCCCCGGCCGGGTTCTCGGCCCAGCATTGCGGCCCCAGCTACGGGCACCACCAGCTCTTCCCCGGGCAGCAGGACGCCGAGGGTGTCTACTTCCAGGCGGCCGGGTACTGCGCCAACGCGGGACCCAGCCTCAGCTCCCTCGCAGAAAGCTACTGCGGGGTTGTGCCGGCCCCCGGGCCGTACCAGCAGCAGCACCTTTACGGGCAGGAGCAACCCGGCTACTTGCCCGCCGTTTACAGCAACCTCTCGCCTGCTTTAAATGAGGACAAAGACCCTGCGTGTCCCCCCGAGCCATGCCCCAACGCCAGCGCCACACAGACCTTCGACTGGATGAGGGTGAAGAGGAACCCACCCAAGACAGGTGAGTTTGGGGAACACAGAAGCGGGCGAGGGGGGTGGCAGGTTTCAGCTTGTCCGGGGAGGGGTGGGCTTCCTCGGGTGTGGGCCCAGGGAGCTGGGCTTGTTGTCCAGGGGATAATTTGCTTTGGGGTTCGGTGGTGGGTTTTGGTTTAACACCAGTTTGGCGCTGTGTAAAGCCAGATAGAGATTGCCCAGACACATCTGAAGGGAGGGTCCCTGAGCTAAGTCTCCCGCAGGCCTAATACTGTTTAAGCCCAGCTCGGAGTAGGAAACTCTCCAGGCTTCCTGCTTCTTTCCACAGCCGTGGCTTCCATTTCCCCTATTGTTCAACTTCCGTCTCCCCGGTCTTCCTTAAACCACATCCTTTCCTCCTCCTCCTCCCCACATCATGATCCTTGCCCTCCCACTTCACCCCACGCACGTTCAGGTGTCACGGCAATGTGCAGGGAACTGAAGGGAATGGCTCCAAGGGAAGGGGACAGCTCTACGGAGCCCGAGTCTGTCCTGTCGGGTCGGAGGCCAGGGGTGCCCGCCGAGGGACCGGGAGGATGCTCAGGGATCGCCCTGGCTGCTCCTGCCCTGCTCCTCTTTACTCGTCCACAGCTAAAGCGGCGGAGTACGGACTCCTGGGCCAGCCCAACACCATCCGCACCAACTTCACCACCAAGCAGCTAACGGAGCTGGAGAAGGAGTTTCACTTCAACAAGTACCTCACCCGGGCACGGAGGGTGGAGATCGCAGCCACCCTGGAGCTCAACGAAACTCAGGTCAAGATCTGGTTCCAGAACAGGCGGATGAAGCAGAAGAAGAGGGAAAAGGAAGGTCTTGCCCCGGCCGCTGCCCCCAGGTCTGCGAAGGAGGCGGGTGAAGCCTCGGACCAGTCCACCTGCACCTCCCCCGAGGCCTCCCCCGGCTCCGTGTCCTCCTGAAGGGCAGCTCTCCCCGCAGCTCCCGCAGGCTTCCACGCTCGGCGCGGCCCGGCCGCACACATGCGTCGGGCAGGCCCCATTCTCCCACTCGAGTTTCTCTCCCTTAATTTATAGACCCCTGTAAAACCACCGGCCCCCGAAGGAGCAGCCGGGTCCTCGTACACCCCAGCAAGAGGCGTTTGTCTCAGGGATGTTCCTCTTCTTCCTTTCCCTTTCCCTATAGGAACTGCACTTTCAACTACACAAACTTTAAAACGAATTCAGTTTTCTCCCGTTTTTAAAAACGTGCACAACGACTTTCGCCTGCAAGAACCCCGCTTTTGATACGGTTTTCCTACTTGTAAAAAGGTTTTGGGCATTTGTTTTCTTTCTTTCCTTTTCATTTCCTGTATGTATATGTCGGAACGAGATCTGAGGAGCCCAGGATGCCGCTGGCCTCTGCACAGACCCCCGCACCGCTCAAACCCCGCAATTCCCCTGCTGCCGTTTTGCACTATTTCTGCTTTACAGGGTTTTTGTACACGCTTTGCGACTGGCACTGACTTGGGTTGTGCCATCAGGGGAGTGGGACGAGGCGCAGGCTGGCCTCGGGGTGCTCTGGGCAACGGTCGCTGTCGCAGGAGGTGTAAGCGACAAGGCTGGGGGGGCCGAGGGGCTCGGCTCCCCGCACTGGCTGCTATTTATTGTACGTCTCGATAGCCCGAAGCCTTGGAGCGAGGAGCGCGGCTCCATGTGCCCCCATCTCTTTAGGCTTATCGGAGTCCGATAAAAACATTGTTGAATTGTTTCCCTTACCCACGAGAAATTTTAGGGTAAGAAGAACTGAAAAACACGGCAACTTTTGTTAAAGATTGCCTTAAAGGGAAAAAACCCAAACGTCATCGAGAAAAAACAGCGGTTTCTTAATCGGAATCTCCCGTTTCCCTTCCACTCCCTTCCCCGCGCTCTGTATCTCGAAATGGAACTACCTCAGCCTAATAAAGTTTACTTTTCCCGCATGCCAGTCCCCTCCACTTGAAGCGAAATGGAGACCTCTCCTATCCAGGGACCTGCAAGACACGGGGCGGGGGGAGCCCGGGCTCGGAGGGAGGAGGAGGAGGAAGGGAAAGGTCTCTTGCTGCTGGCAAAGCTCCCGAACAAACCGATCCCTCTTGCCGCGGGCCCTCCACACTCCTCACCCCGCTCCCCCCGCCAGGGATGGTCAGGATCGGGCCCGAGCTCATTCGAAGCGAGCGGCCCAGAAGGGACCGGAGGAAAACGCGGCCCTTTCCAACAGTGCAAAGCCCACCCGAGGGCAGGGTGCGGAGGGACGGAGCCCGCGGGCGGGCAGAGCCGAGCGGGGCCGGCGCCCGGGTTTAGCTCTGACCTTTTTACCTCGAAACGCCTCTGGGATTTCCAAACAAGCAAACAGAGGAGCTGCCGGCAGAAGCCATTGTCTTGGCTTGGTCAGATTTGCAAACCTTTGCTATGGGCTGTGAGTGGGGCAAGGAGTGAGCGAGGAACCTGCTGCGGCAGCAGCCCGGCCAGGGCAGGGGGACCTGGGCAACCCCGCTTCGCCCCTGCGGTCCATCCCCATCCTCACATTGCTCCTGTGCCAAAGAGCGACTTTGAAGTGTCCAATTCGCTCAGAGACAAGGAAAACGAAAAAGAAAGGGGTGAAAAGGTGAAAAAAGGGATTTTGTTTCATTAGCGGTTTGCAAAAATAGCAGGAGAGGGAATAAAAAGCACCAGCAGCCAGACTGACTCCGTAACCTGTTGGGTGCGAGTCGGCTCGGGTTAACCTGGTCGGTTTGGCTTTGGTGAGCCCATGGGGTTCGAGCTGTCCCATGGACACACGGCGCCGTGCTCGCGGGTCTCTCCGCGGCGCTGCCCAGGGCCCGGTGAGGCGGGGGGGGGGGGGCCGGAGGAGAGAGAAAGGCCGGCAAAGAAAGGGGGGTACGGACGTGTCAGTGTGTCGGGCACAACAAAGGCTCCCGGCTCCCATTTGAAACTCAAAGGGACTCTCCGGAAGAGTCCGCAGAGCCGGTGCGGATTCGCCCTTACATATGTAACCCCCCCCGGGCTCCCCTCAGCCCTTCCCCTGCCCCCTCCCTGCCCCGCGATCACCGCACGCAGCTCATTCCCCCCCATTCCCTCTCTCCCTCCCAGGTTCTCACTGTCCCTTTTGTCTCAGGAGCCCGCAGCCCACGGCTGGGAAGCAGGAGCCAGCGGAAGGTCCCCCCGGGACACCCGCGGCTGGGGGTCCTTCGCTGGGGGAGCGGGGAGGGCTCCAGTGCGCACCCCAACACCCGGGAGGCAGATGGGAGCGGGGCACCGGTGCTTCAGTACCCACACAGGTACCGAGGTGTCCGTAGGAGACATGAACCGGGGCACGCTGCACGGATTACACAGGAGGAGGCACAGAGGAGCATTTGCAGACCTGCACGCAAAGTCCCCCCATGAGACTCAGCCCGGTTGCTTTAGTTGGACTTCATCGCAAATATGAGGCCTACACACACCTCTTTGTTTTATAAAAATGAGACATAACAGCACCATTATTTATGATCTAGCATATTCCCACATAGAATCTTAGAATCCCAGAATGGTTTGGGTTGGAAGGGATCTTAAAGCTACTTCCAACCCCCTGCCATGGGCAAGGACACCTTGCACTAGACCAGGTTGCTCCAAGTCCTGTCCAGCGTGGCCTTAAACGCTTCCAGGGATGGGGATATCTCCATGTGTGTCTGTCCATAGGTCCTGGTATTGCATTTTTCATGAGCAGGAAAATTAGCCAAGTCTCCCTGTATGCTCGCACACAAAGCCACGTCTTAATGGAGATTTATTCTTTTAATATCCCAAAGGAAGGGGCAATTCCCAGTTAAAGAAACGTAACTGTGTAAATTACTCGTGGCAGCGGCATGTTGGAGCTGCTGTTCCTCTGCAGGAGGAGGGGAGGGGAAGGGGCAGGGAGAGCCCCAGAGCAGGGACCCCAGGAGCACCCCTGGTGCTCTGGCCAGGGCCATCTGTTCCTTACCCCTTGGTGTGAAATGTTTCTCCTTTCCCTAAAGCATTTGTTCTCACAATGTGAGGCCCTTTTGATCTCAGAAGAAGACTTTCTATTAAATAATAATAATAATAATACCAGGAAGATTTCCTTACTTTCAACTCCACTTTGCTGGCTGCTATTAACTCTGCTCCTGGAGCCTATTCACACCGAGGTGTGAAGCGTTCCTGGGGTGCCTGTCTGGGGGCAAACCCATCCCCTCTGTGACCTACTGTGGCCAGGCTGTGCTATAGCTGGTCCCTTTGATGCCCTGAAGTGGAGGAGAAGAGGGGAGGAAGCCTTCTGAGTTGCTCCAGACTCGTTTCACACATTAAAACGGAGCCACCCCTTCCCCAGCTCTCAGCAAACCCAGAGCGGGATGAGGGCAAGATGTTTTCATCATAACATGAGCAAGTCAGAACTGAAACAAGAGCCTGATCCATCTTCTGTGAGTGGCACCACGGCATCAAGGTGCCCACGCACCTGCTTACTCATTTACATCGCCGAGGGAGCTGATACACCCTAAATCAGATAAAGCCAGGAGGGATTCTCATGCCTGCTGAGTTTGCTCAGCTTTTGGACGTGAAAACATGTTTAGGTGCCACAAAAATCCCTGGTGAATCAGGCAAGAGACCGGCAGCTGCTCTCATACCCTGATGGGGTGGGAAAGCTTGGCCACCAACGCCCTTTCCTTACCCTGGGGACCTCCCCTGTGCTAGCAGCATGGTTGGGCTAGATCCTGGGAGTGGGGCATACATGTGGTTATTAGGATTATAGATACTTAAAGACAACGAATTTCACTTGTGTTTGTATCAAGTATACAGTATATTCAATTTGGGGGATTGATGCTGATCACCTGTGTTTAAGTCTGAGGTCTTGTGTCTGACCCCAGCTCCTGAAAGGGCCACCCTAAGGCGCTGTCCCCTCATTCACCCTCTGCCCCTGGCTTCCACCAACACAGATATTTCATCACCGATCAGCTTCAGGGTTGCTTTGGCCTCTCAGGCAGGTGAAATGAGGTCTGGGGCAAAGGGCTGTGGTGGAAGGAACAATTGCAGAAGTGAGTGTACAAAATGTTTCCTTGCTCTTCAGAGGCCTCACCTATCCTTTCAGTTTACACTGCTCTGACAGCCCCATTTCAACCCCAGCCTTCACATGGACTCATTCAATATTTACTCAGGCTGATGGGTTTGCTCAGAACTTGCCTCCATCAGCCTTGCTCTGTCGGGTTCCCTTCCCCTCGGGCCCAGGTTCACACAAAGTTCAGCCTGGAATGAATTCACCCCAAGATGGGCCCAGCTTGGCCTGAGGACCAGCGCTGGGGTCAAGCCTGGGTCTCTGCACCCCAGCCAGCCCTGGTGCAGGCAGCGCTCAGCACTCCCGGCCAGGAGCCTGCTTTGAACAATTATTTGGGGTTAAAAATGAAAAAGCTTTGGGCCAGGGAGGATGCCACGAAGGCAGGAGCTGCTTTTCAGTGTGGAGAGCACAGGTCAGCCCTGCGGGGAAGGTGGAGAGTTCATGGGTGGTTCCTCTGCGTGAGGTGTGACAAGGGACAGCTCTACAACCTCAGTACAACTGCACCAAGGGGGGAAAGGAGTATAGAAATAGATATACACACAAACACACACATCTATATGTGTATATAAAGAAATAGAGATATAGCATTAAAAATGTAAATGTATAATGAATATAAAAAGTATTTATATAAAGTATAAAATACATTCATATATATTATAGATCTGTATAAATCTGTATTTTTATGTGTAAAATATATCCGACACAAGTGATTAAAACCTGAACTAAGTGAAAGTAAGACTGATTTCTTTCTGCCTAAAACCGCTACAGGGAAGTTGGCTTTAGGTAACAGCGAGCTGAAATCTGCCCCAGCAGCAATAACCGAAGTCTTTTCTGCAAGGCTTTTATCAGAGGAGCAAATTCAAATTTGATGCAAAGCGGAAATATTGCAGATGGGATTATTCCAAACCCCGTGCGTGTTCCCTTGGGAAGGGGAGCAGGCAGAACCACGAGGCAAATCCAACGCGGCTCAGAGGAGAGCGCGGCCGGGTCGGTGAGGTGCGGGACGGCTGGGAATGGTCCAGAAGACTTGGGATGTCTCGTGGGTGAGGTGGGAGCCGGATCTGCCCCTTTCCGGGGCGCTGGATCTCTGGTAAAGGCAGGGATCCTTTGCTGGGGGCTTGGCATAAAGCCTGGGCGAGTTCCCAGAGGGTTTGGGGTCAGAGCCGGGGGTAGGAGCTGGTACCCGGGAGCGAGAGGGTCCCAGGGAGCGCAGGGTTCGTCCCCAGAGGAGCGGCAGAGCATTCCTGGGAGCAAGGAGGCTGAGGTTTGAGCTATGAGGTTACAGCCCTTTCCCGCAGGATCGCCGCGCTGTGCGGGGGGAGTCCCCCGATATCTCACCCGAGGAGGGTGAGCTTCATTTCAGTGGCCAGAAAGATAATGCGGGGGAGATGCAACGGGTCTGTTAATGGCCATTCGACTCCGGCGGTTATCACAGTCCCTGGGGGTTAAACAACCCAGGGAGGTGGGAAAACACAAGCGTTGTTTTTTGGGGGGGAAACACAAAAAGCGGAGGGGGAGGTTTGGGAATCCCGACCTATTCCCATGGGCTTTCCAATCATTTTCCCATTCCTACCCCCGGCCTCGCCACCTTTTCGCTGGCGGCCCCAGGAAAAGAGCATCGTAGGGAGCGAGGTGCTGCTTCCTTCCACTGGAGAGGCGGCACTGCCAAAACCCGGTGAAAGAGCGATTTCTGCCCTAAACCCGAAGTCTCTCTAACTTTTTGCTAAGAGTTCAACGAGTCCCTTATTCTTGCTAAGCTACAAGAGCCAAGGCACCAAGGAAACACCTTTCCCTAGGGATTTCCGTCATTTAGATCAGAACAGTTCCCCTCAAACAAAAGCCCGGCTCTTAACTCTGGTTAGGGTATTAACACAGACGGAAACACCGACCCCGGGGTTTATAAGAGCGAAAGACAGGAGAAAAGTGTTTTTTAACGGCACTTTAAGGGGGTTTCGTCCGGAAGGATTCGCGAGGGGTCACATTCAAGCGCCGCCGGTGCGCGGCACTTCCCGGCTCAGCCGGGGCTGCTCTTCGCTCTGCATCAGCGTCCCCGCATCCTTAGCAGCTTCCCCCGGGGAAATGGTTTCCTCGGGCTCATTGCTTCCAAGTTCTATTGCCCAGCCCCTCTCCCCCCTTCAGGTATTTCAGGTGTTGCCCCTCTGAGCTGAATGGCCAAATGATAAAACAGATCTTTTCGTGCATTAAACATTGTCCTAAATTATGGCAGCGGCACTTGCCTCCCAGAATTATTTCTGGAGGGGATTTTGTAAAGTGAAAGCAGCTCATGAACTCTCTGCTTCCCCTTTGTCCATTTGCTCTGTGAGAGGCTCTTTCCCTTCCCCTCCCTTCCCTTCCCTTCCCTTCCCTTCCCTTCCCTTCCCTTCCCTTCCCTTCCCTTCCCTTCCCTTCCCTTCCCTTCCCTTCCCTTCCCTTCCCTTCCCTTCCCTTCCCCTCCCTTCCCTTCCTTTCCCTTCCCTTCCCTTCTATTATTATTAATGGATTTGGTGAGGCTTTTCCTGCAGTTTGGAGGAATATGCTTGCAATGAAAACATCTCTTTGATGGATGAGGAGCTGGGCTTTAAATCAGGCCCTACTGATACAAATGATTTTAATATGCCCCTTGTATGATTTATTTGGGACGTATGAAGCAGTGAGCTCTGTGGTAAGACTCCATTATGGAGGCTGGGTGCCTACAAAGTTACAGGGGAGCTCTTTCTGAATGGCTTGTCACATTCACAACCGTGCTGCCAAGGCCGTGTGTATCAAGGACAAGTAAATCTCTTTTCCCCTGACCCATACTCTCCTCTCCTCCACACTGGACAGGAAGCTGATAGTGCCATGGAAATCAGCGTGCATTCTCTGTGCGTTTAATGTTGTTTCTGGTGCTGCATTCAAAACCCCCAAACACAAATAATACAAAATCGATGTTTTCTTTCAGGATAATGAGGGGAAGAAGGCAGGGAAAGGCTGAGATAAGGTTCTGGACTGTGCACGCTGTTCTCTGGATGGGGAGGCTCCTGCTCTGCCCGGTGCCAGCAAGGGAGATGCTCTCTGCTTTGGGCTCCTTACAGGCAGCACATGAGAGGTACTGCAGGAGACTGAGCTGGCTCTAGTGGCTTCTGCCTTTTGCTTAACTCCTGCAGCTGGGAGGGAAGTGACATTCCCGAGGCAGGAACCTGCAGCTCCGGCCAGTGCCAAGCCTGTGAGGGCGATCCCCTCTGCAGCCTTCCAGTGAGATGCACAAGGAGGGGGTTATTAAGGACCTGAATTTTTGTGATGTCTGACCTGCTGTGTTAAGCTTCAGCCACTCACACATGAAACGCACCAAGAGCCCTGTTTTAACCAGCCTGCGCTTTTCTGTCATCATCAGCACCGGACATAAATCAATTGCACAGTCTTGGCTATGAATGGTATGACTGGAACCTCATCTGGCTTGCCTCTCTGTGCCAAGGCCTCAGCACCCTGCTGTGCTGGGCTGTGTTCCAGATGAAGCACATGCTATTAACTGTCTTTGGTGGTCATCATCTCTCAGGCAGGAGAAACACTCCTGGAAGCACAAGAAGGGGATATATGTCACTAAACACATACATTTGATTCATGCAAAGCATCTGAGTGCCTTTGCAAGATCGGAGTATTTCAGGTCATCATCATGAGCATCATTTCAACAGATTAAAGCCTAAATTTTGTTCCTTCTCAAGACCTTTGTACAAGTTTAAAACTCAGAAATAAAATTGGCCTCTTACCAGCTACTTGAACACAAAAACTTAATGCAGCGATTGGGGATCAACAGCATCAAGCTGCAGCTGCTGGTGTTTGTGGCAGTATATTAAAAGCTGTGGATGCTCTGTGGTTTCCTTCTCCTTGCTCCCTAAAAGGAGAGCTTATGAAGGGAGAATGAACCCCTCATGGTTATTCCTAAGGTGGGGAATGGAAGGGGAAGCTTCCCCGTGACAAGGTTCCTTCCTTCCTGGTCTTGGGGAGTGGGAATCCAGTGTCAGTAACTCTCTTCATCTCCGGACTGTGCTCACAGTATCACTTGCAATGGGGTTTGCTTGTGTATTTGTGCTTTTAACAGCAAACCCACACTTCTGCTGCTCCTTGAGGCTGCTGAACTCAGCTTCTGTGACACCAGAGACATTTCATGCTCAGTACCTGCCAGCCCAGTCAAGCAGCAGCATGAACCCCCCTGTCCTCCTGCTCTCAGGTATGTCCAACACTGCCCAATTCCTGCTTTTTGGCACAATCTCGTTCTGTGGGGTGGCCACGTTACTACATAAAAGGGGAATGGGGGGGGGGGGGGGGAAGCATTCCAAGGCCATTTACTCACTAAAACATCAAAACCACGGAGGTTTTCTTGTCTGCTCGGTTCCTCCCAGACGAAGCAGCCAGAGATGGTTGCAAAACTTCTCCTGCTATTACTGCAAAAGGACTTTAATAAAAAATCACAGCACACATGTAAAGGCTCCCAGCAAGATAAAAATTCGCCTTGATCTGCTGATAGGAAGGAATCTACGAGAGTGGCAGATCAAAGGCAGAACAAAGGCCAAACCTTTGAATAACAAAAGCACTTACGTCTCCTCTTCTCCATCAGTCCTCAAAGTTATATCTCCTTCCTATGTTCTTTGGGGCAAAAGATTTCCTACAGTAAATACTTTCCAGAAATCCACTGTTTCAAGTAGCACAAAAACCCCAGGAAACTTGGGGCAAAGGAGTGGGATTGTTTTCCATAATGTTTCTTGGAGGCTCCACATCTTTCAGTTGCTTATCAGTTTTGAAATACAAGGCACGAAGTCTCCAGCACCATTGGGACCAAAAGGTTATCAGCATGTAAATACCTGAGCTGGAAAGACATGTTTGAGAAAGAACAGATAACATTTTAAACATACTTATAGCCCGCATCCTTTCCAGCTTTTAGCCCAATTTCACCTGAACTTTCACAAGTAAAGGTGTGCTTCGCATAACTCAGCAGATAAAACCGGGTTTATCTCAGCTCAAGAGCCATAGAACCAGTGCTGTGGTCACCTCTCTGTTATTTGCTTTTTGTTAGAAAGCATCAGCCAGCTCTTTCTGTTAGTAAAGAGTTTTTAAACATGAATCCGGGAATGAAACTGCGGTGCCCAGGGCAAGCTGAGTGCCAGGGGTTTTCCTGGCCCTGACAAACAAGGAAATGGAGGCAAAAACCTACAGGAAAGCTGGAGAGGGGCTTGGGACAAGGGCCTGCAGGGACAGGCCAAGGGGAATGGCTTGAACCTGCCCGAGGGGAGACTGAGCTGAGCTCTTAGGCAGAAGCTCTTCCCTGTGAGGGTGCTGAGGCGCTGGCACAGGGTGCCCAGAGAAGCTGTGGCTGCCCCATCCCTGGCAGTGCTCAAGGCCAGGTTGGACACAGGGGCTTGGAGCAAGCTGCTCCAGTGGAAGGGGTCCCTGCCCGTGGCAGGGGTTGGAACTGGATGAGCTTTAAGGTCCCTTCCATCCCAAACCGTTCCGTCATTCTATGATTCTATGAATGTGGCTTTCTCTTTTCTGTACAGGGGCAAAATCAGAAAGAAACCCCAGGATTTCTGGTTCTCGGAAGTAACCATCAGACAACGTCAGCTCTCAGAAGACCATCGTTCTTTCTATCTAGCCCAGAGGCCAAGACTTCCTGTCGGAAAAAGTAAATGACAGCTCGAAAGGGTATTTTCAAATGAGGTTGAGAAAGAAACCAGCTCACACGGTATTTTCTCCTTCTGTGTGGTAAATGCCTTGATATTATAAACTGGAAGGGAGGGGGTTGGTTTGTAAAGAACACAAAGGACAAAGCTGTAACTGTCATTTAAATGCTGGGTAGGCTTGTGGGGTGTGGAGAGAGCCGAGTCCAGGGCACCATCCATCTTGTAGAGAGAAGGTTGTGTCTGGTCAGGTGAATCACGCTCTAGATTTCACTGCCTGTATTGACTGGATCTCTGCTGACTGTAATAAAGGGGTTTTGGGCAACCAGTTTAGGTGAAGATGGCTTCAATCTAGGCAGTGGCTACCCCCTGGAAGCTGGGGTGCCCTCATTCTTGGTGTAAGTTGGCATCACCCAGTCAGCTACAAACTCACACAAGGAGAGAGCAGAGTCTTCAGCAGATGACCCAGAAACCAGGACCGCATCACAACTGTTTTAACTTACAGTGGAGTGGTGAAACAGTGAAGAACCATCTCAGATACAGGGAAGTGAGACTGACTTGAATTCCCTTTTCCCCCTCCCCTTCCTCCCCTTCCATCCATGCAGAAGTGGAGAAACTGATACCCAGATGAGGCTGATCCAAATCCTGGCACTGAATCATGAGTCAACTGAGTCATGATTTGCACAAGTTTCTTACAAAGGGAAGATCTGGGAGATCCATAACTGCTGATGACATTTAGACCGATGCAGAACTGGTCCCTGTAGTAAATTCCCTATTTTCTTGCCCAGTCAGCTTCATAGTATGTCTCATAAATCTCTGTTTAAAAAAGATCACACGTTAGTGGTTTATCTCTGGTATGTGCTACCCCATGTTCTCCCACTCACAGCATATTAGCCTCACACAGGTGGAGAGAAAGCAAAATAAACATTATCAAACAAGGGCATCAAATATTTAGTGTAGAGGTTTCTGAGTGCTTCAGCATGAGTGAGACTGTTTAGATATCAGATGTTCTCCTGCCAGGTCAAACGAAGCACTGCTGAGTAATGGCTACGTTCCCCCAGCCACCTTTGGCCGTCAGTGCATTATCACCCCTGGCCTTTAACTCTCTGTCCAGGGCAAGAATCACTTTCTTAATCCAGCATCTCAGCCTAAAGCTGTTTCAGCTGAGCCGGGGGATTGTTTACAGAAGGTGCTGGCTCCCTCCTCTCCACCTGGTTTCTGTCTGGGCCACACTGTTAGGGATGAGGGCAATACATCATTTATCTTGGCCTCATTTCACAGGCAGGTCCTGCTGTCACTGTGCTGGTGGCGTGCGGAGGTGCAGCATCCTGATAAGCGCACTCTGCTCACCGGTGGGTGAGTAGCTGCCCAGCAGTCCACGGATGATCTGTGCTGTGCTTGATACCTCCCGGTGCACGGAGTGCTGCAGGACATGGGATCCAGCTGCCAGGCTCCAACAGGAGTTTGTGCACAAGGGTCAAGTGGTTCTTGTGTTCAAGGTACCAATAGATACTAAATAGAGGGGTTTCATGTCTTGAGGCTGATTTAAACCCCAGCATAACCCCAATAGGTGTCCTTTGCTTTTTCAGAGGCTTAGGGCTTCAGAAGAACATGGGTAAGCATACCAGTTGACGTTATGATAGGGTCATTTGAAGTGACTGCTGTTAGGAGCAGTTCATTTGCAGCACCTTCCAGTACAGCAGCTGGTGCTGAGTCTCCTGGAATGACTCCCCCAAAGAGAAACAATGGTCTGATTTCACACAGAAAGGACAAGGCAACAGAGAGCTGGGCTCAGTGACTTTAAAATGGTCTCTTTTAAATCACACACGTCTGCTTCTCTCCTCATATTGATTTCCCTTTGCTCAACAAGTGCTCTTGGCTGCTGAGAAGCTGGCTGAGGCTTTGAAATCTCGGAGTAACTAATCTATTGTGTCAGTTCGCAGCATTTCATAGGGAGAAAAATGGCAACTCAGGAAAGCAAGCCCAGACTGTTTAGGTTGAAGAGAAGAAGCTGTGTCAGTCGGGTGACAAACACGGTCATCTTTCTATCCCAAAAATGCAGGCTCATCTTGTTCATAAAGATGAATGTCACGGTTTTGACCAGTTTGGGGTGAAAAAGGAGATTTTCTCTTAGAGCTGGGATGGTTTCCTTTCAACCACCAAAGCTTTTGTGAGTAGGAGCATGGGCGACCTCTTTCCATGCAACACCACAGCACGCTGACAACACTGAGAATTTGTTCTCTGAACACCTGATTTTGCAGACAAGACGCAGATAAACAGCAACAGCTCCTCTTAATGAACACAGCAGCATCTCCAGATAAACTGTCACCACTTATGTCGTGCCCGGCTTCAGTATCACCATGGGAGGAAATGCCTCAAAGCCTGTAAAAACACATTCCCCTCTTTCCCTCCTCTTCCCAAGGTTAGAAACTGCAGAAGTGATGGTTTTGGAACAAAGCAGAGATGAGGCTGCTTCCACCTAATCTACCCATGGACAAATAGGATGCTCAAGGCTCTAAATTAATCCAGTTTCTGGCAGTGTAGGTTGGTTCCAAGATCAACCAAGAAGTTTACGATCATAAACACCTGCAAAGAGAACCCTTCATGCCTTTAGTTAGACATTTGAAAATCAATCCCCGAAGTCTGAGAGCAATACGTGTCCAGAATGTGCTGGAATCACCGCCTCTGCACAAGAAAAGCCGAGATGGGGTTGAGAGCATCACTGCTTCCTGAGTCCTGGAGCTTGAAGCTGCCACCATCCCAGCTGCTGTTTCACCACAGATCGAAGGGGAAGAAGAAAATCCTAAATGTGGGCTTTGGGTGATGAGGTTTCACTGCCCTGCGAAATAGGGAACATTCTGGATCAAGCATCTTTTTGCTCTTTTGTGCTTGAACGTAAGGTCCTGACTCAGGAAAACAGCTTCTAGATGCTATCGCAGCACAGATTAACAATCGGGATCATCAGGAATGTGGAGACAGAGCCTGTGGCTGTCACACGGGCTGTTGGTGAAAGGGTTTGACATTTGGAACAGACGTACACAGAGAGGTTAATATCGGGGGGTTTGGATTACAACCAAGAAAGTGAAGCGAACTGGATTTGTACGGGGAGACTGGCAGTCTGATTTTCATTCCTGCTAAGGTCCCTTTACAGAAATTCCTTTCGCATCCACTTTCGAGGCGCTTTTTTCCAAGCCAAGGCATCGTAAAGGCAGTTCCACGTAAACGAGAATCAGGCCATCAGCGTGAACGCTATCCACGGCTGCGAATGCCTGCCAAGCTTCAGTCCCCCTCTAACATCTGCTGAGGAGGAAAAATTCATGAGCCTCAGCAGTTGAAGGTCTGGGGTTTTTTAAAAGCCACATCAAGGTCGTGTTCAGCTTTGTGGTGACTGCGGAGCTTATTGCCAAGGAGCGCATTTCTTTGGACAACATCACAAGGGAATGTGAAATGGAGCAGAGATTAAAGCATGGGTGAGGTTTGAAAAATGTAGGGGCCGGTTTAATGCAACCAGGTGGAGACCGTCCAGTGCTCGGAGCTTGCCGAAGGCCCCTTTGTTAAACACCTCGGTCTTCTCAGTTCCGATTTGAAAAGCAGCTTTCCCCCATTGTTCTCTGTGGTTTACAAGAGGTCGGTGGAGCTGGGCCAGTTGACACGAGCTTAGAAGCTACTTGATGTAAGTGCAGTTTTCTCAGCAATGCTGTGACATGCACCTGAGATTCACACGGTTTTATAGCCCCTGAAGTGTCAGTCCTTTGTCTCTTTATGTGATTTCCTCCTCATCCTTCTTCCCTTCGTCTCTGCTGCATTTATGTTGCTCTGTAGCCGGAGCTTCTGGCTGCTCCATTTATCGCGAAGTTTAGATGCCCAGTAAAACTTGAAAGAGGAGAAACATGCCCCACAGCCATTGTAGGTTTACCAACCAGCTAGAAAGGAATCTAGGACCTATTTTAGCAGGATCTTTCATAGGCAGATTGCTCATTCCTTTTCTTTGCCTCCAATCTATGCTCCTACCAACAGTTCTTTGTCATTCTGCCCCAGTGAGTGGTTGGAGATGAAGGCAGAAGGGTTATACTGGTAATGCTGCTGCCAATGAAGTGATGCTCTGTGATCACGTAGCATATACCTGTATAGACCCTCCCAGGCCATCCTGGAGAGCCTGGTTTAACTGGCTAGCTGGCAAATCTTGACTTTGGGTATTAACTTCCACCTGCCCATGTGCCAGCACTGTGTGGAGCCAGGGTGAGCATGGGAAGTGGCTCGTGGCAGGAGGTGTCAGAGGTAAGACTCTATTCAGGATGGGGGTTTTGTGACTGTTGTAGGCAAAAATGCCTCCTTCCCTGTTCCAGCAGTCAGGGCCAGTGCCCCTCCTGTTGTGTCCCTCAGATTGTCCTGGTATCTGTGTCACTCACTGGGGTAGAACCCATGTTGCAGTTACCTGTGCAGAGATGCCGTTGTGAAGCAGAATTAGACGGACAGCGTTGTCTTCCTCTGCTGTTAGAATAGGGTGTAGTCTGTAATTCAGCTCCAAAATGGAAGAGCACCACTCTCTCTGCCGCTTTCACAGACCTATAATCTGGGATCCTAAAATTCAACCACCACAGATTTTGTCAGTACTTTTCTGTTGCTCCAAAGGCCTCAGTCACGTTTTGCACCGTCCCCCTCCCTCGTACACAGACAAAACGTGATTTCAGGCTTGGCAAGAGGTTGGAGAACAGTCCCGAGCCTTTCAAAGCGAGCGCGGTGTCTGAGTTCAAACGCTGTTCACTTCTGCCCACAGAGACTGCATCGCTGTCAACAAGCTCTTGGCAGGAATCTCGCCTCCCTCTGGAGAGAGGAGATGCTGGGTCCCTGGTGCAAACCATCCCACGAGCTGTGCAGGAATGAAAGCGACTGAGCTAAGGACAGAGAACCCCAGTAAATCTCTGCATGTGTTGAGTGAGACTGTGGCAAAGGGAATGAAATGAAACCAGAAAGCTGCCTGCCATGGCAGCTGAGGCTGTGGCAGTTCCTGCGCTGGGTGCCTCTGTCCTCTCCAAATCCTCAGTGAAGATGCCTTCTGATGGCTTTCAGTTCAGAAACTGCGATGAGGCAATGGGCTAGCATTTCAAACCCTTTGAGTCTTGCAAGGATGAAGTAATTTCCCCTCCCCTTCCCCAAATGCACATATTCCTCATCGCAGTTCTTTCCCTGGAAGGTTTTTTTTCCCCCCTTTGGGATAGAAGCAACTTTCCAAAGTTGGAAGGGGAAAAAAATAGCCAAGAAAAAAAGCAGGAGCCATTGCAGAGGTGAACCTGGGCAGCTGGCAGTTGATTTATGAAGTGCTGAAAAGCATCTTCAGAGCTGTCATTTATCTTAAAGCTCTCAGCCTAAATAAACAAAGAGCACCCCCCCCCCCTTCCCAATTATAGTTACAGTAGAAACAACTCCAAAGCCTAATAGCTGGCGTCTGAAAGCAGCACCCTTCCGCCACCCAGCCCACAGATGCACCCTAGTGGGGCAATGCTTCCAGCCTTGCCTGGATCCAGCTAGCCTGGCCCTTCTCTCCCACGCCTTCTGAAAGGGAAATCAGATCAAAAGCAACAGGGAAGGCAAATCAAAAGCAACAGAGCCATCTCAGTCCTGCTGAGGAACTGCAGACCCACTGCATGCTGGCACAGGGAGCTCGCCCCGTCACTCGCATTAGATCCTCCTCAGACAGCAAAAGGGCTCCCCAGGACTTGGGTTTTAGGGCCAACTGATGCTGCATTTTTCCTGGGCTTTGCTGCATTTACCAGCCTAAGGGATCTGATCCTCTTGTTTCTGCTAAGGAGGTTTAAGAAGTGTTCTTTAATTGCTGGTTGTCCGATTAGGTATGGGTTTTGCTTTAGTTTTCCATCACGTTGAAATCTATGCCGATGGAGTGAAAATCCACACTAGAAGGAGCTCTCCCTGCTGCCTGGGAATAACTGGGATCTGGAAGCATCATGGCAGCTGACGGCTCAGTGGCAGAAAAACTCCAGCTGGATGGGCCTCAGCATCAATCTCTGGAGACACCCAGAGCGGAAACCAGGCTTTCAGAATTCCTTCTGGGACCTGATATTCCTCTTGCTCTTGTTGTAGCAAGAGGTCACTGTAGGAACTGGACTCTCAGCTATTGCAAATAACCCGAATTCCACTGAAGGAAACAGGAATACCGCAGCTGTAGTTGCTGAAGACAGGCCGGGACAGAAACATGCCATTATCAAAACAGTGTGATAAAACCCCTCTACCGCATCCACACTCTTCATCCTTCTACCTTCTCTACCATCCTTTTGCTTGTATTCCCTGCCACAGCACTAACACTGGAAAGAAAGCCCTTTTTCACATGACACTGGTCATAAATAATGTTTACTCAACCCCCTTTGTCAGCAAATACCACATTGTACAAAGATAAAACACAACCAGAAGATAAGCTCAGGACCGGTCCTGGTTTTCTCTGCTAGATTTTGGGAATGATATCAGCATTTTTGTGATTTTGGAATTGGGAATGTAGGGCCAGGCAAAGGGAGCTGCTCAGAGCTACCCAGCAAACTGACCTGGGGACAAAGCGCAGATCTGCTGAGGCCCGGTGCCCCACTGACTGTAGGCACGGCTTGCTGTTAAAGCATTGATGGAGCAAATATTAAAAGCACCTCAAAATACAAAATGAGGTCGTTTTGTAAGAAACCACCTCTCCCTGAATAGCTTGAGCTATTATATTATATACCTATATATTATATATATATAACCTATATATTACCTACATATTATAGGTAGCTGAGGTGACAGAGAACTTGAACATCAGTTGAATGCCTGTGCTTAGAGAAGCAGCATGAAAGGAACTATGGTGATCCGAAACCTTTTGCATCATCAGAGTGATTGCCCAGAAGAGCAATAGCGGAGAGGTGCACGAAGCTGCTCATAAACTCTTCTCTTCGAAAGCAGTCTAATTGAAATTAAAGCCAGGCTGGTTTTAATTCCCAATGGTCTGAATCACATCTGTGCAAATATCTTTAATCCTCCGCTGTAAGGAATGGTCCTCAAAGCATGCTGGCAAAAGCCGAGACTGGAGATATTCACTGAAGTGAGGCCAGGAATAGGTATTGTACAGATATTATATGCAGAAACTGTTTTAAGGGCTGAGCCACAACCACAGGGATGCTTAGAGAGAGGTCCTACTCCCAGAAGCAAGTGCTGAGAGAAAGGTTTCCTCTTGTCTCTTGTGTTAAGGTCAATGTCGACCAATAGCTCTTAGGGCACTACACCAGTTTAGACATGCAGCTCTTCTTTCCAGGGAACTAAATGCACTTTGAAGTTAGATCTGTTTTTAAGGCAGAGAGGTTCTCCCCAGTGGAGGGGCTGAACCTCAGTGCCACTTTCATCGCATTGGATGATGGATAAAAAGTCCAAAACCACTAAACTGTCATGGTTATAGCACCACTGCTGCCTGTCTAATACACACAGACCCAGGATTCCCTCTGACACATGGGGCAATCAGTTACCTTCCATCTTCCTCAAGGGCAGAAAACAACGCTTAGCAAGCCAACATTGTGACTAAAACTATTTGACAGCAGCACTTTAAGCTCTTCAAGCAGCTGCATATTTCTCTGTTCCTGCTCAATTCGAACACATTCTTATCCCTGTCTCTCAGATCTGCTTTCAGGGAGAGCAAGAACAGTCTTTTCTCGCCGATATCTTCCCCTACAGCCAACATCCCACCCTGTAATCTCAGTTTCTCCATCCTGCATGAGATTAAACACTTGGGCCTATCAGCATTGCTAAGACTCCTCCATACCTTTGATCAATTTATAGCTCTTCTTTGTACCTTCTCCAGAATTTGTAAATCAGATAACTCCTTCTAGCTAACAGATAAGTGAGTGAGTCCAGATGCACCAGGCTCACCACGGAAGCACAGGAGATAATGTCAGGGATTCCACATGCATGAAATCTGGATCCTTGTCTAGTGGAAGATACCAGTGTTTTGGGGCTTGTTTTTTAAACAGAATCCTAAATGGGATTATTTTCAACCAGAAGCCACATCTGCATAGCTGATGGGAAACTAAAGGGAAGGAGAGAAGAGAGATGGAGATGGGAGTGAGGAATGGGAGGTATTTTATGGAGATAGGAAAACCTGAAGTTGTAGCTTTTCCGTGAGGGATTTATTGCACAACTTGTTTCCTAATACATGAGCTCTGCAAGTGCTGAATTGCACCTGCTCATTGGGGGGCAAAAATGGGAAAGAAAAGGAAAAAGGGAAATGAAGTGAAAGAAAAAGAAGACTTAAAGAAAGGCAAAAGGGTTACTCTATTCTGCAAAGTCATTCTGGACTGTTTTGGGCAGTCTGTTCCTGGTTTTGCACCAATTCAGCCTACCTATTACTGCTTGCAGGAAGAGAAAGAACTGCATCTCTTCACCCAGAAGCAGCAGAAGGAGGGAATTATCCTAGGCTCAATTGAAACTGCAGCCAGCAGAACTGTGTGCCTGTTTCTTCCTCCAGCTGCGAGCCATCTGTAGCTATCCCTGATTTTGTTTATCTGGAATGAACTGATAGCTCTGAGGGGTGAGCACACTGCAAGGCAGAGAGAAAGCTTTCCAGGTTGCCATCAAGAAGTGGTCCAAGTGGATCAGACGGGAAAGGAGGAAGCTGGCTACTCCTCACAGCCACCATAACAGGTCGTACAGCAATAAGGCAGTGACAAGTCATATCCTAGTAGCAATATGAGCAAGGGGGAGAGGGACAGGGGAAGCAATACGTTTGAAAGCATCCTCTGTAAGTCTGGAGCCAACAGACTCCAGTGAATGTGTGTACACGCAGGGTGTGAGGAGGAGGGTGTAGGGCAAACATCTGCCTCCTGGAAAGGTTTACGTACTTCTCCAGGCATCTGCTTCTGGCTCTTGAAGCAAATGGGATCAAATTCAGCCCAGCCACCTTGCTATGCCAGTGTTCTCATGCAGCCCTGGTGGCCTCTTTCTTGGCTCTGGATACAGCAAGCAGAGCTGGTGGCATGGAAGAATTTGCACCAGTGTGAACACAAGAATTAATAACGGAGCAACGGATTTGAAAATCATTGGGCAAAATGATGTCTCAGCTTTTAGTAACAGAGTAGATTCTGTCTTCCACCGGGCCTGTTGTGCTGCGGGTCCAGCACAGCTCTGGCCGTTTCTCAAGGCTGGCTGTGCCTGCTGGCTGTAGTCTAAGTCCCCAAGGTCACGCTGGGAGGCTGCCTGAGCCCGGGCTCTAAAGCTCAGGGGAAGGGGAAAGCCCCAGCTCAGCATGCATCCAGGTTCTTGTTCCTCGTCCTCAGCCCAAGCCAACTGTCCCATAGCCCAATCCATCAGATTGTCTAAGGTCAGCTCTTTCTAAATACACCGCAGATCTCTGAGTCTGGAGGAAAGCTGGCCTAACAGATGGCAGTGTGGACAGAAAGCGTGCGAGTCACATCTGCGCTCGAGCCCATCCTCATTTCCCAGAAGAGGTGAAGCCACTTCTGCCTCACCTCATCACCCGATACCTTGTAAAGATGGAGAATGCTGAGGCTGCAAGTCCTCCTCTGCATTACTGGCACAGTCCTTTGTGCAGCACGCGGATCCAGCAGCACTCCGCATCTGCATCAGGGCAGGTGTGAAATGGGCTACTAGAAATGGGGTGCTGCAGCTTTGCTTTGGTACCTGGAAGCAATGATACAGAGGGGAACACAGCGCTGCTCCAAGGTATGGCCATCCTCAGAAATGGGCACTGTTTTTCAAGGGGATGCCAAGCATTTCTGAACCTGAAACCCCAGCAGCTTCCCTTTAGATCAAATGATTGCTGAGCATTTCCAGGAGGCTGACTCAGTAACTTTGTGAAACCACTGATGCCAAGTGCTCCTGTGTTGACAGGCCGAGGAATAGCAGTTTATGGTCTTCCCTGTTCACCAAAAGAAACCTTATCTCTGATCCTATAGTCACCCTGAACAAATGCAAGGCCTTTCAGGGGGAGATGCGTGTGTTGTGTTAATTGCATATTTTACTGAGATGAAAGGTCTCAGCATCTCTCAGTAACTTCCTCTGCTTCCTTTTGTTCTCTGGAAGCCTCATTTTTTCCCTCCTAATATTTATTCATGAGGATTTTTGCTTTCAGAAGCTTTCGAGCAGCTGCTCCTGGTCTGATGGAATTCACTCAGCAGCAGAGATGTCTTTTCATCTGTTCAGCGCAGCCAGCTCCACCATCGACAAGCATCTGCTTCTCTGGACAGGCCTCCAGCTTCGGCACCATTAGTATGCATTTTATGGAGTGCAGTGGAACACATGTGCAGTCTGCAGGCTAAAGAGTCCACGTCGTTCTGCACATATGCACACCTGCATGCAAAGGGCATCTTGTGGAGCCAAGATCTTGGTCTTCACAAGATGGACAAGGTTTCACGAACTGCAGAGACACGTGGAATACGTATTTGGACTCTTGGCTTCTTTTGGCCAAGTTTCTCTTTGCTGTAACTGCAAAGTTCAGATTTTGAAAGTCCCGGTTGTGAGATGAATTTTGATGGCTCAATCGCAGAAAGTGGGAATAGGCTTCAGCTTTATCACGGCAAAGCAGAAAGGGATTTACCTATAGTTTCCTGGCAGGAACTTTTCTAGCAAGAAGGGACAGAATGAAAGCTCTACATAGGGTCATTACAGTATTAGTAACACAATGATAGAAGATTTCACCTTCTATACTGCTGTGCTCATTGCAGCACACACCACCGAATTCATCTATACATTGTGGACGTGCAGCTGATTTTAAACACGCAAAACATCTGGACTCAGGGCCACATCTGGCAGCTGGAGAGCCAACCACCTGCTGTGCGAAGTGGCAGCTGCACGTAGGGAACGGCGATGTACAGCTCCAAGAGGATGGATTCGGGGTCAGTATGTGCCATAGAATATCACATCGTTGCCTTGAGGTTTGAAGCGCTTGGCTCAGGTACACATCGCTCTTCTTTCCAAAGCTAGGAAAGTAAGAGCAAAAAAGCCCCCCTTTTCTGAATCCCATTCACCCACAGGGAAAGGAACGACATTTCCCCTGGAAAAGAGGATTTTGCCATTCCCAGGCACAAAAGGAGGTGGGAGATGAGATTGGAGTTGCGTTAGTACCAGTAGCCATGAATGCTTGATCCAGTATAATAAATGGCCTATGTGAAACACGTCTTTGTTTTGTTTCCAAACATCCTGAGGCTTCCTTGACTTTATTTGAAGAGTCTCAGCTCTGAAAATAGATAGGAAAAAAGAAAAGAAAAAGGAGGAAAGAAGGCTGAGACTGAAACACAGAGAACAGGTTCTGCCCTGGGGCAGAGGTAACCTCAGAAAGATGAGGGAAACTGATGGAATTGCTTCATTCTCCTCCCACTTTCCCCATTAGCTTCAAGAGAGGAACCTCTGGGTAATAACTGGAGCGGGATGACTCTGGAAGTTGCACCTTTCAGCAACACCCCCCCATACCTCTGTGATTCAGTTTCCTCTCTGATATTCAAGTGAAATAAATGAAATACATCCCCTCCCCAGCCTCCCCCCCCCAGTTTTGGAGCAACTCAGGTGAGTCGCACTGTGCAAGTCTGAATCACTGCCATTTAATTACTTCATTAGAGAATATCGGTGGAGTCTGGAGAACCAGGATGGGGGCTCCCCAGATCCCTGCCAGCATGGAAATGTCCCCTGGGGAATCTCAAGCTCCGCATTGACTACTTCCAGGAGGAAATCTGTGGAGCTGCAGGGCTTGCAGTGGGGCAATGGCCAGAGCCTCTGCCTCGCCTGCCAGGCCTTCCATCTGGATGTGTTAGAGAGCACTGGGGAGCCACGGAGCCAGAGACAGATGCAGTGGAGAGGGAGCAATGTTTCAAGAGTCTGTCAACATGTCATTAGGCTCTCATGAGGGTACATGGAGCAGAGGGGTGTGGGGAGGAGGGGGGAGATGGGGAGGAAAGGGAGAAAGAAAGAGGTGCAGAGAAAATGACAGAGTATTGGAGAGATGGAGAGGTTGGTGCCAATGCCATGTAAATCACTGCCAAGGGGAGAGCTCCATCAAACACAAGGCCAGTACTATAAATCAGCCCATAATTAGGTGCAAAGAGAAAGCTTTAACATCCTCATCAAATTGATTAATACATCTCGTGGCTCAGGACAGATGTAGATGGTGTTTATGAACAACTGCAAAGCAGCCAAGGCTGTGTCTGGGGCAGGAGGAAAAGGGGCTGGAGGAAGGAATGATGGATCTGAAAACAGAAGCTCCCTTTCCCTTTGTCACCACAATCCCTTGTGCAAGGGCTGAGGGTGTCCCCTGCCTCTCAGCTCATCTGCCTGTTAGCTTTATGGAAATGAAACAGTTAATGTTAGCACAGCATGAGGCCAATGGAAAGCCTTTATTTTAGGGGCTGATCCAAACCCATCAGTGCTAATGAGCATCTTCCCCTTGATTCTGGTGCAATTTGGTTTAGATTGTTAATAAGCACAATTACAGGTACTCTTGGGTGAAGATAACGAAGAGCAAGCTGCTGGCTACGAGAAAGCAGGGAGATGAAGGGACAGAAGATGAGAGGCCTGAACTCTGCTTGCATTCAACTCACGGCTGCTCATCCAAGGCTCTCTACAAAGCACCTGCATGTTTAGAGTTTCGAGGAGCAAGGCTGTCCTCCGAAGGAGTCTGGTTTCGATCCTTGCCATGTGGCCAGTTTGAAAGCACTCCAAAGTCGGGGGCAATGAATGTTATATGAACGATGTGCCATTATTCTCCCTGTTGATGTGTTTTAAATCCCGGGCTGTGGGTTATTACGGCTGCTAATGCTCACATTCCGTCACCATGAGACGCACACACAGTCCCTACCCTGAAGTATTTACCATCAGAGGATAAGAAGCATCCCTTGCAGGTGGATACAGACAGATGGGAGAGCCCAGGAGGACGAGGAGACAGTGTTGGTCAGCAGGGTGAGGCCGCAGTGCCGGCGCACATGCTGCCGAGGTGCTGCCCACTGGACGCACGGAGCGCGCAGGTGAGGCGGGCAGAAGAGCGGGATGCAAAGGATTTGTCACACAGCTCTGCAGGGGAGCTGCTCATTTGTCACTTGTAGGGGTGTGTGCAGCCCGTGCGCGTGGCCAGGACATGGGGCAGGAGCTCTGCGGTGGGAAAGTTGCAACAGACTCAATTCTGTGGCTTTTTCACCCGTTTTGCTGCAAGAAAGACTGCAATGCCCTTACATTGCCTTTACTGCCCTTACTGCAATGCTCTTACAGGCTGAATGTGGTCCCTCTGGTCTTAAACCCCTACGTAATGGGGGTCAGCATCTCTCCCACCTATTTCACAAATGGAGAAACTGAGGCACAAAGGAAGTGACTTGGCCACTGTCATCCAGCAGGTCGGGGACAAAGCTAGAGTTGATCCCCACTCTTTGGACCCACTGATCAGTGCTTTCCCAGTCCTCTTTCCCCCTAGACTATGCTGCCCAGCATTCAGAGGCTGTGCTGGGGTGCTGAGAGAGAGCCCTCAGCTTTCACTCTGGCTTGACAGCAGGGATCGCCTGCTCCTGCTGGGGAAGCTTGATAAAAAGTGTGGGATTTGCAAGTGAGGTGTCTATACTGGAGTGACAAGATACTTAACCCCTCAGCCCTTAGGAGTTACAGACGCGATGTGGTGTCCATGTGTCAGCAAATAATTCAGAGGTGAAGGGGTTACAAGAAACACAGCTCCTCCAGATCCCTCCCTTTGAGAAGATGCAGGTTGATTCCGGATCCAAAATGCTGCTTGCCTTAAGCCCTCATGGAGCTGCAGCAGCTCTTTCATAGGATATACTAAAAAACAAAAGAAAAATGCAAAGAATCCTTCCATAGAAATAGCAAAAGTCTTGTTTACTGGAAAGAAACACCCAGGAAAGGACCATTTACAGACAGGTTTTAAACACCACTGGTTCCGAGGACCTTTAACCCCTCTGTATTAATCCTGGCAGACAAAGACCTTGCCCATGCCTCCTTATGGCAGAAGGATAAGGCCCCAGCAGACATGACTTACAGGCTCCAAAAGCCACTCCTTGTGCTCTCCAACAGCCCACAGACCCCAGCGGTCCCAGCAACAGCCATCCAGCCTCAAGGGATGAGCCACCAAAGGGATTTGTCATCTGCCTGCTTTGGAGAAGGGTTTCAGAGAGCAATAGGGTCTTAGCAGTTACTCAACCTCATATCACCACCCACAAAATCTTAGGAGCAAGCCTACGAAGAGAAGTGCTGAAAACACTTGGCTTTCAAACTTTAAGACGCCTTCAGATGCAGAGGATGGTGCTCCGTGGAGCTCCATTCGCTCCATTCATTTCCTCGTTCTCTGTTTTTCTGCTGGAATGATATATTCCCCAAACACCAGAGACACTGAAAAAGCAGAATATCCTTTTCATCCTTTTCTATCTCTTCCATCCGCTGCTGCCTGCCCACAGCAAAAGATAAACACCTCATCCTTAGCTACAGCGCTCATCCTTGCTGCAGAAAACAAATGCTTCCAAGGAAAAATAAATCAATGGAAATTAGCAAAGCTCGGGATAAAAAACCCATGCCCTGCCAGTGGGGTACTTGAGGCAACATTTTTTTGCATGATTTAGTGTCATATAATTATAGATATCAGCTCCCAGGTTTTAATTGATTCTTTTCCTCCGTTTATTAAGGTTTCTTAAGGCTGAACCTGCCCTTCTTGTAGTCACTGGCAGAAGGCTTTTAATCTAACAAGGACAGAACTGTCCACACTGTAAACTCCATGGACAGGAGTTGTTCTCCCTCCCGCATCCCCCAGTGTAACAGAGACCACTTTCTAATGGGAGTTCTGTGATACGTCCAAATGGCTATACTTCCTTTTCCTTTTAACAAATAGGTATACACTTAATGAAAAGCTGCCTGTAAATGTTATAGCCTGATCTCCCTCGTGCTTGGGGGTGCACTGAACAACTCTTTATAGTCTCTAGAATCACATTAGCAAAATAGGAGAATCAAACCATAGGGTGCCAGGTACAGTTAGCTGACTGCAGGACCCACGATTGATTGCCATGGCGGTTTTGCTTGGAATGAGGCCTGAATGTGGATTTTAGGATTTACCTTTATGCACATTCATCCTGGAAGATAGAAAATTTACTTTCCAGGAACCAGACCAGATTTTCTCACCTTTATCCGGGTTTTACTTGAGTTGCTTTGGATTTCCAGTTTTTGAAGTTATAAAAGCAGCAGTAACCACCTATCCTGGGTTCAGCTCTAACTCTTAGCTTTCTCCTTCCTAGTAGCTGGTGCAGGGCTGTGTTTGGGCTTTGGTCTGAGAACAACGTTGATAACACTGATGTTTTAGCTGTTGCTAAGTAATGCTCACCCCAAGCAAGGACTTTTCAGCCTCATGCTCTGCCAGTGAGAAAGGGCATGGGAACCTGGGAGAAAGCAGAGCCAGGACACTGGACCCCAACCAGCCAAAGGGGTATTCCATACCACAGCACGTCATGCCCGGGATAGGAACTGAGGGGAGTCACCCGGGAGGCCCAGATCATTGCTCAGGTGGAGCTGGGTATTGGTCAGCAGGTGCTGAGCAATTGTATTGGGCATCACTTGTGTTTATGGTTGGGTTTTTTTCCCCTTCCCTTTTTAGCTTTGTATTCCCTCTCCTTATTTCCCTTAACATTATTATCATTAGTGTAGTAGTAGTGATTTTGTGTTATACTTTGGTTATTGGACTGTTCTTATCTCAACCTGTGACATTTACATTCTTTGGATTCTCCTCCCCATGCACCTGGAAGTTGGGGCGAAGAAAGGAGGAAGGAGCGAGTGGCTGCGTGGTTCTGAGTTAGCGGCTGGGCTTAAGCCACAGCACTACCTCTTGGAAGCATAGCTTTGATGTGGCTACCGAATAAACTCTCCCACAGAGGGGACATCGAAGCTTCCTTTCTGTCCCTGTCACTGTATCAGATTGGACATGGAAGCTGATGACATTTCCCGGGTTAACTGACTCTCCCAATAACGGTTTTCAAACTCCATAACACCAACAAAGCCATGCATCTCTTCCTCTCTCCCCCAACTCTGACCACAAAGTCTTCAGTCAAATTACTCCTCACTTGCACCACATGAAGTCAGGCAGGAGAAAAGAAGATTTGCTTCAAAGAAGAAAGGGAGCAGTTGGATGTGAACCGGAGGAGGGAATTCGCCATCTCCCATCTACCCATCTGGATGCAGCTGGTGGTCAGGAGCTCTGGTGGCCAGCTCTTCAGTTGCTGTAAATCAGCGTTGCTTTGCTGACTGAAACAGAGCTTCAGTCCATCGTCTGAAGCCTGTACCTGCTCTGAGTCCATAGCCAATGCCCTCCTGTTCCAGAGGTACAGATCATCCTAATAAAACTCAAAAGGTGACTAGCAACATCCTCACAACCGCTCAGAAATATAATAGTTTAAACGTTCAAAGGGCGAGTGAAAAGATGTCTCTGGTGCTTTGGACAGCAAAGTCCAGTGAGCCAGGGCCCCGCTGTGGATTGTGCCCCAGCTAGAATGACAGCACAACAGACAAGGCACTTTGTGTACGCTTCGGCCCTGTCAAGGAGCAGTTATTGATGAGTAAGGGCCATTCTTAAGGTCTCTGCTCCAGCCCCTTCCTCTGGCTCCGGCCCCATTGTGGGTCCAGCCCAGGGAACAGTTCACGAACTCTGGGAAGTAAAAAAAGAAGGAAAAAAAGCCCGTTTGTGGTGCACGGAGAAGCCATTCCCAGTGGCTCGACTGGAGGAAGGCAAACGGGTACCGCGCACACCAAACCAGAGACATGATCTGCAAGAGCAAAGTACTTGCTCAGCAATGCAACATTTCTGGTAGCTGTAAATATGTGATCGTAACAGGTTTGATCCTGCAAAGTGCTGCTAGTCCTCGATTTTCATCTGAATCCCTGCTCCTGAGTTCAACACTATTCAATATTTGCATTAATAACTCAGGCCATGGAATAGAGCATATGTGCAGGTGATTTCCAGATGGGGAAGAGGGACAGAGCTGCGAGGCCTTCAGAGAACAGGGACTGTAGTGACAGGACAAGGGGTAACGGGTTCAAACTTAAACAGGGGAAGTTTAGATTGGATATAAGGAGGAAATTCTTTCCTGTTAGGGTGCTGAGGCACTGGAATGGGTTGCCCAGGGAGGTTGTGAGTGCTCCATCACTGGCGGTGTTCAAGGCCAGGTTGGATGAAGCCTTGGGTGGGATGGTTTAGTGTGAGGTGTCCCTGCCCATGGCAGGGGGGTTGGAACTAAATGATCTTGAGGTCCTTTCCAACCCGAACTATTCTATGATTCTATAAATTCAGCAATAATCTGAAAGCAGAAGGATAATAAAGATGAGCGCTAAATCCCAAGCTTGTGAAGGGATAATCAGCCATGCAAATGGGAGCTGGGAAATAAGTGCCAAGGAAGCAGTTTTGCAGGGAAAGATCTGGGACAATCACTGAGCCCAGACTGGAGAGGCATGAGCAGAATTATGCTGGCCTGCATAAAGGGATGTCAGGTTTAAGATACACAAAGAAGCCTCCTTGCTGTTCTCAGCGCTAACAAGGGCCTCAGCTCGCCCAGGTTTGGGTACCACAAGGGAAGAGTCTCAAGGGAGAGTAACAAAATGATTTCAGACCTAGAAAACATGACCTACACGATGAGACCAAAAGTAGTTGCTGAGTGTAGGGAGGAGGGAGAGGGAAGGTTTATCCATCTTCAAGCATGTGAAAAGCTGCCACAAAAAGGAAGGTAATAAACCATGCTCCATGTTCACGGAGTATTTGACAAGGGGTAATGAGTTTAAACTGCACCAAGGGAGCCTTAGATTAGGCATTAGGGAAAACTTTCTGACAGTAAGGATGGTGCAGCCCCAGCGTGCAGTGCCTGAGGGGACTGCGGGATCCCCATCACTGGGCATTTTCAAATCTAAGGAAAGCTGATGTCTGACCGAAGCAACTGTTCCCACTTTTGAAGGAGAGATTGGTTGGTACAGCTCCGTCCCCTGTGTTTCTACAACTGTGCCCTTGAAATACACGCATTCAAGTGTACATAAGCCCAAATAACGCGACAGAAACTCTGTTGTAAAAAGAGGACGATATCGAGGCACTGCATTTGCCAGTGAAACTTTCAACAGTCGTTTGCTTCGTGTTTCTCTCACAGCCAGGTAATAAAGGCAGAGCAATTCCTTCAGCAGCTCTGAACCAGGCACCCTCACCCATGTGCTGCTCTCCTCAGTTTTTTCCCTACTACCAAATCTTGTTGACTTAAACGATAATAAATCAAAGGGAACGGCGGCGGCTCATACAACACAGGCAAAATCACAAGCCTCTAACCTTCACCTTCAAGACTTCCCTACAAGGCTTTCAACATCTGGAGCCCATTCAGCTTGAAGTGATGACAATCCCCAATAAGCGTTAATGGGGGATCCTGCCCAGTCTGTACTCTGCGCCTATAATTCAGTCTGTCTGTCCATCTGTCAGGGTTTCTGACAGCCAGAGCTCACACACACAGGAACAAACTACAGCTACACATTTCTTAATGAGCACATAATGAAGTCAACCTGCTTGAGGCTTTTCCTGCTCAGCTGATCGTTTCCACCGGGCAGACTTCTCTTGGCTCCCCCAGCTCTCAGTGCCACGAGCACGTTAGGCTGGAGATGAGCTGGTGGGGGCAAAAAGCCACAAATGGGGATCTTGGGAGCGCGGCTCTCGCACTTTTCCACAGGCAATTCCCAAGCCCATCAGGGTGACTTTAGCTGCTCTGTATCAGTCCCATAAGTAGGGTAGCCATGGTGTGCCACATGCATCACCCTTGGGCTGATGAAACACCCAGTAAGTGAAGGTGGAGCTGATGATAACACTTACCAAGGGACCGCTGCTCCCTGCTCCTGCATTTTGTGCTGGCTTGGACTGCAAAGTCCCTCATCACCTCCTCCATGCCTGTGATCAGTGCGAAACCCCAGCAAGGGAAGGTTCCTGGTGCACTGGCTGCAGCTCCTCTCCCCTCAGGTGGTGGTCGTGTTGTCCCCTGGCCTGGGTTCAGATCATTTAATAAGGAGCCTCCCCCAGGTGATGGTGTTTCCAGGTGTAGGAATAACTTTGCTGTCCTCCAGTGGCCTCCATGTGATACCTGGGAGGCCTCAAGGGGAAGATACTTCCTGCAATACCATTGCCTTGCTGCTGTTGTGATGCTCAGGAAAGCTGGGCAGCAGAGCTGCCCGTTTCCACTGCACCAGGAGCCTTCACTCTTCTTCCGTCGGGAAGTCATCACCCAGGTTTTGGTTGGAGTTTGGATCTGATCCCATTCATTCCATACGTCACCTGCTCAGGCAGCCGATAGGTGCCTGCTGGAGTCAATAGAAATGGTGCCCTGATCTTGGTGGCTTAGGACTAAAATAGTGGGCACTAAATTGGTTTGGTCGGGCATTTCAAAATGCCTTGGCAGGTTAAGAAGCTGTCAAATGATTCACTAAAAAGGAACATACGGTTCAAACTGCACCTTTATTTCGGTTTGGATGAATTTTTACCCTTTCTATTAAGTAAAATTAAAAGGAACCTGAAAAAAACCCAGAAATAACTCCCTCTGAGGGTCCTGGGAAGCTGAGCTTCATCTTCTGCTGCTGCCCCGAGGGTAGGAGTGGTAAGAGCTGCCAGCAGACCCAGTCTGCAATAGCTGCTGCCCTCCAACAGGCAGGGCTGAGATACCAAGGTACCTTCAAACTAACCTAAGCTCACAAACCCACCGGGCGCTTTGTTCTGCTCTTTGGTCCCACCGCTGTGCACTTGGCTGTGATGGATGGTTGCAAACCCATTTTACACAGCTCCAGATGTGGTTGGTTAAAGGATCATTTACAAAGACCAGTTCTGCCTTGGGAAAGATGGAGTCCCAGTTCCACTCATAGGATGATGAACGCCTATTGAAGATCTCCACTTCCATGAATACTAAAGTAGCACGAGTTGAATCAGGCACTGTATTCTTACCTTTTTTCTCTATCTCCCTTTGAAAACACTGTTTCTAAGTTGTCACTTGTTCTGGGATCTCAATGGATCTGTATAAGGCTTCTCTCATTCCTGTCAAATCTCTTTTTATTCGGATTGCAAAGAGAAGAGGCCTAGAGCATCCTATTGGAACCCCTCTACCCACCTAAACAGATATCGAAGGCTGTTCATCAGCCCTAAGCCTGTCTGGCAGATGTAACAGAGCAAGGCTTTCTGCTTCTGAATTTAACTTACAGCACCTGAGCTAAGGAGTTCAACGTGAGTTTCTTTCCTGCCCAGTTAAAATGACAAATTGGTACATGAGTGTTTAATGAAAGATGCTGGAAATGTCTGTGAAGATCAGAAAAATCACCTCTTGGAATTGACAGGCAGGCCATCTGCATTCCTGCGTTCCTATTAATTCCCTAACAATAAATGACAGGAGAGCCTAGAGGGTTAAAAGCTTAATTCAATCTCCTCGATTCCTTCCAGGGCCCTGTCTGCATATAGAATGAGAAAGGCATTTATAAAACTGTTATTTGCACACGAGATTTTTCATATGGCTCCGTGCACCAAATATCCATCACGCCCCCCTCAGCCGTGGTGTCACCATGCATCACGCAGCCCTGCAGAGACTAATGATGCGCCTGCCTGTGACATCTGCCACCCAGATTGATGACATCACAGCCCCTGCACGCCATGTGATGGCTCACATGGCTATATTTGACCCGATCCAAGGTTTAATGACGTTCCTCCCAAGCTCTGATCCGGAATTTGGGCTGTTTCATTTGTTAAATGATAAATACGTTACCGCAGTTTGGGCAAGTTCAGAGCCAGGTGTGGGTTTCATTGCAGTGCCTTCACGCTGGTCATTGTTTCAGGGTAATTTCCATCAGTAAAATGGCAGTCCTCTTCGTCACGTGTCCTGTAATCTCAGTATGGATCAGGCCTCGATGGGAGCTTAATTAAAACAACAGCCAAGTTCACTCTGTTACACACTAAGCTTTGCGGAAGCCTCAGACACAGATTTTCTTCACGCTTCAGTGGAGGATGACAGTCTCTGTTCTGTCGGCTGCATGTTTCTCTGTTCCACTGGAACTGTACCTTTGCAGGAAGCCGAAACACCCCAAACCCCTCCTTTTGCCCTGTTCATCTCTCTTTTCCTTTGCTGTATCACGCACAGACACACGCACACATCCCCCTACCTGTGGGAACACTTAGACCTGGTGCTATTTACAGCCTAAAGTACATGGATCGAGCTCTAGTTACAATATGAGAAATTACTTTTCCATTTTCTTCTATCCTTGCTTATCAATTTTACTTTCCTACCGCTTGGACCAGTGACCATTAAAGAAGTCAGTTTAATTCTCCTGCAGCTTCCTGTGGGCACTGGACGTGGTCAGAAAATACCCACGAGCTTTTGAAGTTTAGTTAATCGTTCCCCTAATGACACGGTGATCTTACAAAGGGAGCTTTTGTCTCTATGTGAAACTTATTCTGCAATGAAGTAAGGTGCAGATTTAAAGCAGAAAGCCTCACTGGGATAACTCATGTGCAGACAAGCCCTTGCACAGTGGCATTAATTTCTGTGAAGGATCGTTACAAGCATTGATCCTGCAGGCTCTTCCTGGATAGAGGGGGGAAGATTCATATTAAAGCATCTTGCCTCCCAGGGCTGGCCTTTCGAAAAGCACTCTCTGGTAGCATTAGGAATAAATACTTAAAGCATGGAAAAACCTTTTATCCATTGCTGTATCAGTCAAACTGTCCCTCACGAGCAGGGAGCTTCAGCAGAAACCTGAGGATTTGGTTATTTGAGGAAAGATGGATGGAAGGAGTCTGCACGTTTTAAATATTCAGCCAGCTGCAGTGGAGTAGAGCTGCTGCCCAGTGGTTGGATTCTGCTCTGACTCCCTTTACTGACTGCAGCTTTACGACTGAAACATGGAGGGGGCTATTCCTCCAAATGAAGGGTCCCCATACGCTTCTGCCTTTCTGGAACTATGGATTAGGTCTTGCTCTGTGTGTGTGTTCAGACTGCTTTCACTGCTGGGATTGGAAAAGGTACTGAAAACCCAAAGGATGAAGCTCTTATCTCCAGCAAAGGTTGTATGAGGGCAAGGATGGCCAGTCTGGAGCTCTATAGCTACACAGGGCTTTCCAGGATTTAAGTGCTCCTGAATTAGGGGACAAGCAGCATGACCCAGGAATTGATGGGTAATGTTCGCACAGTTCCCAGGAAGCTGTTAAAGCTGACACTGCAGGGTTGCCTGGTTGCCAGTGAATGCTGGAACATCTTTTATATCAACCCTTCCACCTCAGCCCTGTATAATGGACAGGCTTACATGTGTTGTCAGATCCTACAACAAGGGAAAACCTTTTGCTGGAGTCAGAGTGCTGTGTAATAGGTTTTTATCCAGTCTCAGATTCTGAGTACTGGTGGAAAGATTCTCCCTCTCTGCTGATAGAAACACATCTCTGGCTCCTGTTGGAAGGAGGGATTTCAAACGGGAGCTTTTCCTTTCTAAAACACGAGTCTTGCACGACTGTCAGGTGCTCGCCATCATCACTTCTCTCTAAGCCCGCTTGCCCAGACTAAAGTGGACCGGCTTCTGCAGCCAGCAATCCCCAATGGAACATCATGACTACCTTCCTCGCCAGCAAACTTCAACTCTCTGGCCCAGATATGAAGCTACATGTGCTCAGCTGATGTAGCTTTACATCTCCCACCGCCACTCTGCCCCTGCAGCTCCTTCATTGAGGATTGAGGGAATATTGTGCTATTTCTCAAGCCAGTTGAGGTAATGCGCAGCTGTGTATTTTAAGGAAAGCCTGGGAGGTAGCCACCAGCCCGAGGGCTGCCTCCCCACATTCACAGTCCCTTTTCCTAACGTGCAAGCTCAGTTTCTAAGCTCTGATTGGCATATGGGAATATAGCGATCAGCTTCATAAAGGCCTGTGCTAGCGAACACTTCCCACTGGTGAGGAAGATGGATGATATCCTGTAGTGTTAACATGTGGAAAGTGCTAATATTTCATCTGCTTGTTCAGTCTGTAGGAAGGTGAGACACAGGCCCGGAGCTTCCCACTCATGGACATCTTGAATAAAGCTTTTCTTAAATTATTTCCATTGGAACTAATTCTCCTGCCCCTTTTGTCAGTGGCCCATCCATCTCCTGTTGCAGCTCTGCACACTTACCAAAACGTCTGGGACACAGAATACAAAGTATTCCGAGTTAAAATAGTGTTCCTAAGGCTGGAATCAGGCTAGGAACAGCTTAGGAAGTCTCTGATGAGATACCGTGTTAGAGTTGTTAGTGCAGGTAGTAACAGTAGGAGATGATGCTTTGAAAAGCTCAGATTTTTCTCCAGATACCAATAGAACTGCAAGAGAGATTAATCCAAGTGTATTGTACCTGACAACCAGCTGGGTTACTCAGTGTGGAGTGATCCTGATTTACATGAGCAAAAGACCCGCACTATGGCTGCTACGTGTGTCCACCTTTCCTGAGAACACACTGAGGAGAGTAATTCCTGTTCTCCAACATGTTGCCCTGGAAGGGCCGATTCAGAGCTTCCTCCATCCTAACCAAGTTTCATGGGTATACTGACAATTACAGACCTCAGAACTTTGTCCGGGGCTGCTCTAAGACATGGGACAAATGGTTAGCAGCAAAAATACAGACACAACTGGTGAGGACCAACTTTGGAGGAAACAGACTTCAAGAGGGAGATGAAGACAAGGGTAATATTGGCTCTGTAGGGCGAAAGTGTTGGCTTGGACGCAGATACATAATTATAGAGGGAGAGAGAGATCTGAAAGGAGGGAAGTGATATCAGGATGATGTGAAAGCAAAGGGCAGGTTTATGTAAATTCTGGGTGGGAGGAAAGGCCAAGCAAGTAAGGCTGCTTCTTGAGGGAATGAAGAGACAGAAAGGGCAGCGCCAGACACAGCTAACTGGTGTCAGCAGGACTGGAATGAACACCCCAGGCTGGCTGGATGCTGAGATCCTGTTTGGATCAAACAGGGAGGACACACACCAGGAAGGTTTTGGCTCACAGTGTCTGCGGTATTTTAGCACTCTCGGTCTCCCACAGCTCTGCAAGGGGTCTGTGTGTGACCCTGAGCATCGCTACCTTTCCATTACCAGCCTTCCCCCACAGCCATTCCAATTCATCTCAATCCCGATTTCCTACACAGCTGTCACTGCAGGACTTGGGTTCCCCCCGGCTCCTCGGAGCCTGCCAAGCACGCTGAATTGTGCTGAACTGTGCAGCACGTTCTGCTTTGCTTTTTATGGTGGGGACAGATGTCTGCTAGAGATTGGCAACCGGAACAGGGGTCTCTGGAGGCAGCACTGTTTAAGGACAGCACCTCTGTTAAGCCTTCTCTAGGCCACATGGATGTTCCTTGGTGCTTTGTGAGATTTATTCGCTGACCTTCCCAGGTACAAAGCTGGGAAGGTGGTGGAAGGAGGGGGAGCAAAGGGGAAATCAGCTCTGAAGCGGTTAACGTTACCGGCTCCACAATTGATAAGCAGTGGGACGTCAGCCTGAAATGAACTTGCCTTGTTCAGTGGGGTTCTAAGACAGCGGAACTCAATCAGCAACGGGCCACATGGTTCAAAGCCGCAATTCATCCCAGCGCGCCTCTGAAAAATGGGAGGTGACAGTTCATTTTGCCAGTGACAGTCTGTCGGTCTCGCTCAATGCTTCTCCCGTCGATTGCACTGCTGAGGTGAAGTGTGAGCTCTGAGACACCCTCGCTTTGTATTCCACTCAGCTGAACAGGACAATCCGAGGATCAAAGGTGGAAAAAACCTCCCCTCGCCCAACCTTATCCACTTCTATTGCTCCCTTCTTACTTTCAAAAGGCTTTTGCAAGCCAGACACCAAAAGCCCAGGGAAGCCCTATTCCTCGCTCTTTTGGGTTAACACTTATCCCAAGCATGTGTGCCTCTTTCCATCAATACCTAGGTGTGCACAGAGCAATCCACACGTGAGATGAACAACCCAGGCCCGCTGCTCTGAGCTGCTAAATCTGCTGTGCACAATTAGACAGGAGAATGGTTCAGGTGCCGGGGCTCTCTGAGCTGCACAGGATCCCGGCAGAGCTTCCATTCTCCGTCCATGCACAGTGTGGAGGCAGATGAAGCAAAAAAGATAATAGAGATGACAGGCTGAAAGATTTCTGCTCCTGAGCTTTGTCTTTAGCAATCGATTAGTTCCTCTCAAAGAGCACTTGTGTGAATGTGCTCAGCAGATTCCGTCAGGAGCGCACTTGGAAAAGACTGGCACAGCGCGGCAAGGTGAAAGGAAAGGACTGACGCATCGGCTGGTACCTGCTGCCGAGGTAAGGGCAGCGGAAGCCAGTGGTTAAGACACTTGTTCACGCGCTGCACGTCTTGAATACTTCCAAAGCATTCTCATAGCCAGAAATCCAGAGGTGTAGCTTCAGGGGATCCATGCACGCCACGTTAGCTGCCCAGGCAAACACTGGTTTGGCTGCCTGTGAAAGTTAATCTGAAATGAAGAGCTATAAAGCTACAGCCGATTGGCAATGTTGGGTGGACTCCGAGTGAACAAATCCTTTAACTCGTCTTTCCCGGTGTCTGTCAAAATTGCCACTGTTGTGCTGCTCTGTGGGTCTGATCGCGTTCAGGGACCAAGGCTGAATGCCTGTGGCTGCTGCTGGAGAGAAGCTTTTCACTTCTCCTCACTGCAAATGCACAAATACACAGGAGAGAAAGCAGTAATTGCTGCTTGACTCCCAAAGTCATCTGTGCAGACTGTTGAGTCAGAACACGGAGATCTCCAACGCTATTACAAGCTGGGCTGAAAATATTCTTGGGTTAACTTAATAAGAGAGAAGCCGGTAATTAAACACTGGGCATCGCTGAAACAGTTTGGCACACTCAGCTGCTGTTTTCTTTGAAGATGGGAACTATTCAGTTCTTACGCATCTTAAGAGCAGATAACTGAGGCTCGCAATGCAAGATGGATGTATAGCCAAATTAAGGATAAGGAAAAGCACAAAGCTAAGAACTATCGGAAATACGCAATATACAGCACAGTCAGTAAATATCCGGCTTCTTTATATGTCATAAATAGCCAGAACTTCTGTCTCTTGGAGTATGATGACCTCAGTCCAGACCCTATAGAAATAACAGCACGTGCCCTTCTTGTAAATCGTCCGCATACTCAGCAAAAGCCCCTGGGTACATTCCCACAAAGCTCCGCTGCAAGACGTTGCATAAGGAATGCTCCTGCCTGACTGAAGAGTTGTCTGACTCCCGGCCAGCATCGAGGAACACTGTTCTGCTGTATTGCATTTGGCATGTAGGCACTGTGGAGACAGGCACATTACAATGCAATACCTGTGTATCCAGACAGAGGAGGAATGAGAGGCCTGATAGATGTGGAGTGGAGGGGACTAAGCTCTGCCTCCAGCTTCCACCTGCACAGGCAGTGTGGGATAAGGAGCAGAAGTGGGAAAAGGCAGTGGGCAGCTAAAATGAGATGAAGAGGCTTTTGCAAAGCCCAGAGCAGTGAAGGCTGGGCCATGCTGGATCCTAAGTGGAATCACTGTTGGTGCTTAAAAATGAAGGTGAGATGGCAAGTGCACGGGAGGACCGGCAATAGGCAGTGCCATCCTGAAGATAACAGGTTGTCTGTCAACGTGAGGAGCTTATGTACATGTTGGACCACAGAGCTCCTGCTAACGGAGAAATTAAACCTGTCTCCACACACCAGTCCCAGTGCTCTGATTACATTTACAGAGGTTGTGACCTGCATCCTGTCACCATGGAAACCTCTCCTGCTGCCGATGTACAGTCAGGTTGCTTCTGTGGGTGGCTGATATTTAAAGGTAGAGGCTATGGTGCTGTAATAGAAGAAGCCAGGGCACCAAGTTTATGAGCAGCCGAGTGGCAAAATTCATTTCAGTCCCTTTGACACCTTGTAATCTAGACTGGCAATTCCAGGGGACTCTGAGGAGGTGGTAGAGAAGGAAGAGAAAAGAAGAAGAGAGGAAGGAGGGGGAAGAAAGATAATACACTCATCTTTATTAAGCAATTCTTCTTCCTAGGGAAGGGAATTTGTGTATTAAACTCATTATGAAGCACAATACTTTTATGGATCCACCAAAATAGCCTTCCCTTTCCTTTTTACCCTTCCAAAACGGGCTTTGCATCCAGTCTGCGTCTCTCCCTTGCCAAACACGCTCTTACTCCTAGTCTGCCTTGATGCAAAATGATCTTTTGATTGCCTTCTAAGTCTCTTTCTTCTACATATTTGGAACTGAATGTACCCTTGGCATTCCCAAAACTCCGGAGGTGGGGGTGTCCTTAATCCCCGACTGAAAAACTGGAGCTCCTATACCTGTGGGCTCCGTATCTCAGCAGTTTCACCTCGTTTTGGTGCGTGTGCAGTGCACATGGGTGTAAGTGAAACTGAAGCTTGTGGCGGTACAAGTGACACTGGTCCAAATACCGGCACAGAGAAAGAGCATGAGCAGGAGGACTCTGGGGCCAGGGCTGATGCTCAGCACGGAGACGGCTGACAGCGTAGCTGACTACGATGTCAGCTTCTCACACAGGCGACAGACACTACCTGACAGGCAACTACTTAGCTTCCAATTTTCTCTGGTATAAAACTATTCTGTTAAGCAATGGAAGGCAGTGCAATGAAGGTAAATAAAAGTGACACAAGACCCAGGCGCTGCTCTCCCTGCTCTTCTCGCAGACGTGATTCTCTGATCGTTTGGTGGAAGACAGAGGAGAGCTGGGAGCTGGGGACTGGGCAGGATGAAAGGAGATAAACCGGGAGGGGAAAGCACTTGTGGTGATAAGGGCAGGTGGCTGGGAATCAGAGCAGTGCCCCACAGGAGGGGAAGTCTTGTAGCTAAAGCATTTGCTGGGATCTATGGACGTGGTTCAGTTCCACATCCTTCCCTGATTCTCTGTGTGAGCTCAGGTGGAGCGGGGAAAGTGAGCGTCCACTCCCTGCACTAGCTTCTGCAAGTTCAATTGGCAGGTAGCTCATCCAGGCTTCTTCCCCGGGCAGCAGGGAGTGAGAACTGGAGGTGTGTGTTTTAATACATATGGTGCAGAGGAAAGAACAGTCACGATTATGATCGAACCGCCACGAGGGAGTGACACGGATTTGCCTGACAGGAAGGATGTGAACTGTGGAAGGGAGAGTTGAAACAACAGGAACGGACTCAGGAGCTAGAAGCAAGGATATGTAAAGGGTATTTTGTGTTGTGAGGAGTCAGGGGTGCTTCCAGGGAGCCAGACAGGCTGGGGACCAGCGCATCCAGCTGAATTTTCCACTAGCCTCTCAACCCTGCACCCCTTAAGGTCCTACCTCTTTGTTTCCATCTCTTGTCCCCTGCCTTATGCATCGACTGTAAGCTCTCTGGGGCATCTCTTAGCCCCGCTTGCCTATCCCAGCAGAAATCTGCACTATGAAAGGATTCAACAAAGCTATCATGGTACAAAGAATAAGAGTTTGCATACCAGCTCAGGAGCCCCTGGAGCCCAGCTCAGTGTAAGAGATCCATTGTTTAGGCACCACAAGAGTGATTACTGTGAGTGCTGTAGACAGAGGATGCAGAGCCATGACTAAGAGATCAGTTGGTTCAGGAGGAGGTGAGAAAGAAAAGGCATCAGCTGGAATCCCTGATCAGCTTGCTCTGGGTTGGGTATCTGACCTTTGTAACGCTTTGATTTGAAATTGTAAACCCTTGTAATCCTGGTGGATTACATCTCCATAGCCTTTAATGTGTGCATCCCCCAAAGCCATGCAAATGCAGAGCGGGAGAGAATGGGGCAGCACTGCAGCACCACGGCCATCCCTCCCGATGCAGGGCACTTCCCCACACGCTGCCCTCTCTTTCACCTTGAATAAGCTCCCTTTGCTCTGGGCTAGGAGCGGAGGTTGGAAGTAGGGGCCTGCAGAAGTTTAGAGAAGTGCAGTGCAAAGCAGCAGATAATTACAGCAGGGGAGATAAAAGTAGAGAAAGGAAAGAGATTTGCAGACTTAGTGGGATCAGCGGGCACTCAGCTAAAGATCTGCGGGCAAAGAACCCCTCACTGTTGTTTATGGTAACCAGTGACCTAAAAGAAAGGCCAGACTTCTCATGGAAGTCCCCACTGTCCCTTTCCAGGCTGAAACGGAGGCAGCAGAGGGGCACTGCTGCTGCCTGCCTGGATCTGTTTGGAAGTGCCGAAGGGATGAAAGAGAGGAAGCCCTGCTGTAGGAGTGATGCCTTGAAGCTGTCTTTAGGAGATCCAGGTTTGGTTTCAAGCTCTTCTGCAGCCTTTGACCAAACCACTGGAGTAGGCTGGATGCAGACAGTGGGTTGTAACTTTGATCTTGATTGTCCTACTGCAGCAGAGGTTGCTGCTTCTCTGGTCTGGTTGCTGTACTCTGCTATAGGAAACTTGGTTCGTTTTCCTGAGATCAGCTGTGTGATTCACCCATGACCATTCAGCAGGACACAGGTCAGATCTGCAGGACTGCAGGTGCTTCCTTGTGGCTGGAAGCATCACTCAGCATAGGGGCGTTTATTAAAACAGGGAAAGCTGTGGATAAGAATGCCAGAAATGGGCTCCTTACCTAGAAACACAGGAGACCATCAGCGTTCTGAGCGAGCAGCAAGCTCTGAGCACAGGTCGCTGATGATCCACCTGGAGCATCATCTGGGAAGCACAGTTTAATACTCACCCCCAGTGTGTTTGTGCTGTGCTGCAGAGCAGGCAGAGAGGCTGCGCTTGCTCTTTCTGCTCACGGTCAAGCATGGACAGGCTCTCCATGTGGAAGGAATGAGCAGCTCCGGAGGATAGCTCAGATTCCAGGTGGAGCGTGGCTATGGAAGTGCCACGCTCTGTTTCTCCATTGCTGGTGGACAGAGCCGCCTGTGACACGGCTCCTGGTGCAGATGCTTTTGTTGTCTGCCCTCTCCTAAGGTGGGAAGCTCTCACTGGGGAAACTGCCATTCTCATTAAAGTACCATTTCCACTGTTTGCAATGAGACAATTCCTAAGCTTGGAGTTCATCGCATACTCAAGTGCTTCCCTGGAAGAAGTGCCCAGCACTCTGCAGCATTGCCCCCCTCTGGGGACAGCCACTGCAGCAGCAGTCACTAGAAGAGGACTCTGATTTTAAACTTGAAAATGAATTGGGTTAATGGGGAAGGCACAGCGTTAAAACTCGGAGGACATGGGCCTTGCTCCTCATCATTTTGCTGTCTCTAAGTGTTGTTTAGGCAAGGCACTTCCTTCCCTTCGGCCTCACTTTCCTCTCCCATGAGATGGGGATTGTGGCTTTGCATTGGAAACGTTCCGAAGAGCCCTGACTTCAAACCTGTCTCTAGGGCTTCACCTCGTTTCAATTCAGCCCTAAGAGTGTTCGAAACATCTGGCAGAAGGGGGCAACATAATAACAGCTGCACAAACACGTGGGGCATTTCCCAAGCCGAATTCTCTTGCATCTGCAAGTTTTATCCATTCATGGCACAACGGATGAGCTGCAGCAACACTTTGCATCCCCAGACTGCAGCGTCACCCCTGGGAAGATCTCACCGCGGTTTGCAAACATTCATTGGTTGCTTGACAAGCATGAAACGGAAGGGTGACTCATTCAAAGCGACAGGAGGGATGCGGTAAGCTCTTGGATTTAGGGAATACTTTTGCCTTCCAGTCCTCCCAGCAGATAAGATCGCCGGCTAACGGTACCCTCTTGGTGTTTAATGAATAATGTAATGCATCCACTACTGGAGCTTGTAACACAGCCTAACATGCTTCCCATAGCATCACATTGAACTGCACTTGCAGTCAGCCCCTGGTGTTGTGTCCATCGCATTGCAGGGCTGCTTCCAACGCTGTCTGTGCTTCTTTTTGCCATTTTCCACATGGAAAAAAGCATGGGATTTCTTCCTCCCCCTCCAAGAAAATGTTTGTTTTCTAAAGTTACCTTTTTTTCTCTCCTTCAACAATGAAATACCCTCAATGACCTGGAATAGAAAGTGTTTCGACTTGCACTTATTATTCCATAGCATATTACATCAGCCACGATCCCAGAACCCCAGGTAATCACTTCCACATTCTCTTTGCCGAGACAGGTCGAGCACCATGGGGAAAGCAGCCTGACAAAGGATGCTCTTCACCTGAAACACCCAAATTCCTACTTGCACCCAGCAGAACAGCCAAGGTCCCCGGGCAGAATACTTCAGGCGAGTATTTTGGTCTGAAACTGGTTATTTTGGACCAAATCTATTGCTGCGCTGCCTGCAGAGCTGAGCCTCCGTCCTGCAGAGCCGAGCCTCCATCCCCCAGGCCTCTGGCTCTCATTTCTCTTCCTGAAGATTTATAGTAATTTCTCCCATCTCACTGATTTCTTCATAAGAGAAAAGATCACTTCAGGGACCTCCTTCTGTCTCCAGCTGCCCTGTTTAACACCTCCAAATATTCCTATTTATGAACTAACATCTGGGTCAGTCTACATAGCGTAGTTTGAAAGCCATTAAGACAGATGCCTGCATTTCATTAAGCAAGATTTGATAAGGTGGGTAGGGTTACAGGGCAAGATTACTATGGGAATTCAGTGAGTTTAAACCTTCACTCCAGTTAATAAAATCAAACAATACATCATAAAAGTGTCTGGAAATTGGCTCAATAATTGAAATAGAACTGTGTGATGGATGGAGATTTATGGATGTTAATGCAGGAGCAGGGCTACATTAGAACATCATCTCTGAGTCTCTTCTGAATCCAGACCCTCGAGTCCAAGTCTCTCTTTCGTGCTGGTTTTAGGTAGGAGATTCTTTGCCAGAGGGAAGAAAACCTCCCAGAATGGCTGGTCCAGTTTTAATCTGGGATGTCACTGGCCTATCCATGAAATCTCAGGACCATCAAGTGTAATGTGGTGGATATTTACACAGATGACTCTGAACTGGCTCTCAACTGAGCCTGGATCCGCCTAACGCTGCTTGGCCAGACCCAAAGCTAGCACTTCCTTACTGTTCATGGGTGCCTGACACATGCTGCCTTCCACACAGGGCAGACATGCTGTGTTATTATTACACTGGATAGTAAAATCAAGGTTAAATTCAGTCAGTGGCCACCCAGCATCTTTCCATCTCTCATCTGCATCCTGACCAGAAACCACTCAAGGAGCTCGCATCATGTCCTTTGTGCTCACTAAGACTCTTCTCCAGGACTGACCTCTCCTTCCTCCATCCACTGCTTCTCGCATCATGTGGGCTTTTGTCCTGAATCTTTGTTCTCTCTTAGGAGCAGACAAGGAGCTTTTCCTCCTCTAGAGAACTACGGTCCTTCCCCCAACTCCATCCTTCTCCCTCAGCCTTGATGGCAGCCCTTGGTCCTAGCTGTTTATGGGAAGTGTCCCCTCTGCAGCCTTAATGAAGTGTGTGGCAGTCCTCCTCATTAAGACGCTGTGTTGTCAATAAAAGAATCATTAAAGTAGTTTGATGAGGATTGGGAGAAAGAGAAGAGGTGCTACAGCACATCTACAGGGCAGAGGGCAGCTCCATCACACATTGTAACCAAACAGCAAGGGATCAATATCACCTTTGCATTAAACTGAAGCCCATCCATCAGCCTGAGGAAGAGCAGCCTCCACAGGAGCTGAGCTCACTGCTTATTTCTGGTTTCCTATCTTCCTAATCCTTCCCTTTACAGAGTATCCTCCCCTCTTGTTGCTGGCCAGCATTTGCCAGAGGCCATAGGAATGCTGTCCCAGAGCTGTGTCCTGCTTAGGGTTCCAGTGGTGGCACCCATTCCCATGTCTAGCTTCAGGAACATGCTGTTGGGAGATGCCTCTTTCATGCTGTCATCTCACAGACCGCCTACATCGACCACTGTGGCTGCTCCCAGAGACAGACTTCCTTGCTGCAGGCCACCTCCACAAGGGAGATGGATGTAGGAATGGACGGACCAGTGGAGTCTGTTCACCCTAAAGGTGAGAGGATGCTTGTGCCTTATGGAAAAGAGATGTGTGCCCAGTCTTCCCTGGCTCAGGTCTGTGGGATTACAGCCAGGAGCCATGCACTGAGCACAGGGGAATCTGGACTCTGGACTGAAGCATGGACTTGAGCCTGATGTACAGTCAGGTGTTGCACAGGAAGGATGAAGCAGGGGAGGAAATCTGGGCCTCTTCACTCCTGGATTAAGCCTCTGAGCTTCCTTCCTCCCTCTGAGCTCACAACTGACTCTGCCTTTCCATTTCTGGGGTGCTGTGCACAAAGTGGGCCTGGATCACCCTGACAGCATCCCGGGCACCAACACTCTTGTTTGTTGCCCTGGGTTTTCTCCCTAGACGTTGTGTTTCCCTTCTGTACTTCATCTTGTCTGGTCAGCCTACAGATTCTTTCAGGGGTTTCTGTGTGCAGTGGGGTCCTCCTATAACTAATGTGCTGATGTGATGGAAACCAGTTACCAGGCATGCTCAGCTCCTCTAATAAATACATCTCAACCCACCTGCTTGCTTCTGAGAAACCTTCACAGCAGAGAAAATGCAGCACGTCTGGAAGGTAAATGAATGCAGAGCCTGGCACTCTAAGCCAGGAGCAAGGTCCACTCATTTAGTTTTGCTCTGGGACCAGATCTGGTTTACCATAACTCAGAGCTGCTGACAGGTTTTTGTTTCTCCTTGGCTTCAGGAACTGATGAGCAGCATCCTGCAAGCCCTTGCGAAGCAGAGGCACAGGAGCAAATGATGAAGGCAACCAAAGGCCACTAAGCTTTAACAAATGGAAAGGGCTTTATGAGGCTCATACCCAACCTCTAACTGAATGGCTTGGTCACATAAAAAGATGCACGAGCTGCTGGATACTGAGACTGACACAAGCATGGAAAGGCTGGGATTCCAGCAGAGCATTAGCATGGCATAGCTGATTTGTAAACCAGGAGACATTATTTAAGCAGTCAGGTGCATTACCAGATTGGAAAGTTGCCTTTTTTCTGAGCTGTTGGTCACTGTCAGAGGCAGCAAATGACACCCAGCGGCCCAACAATTTGCCCTGGCATGGCAGGAGCTGGGATGCAGAAATGGATGGACCAGCATCTGTTCTGAAATAGCAGGAATTAGAGTCTGCTCTGAATTGGCAGGAGCTACAGTACTGGGAAGAGAGGACAAAAGGGCAAGTGAGTGCTCTATCCAGGGATATTGAGCAAGATGAATAAAGGGGCTGGAAATGAACTTTCAGTGCTGCAGCACCAGACAAGGCGAACAAATAACCTGAGCCACTTTAATGAAGCCTGTGATCTTCCACCTCCTTTGTGTGATGGGTGTCCCAGGGTCAGCGTGTGCCCGCACGAGCATGCACACATCCTTATCTTATCTAATTACTCCAAGTTTCAGATTAATTTCAGTGCAGCTGCTTGAAAGGGCTGTTATCAGCCAGGGCTTTGTGGTTTAACCTTGTTACCCTTTTGTTGTTAACCTTTCCCAATGGCAGCGAGGGGAAGGAGAGATCCTGGTGCGGAGGCGGGGAGCAGCAGGGAACTGGTGGGTCTGCACCCCCCTTGGCTTTGTGCATTCAGCCCCACGTCAGGCAGTGTGACAGGAGAGAGGGCTCTTACCTGCAGTGACAGCGCTGGGGCCCAGCCACACACAGCAGCCCGAGCAGGGACACGTCTCCTGCCAACCTCTCCACATCCTCTGCTATTCCCGGCAGCGCGGTGGAGGACTCCGGCTCTCCCGCTTTGCCTCGCATCCTCAGCTCCTCCAAGGCTGCCCTGCTTTGTTTCCATAGCTACACCCAATCGCATCTGCCTTCCTGTGAAATTGCATTTCAAAGCAAGACAAGCCTTCAAAGGAATTTGTCCATTTAACAGAATAGCATTAGGAGAGAGCCCGTCTGCTGAACTTGGGACCTAAAATGATTAAGGTGGGGCTTTTATCATGTAGGGAGGCAGCTTTACATCCAGAGCCCGCAAAGCTTGATGCTACACAGCAGTGATGCAGGGGAAGCTGCCAGGCACTGCCCAGCCTCCTCCCCAGCTGAGCACAAACCGATCTACACATCCAGAAGTGGAAGTGGCTACTAAAAAGGGAAGGAAAACCAGGACATTTGCCTGGGAACCAGTCTGCGCAGCTCCACCTGCAGCTGCCTAAGGTTGAGAGGAAGGCTTGGCTCAGTGCTAAGGCTTTGGGCAGCAGCACCTATGCCTCCATGGCAGCTGAGCCTCTATGCTTCAGTATTCCTCAGTAAAATGGATTTCATAGTAATAACTGCTGGACAGTCAACGTGGGCTTAGCAAAACCTTCCTGTAGGGCCTGAAGGGAACATTCTTGGTGCTGTCTCCAGCTGCCAGGACCATGCATGTGTAGTCCAAGAGCAGCCGGGGTGCAACAGTGCCAGCCTTCACACACGATGCTGCTTTCAGTGCTTTATGGTAACCTTAAAATCTATAGCAGATGACCAAAAGTCACCCCTGCAACACACCTCAGATGCTGAGGAGGAAAGATCTAGAGCTTCACTGTTGCCATAAACACTGCAACAGCGGCACGTTTGTTGGGTGAACATGCTCTTAAACAGTGATCACACCCGTGGCAGCAAAGGAAAGCAAACCCACACAAACACCTGCAAAACAAGTCACTGCTTGCTTGACACGAGGGAAGAAGTCTTCCAGACCCGAAATACGATCAGTTCAGCTCTTGGGCAAGACCCATGAGCAGGTACCCTCGAGTTCTCTCTTTATGCTCTCAGATCCTTGGGTGAGCTCCAGCAATGCAGCGAACGTGCGAGATGACCCTTTCCTTTGCAGTTGCAGGAGCATTTCTTCCTCTGAGATTTGCATTGATTCAGTTTTATTGATCCTCCTGGCATATCTGAAGGCAGTTTCTCCTGTCTAAGGGACCTGGTTCATTCCTTTAGAAACTCAGTTTTAAAGGCAGCCTCAGCAAGCAGCTGCTTTCATTTGTAGGCTGTAATGAACTGACCGGGATTTCTACATAGCCCTGTTTAAATATTTATCCCTAAACACCCCTAGGTGAGAACACGGATACGGATCCATCTGCTGTGCACATCCACCTCCACTACACACACCACCACTTCTTGCGTAGACTCAGAACCACTCAGATGTACCCGGAGCCTCAGGCAGCTGACAGAGATGCACGTTTTGCTCCCATAGGAGACTCTGAGCTCTCTAAATCCTGACTCATGAAACCCTTCCTGACTGGGAGAGGTATTGGGATGACTCCTGCAAGGGATATGCTTTCTAGCAAGGCAATCTCCCCCTGAACTGCAGTGACATTCCATGTGCTTTAAGACCTCAGCGTCTTGTACGCGTTCGGAAGAACCTTTTCTATGTGCTATAATAATAAATACTTGCTTGATAGCAGGATATTGCAAAGGAAGGATGGGATCCTGCACATTTAACCCATGGGAAATCTTAAACTAGCCTTTGGAATCACTGATGAGCTTCATCTCATGCAATGCCATTTTTGGCTTGTGGAGCACAGGTTGCATTTATTGCTTGTCATAAAGCAAGTTAAAGTGTGCAACCCTGCTGTTTGTCTGGGCAAGACACAGAAATAGGAATGGCTGTTACAATCCAGGCCCCTTCCTATGCAGGATGCAGGAAAAGGGGAAGTTCTATTGCAGAACAGCCCATTAGAGGGGGGAGCCTGCCTTTACCTGACACAGATCCAAACCCCAGCTCCTGTTGGGCCAGGCACCGGCACGGGAGGTTGGAGCAGCCCCACACAGCCCCAGGTGAAGCTGCTCTGCAGCAGATGCACTGGGTTAAGTGATAACGAAAGAGGTGCCCAGGTGCCTCTTGTTAAAGCAGTGATGGAGAAGATCAGCCCCAGCTGGGCTGGTGCTGGGGTCAGGCACTTCTGCAGCGCCTTGGCCGGAGCTCCGGCTCCTACGAGCTGGGCATCAGCTGCCTGTGCAGAGCTGGGTTGGATGAGGAGGAGGTACCAGGGCAGAGCCCCATGGTTCCTCCCCTCTTTTTGGGGTGTCCCCGCCCTTCCTGTGCTTCCTTTCTCCCTCCGCCCCTTCCCCGAGGGACAGGAGCATCGGCTGCGGGTCTGGCTCCCGTGGGGAGGAAGGTGACGGGTACCATGATCCCAAAGGACATTCAGAAGCTCCTGGAAGGTAACCACAGCTTCCTCCTTGCTTCCCCTTCTGCTTAGTGGGGGAAATGTGCTGTGGTTGCAGGGGAAGAAGCTGAGGAGCTTTTTGTGCCTCATTGCTGAACCAGAGAGAGAAGTGGAGGGGCTGTGGGCACTGCTGCTTCTCTAAGCTGATGGTTTTGGGGTCCCAAGGTTATGTGTGCCCTCCCTAACCACAGTGAGAGCTTATGGGATGTGTCTTGGTTCTCAGGGCTTTATAGGTGCCTCCATGTCTGTGTATGGGTAGGGAAGCTCTTTGGTTGTCTCAGGGTCTGTGAAAGAGGGAGAGGATGCAAGATTGGGGTGTGTGGAGGGGTTCTCTTGGCATGGTTGGGTGTCCCCAGTGTGTGCTTTTGGTTCAGGTATTGAGGCTCTATGGGTGAGCACCTCCAGGGTGAGGCAAGGGAGCAGGCACAAAGGGTGGAAGAAGCTTGTGTGCTGCAGGGAGCTCGCCCAGTGGGCTTTTGGTGTGGCTGTGGTAGGGATGCCTCCTGGCTTTAGCTGTTGTGTGAGTGTTGTAGGTGGCATTGCGGATGCAGTGAGCAAGCTCCATCAGTGGGCTGCATCCTCGGGAAGGCTTCAACCCCATTGAAAATGGGGCTACAGTGGAGGGAAGGGCTGGCTCCAGACCCCCCTTCTGCTTGAGAACCTGAATGTGGCTTGGTGAGGCCTCAGCTTCTGAGTGAATGAGCTGTGCTGAGCCCTGGCACCATTTACTTCTATGGGTGTGTGAGTTGGCAGGGGTAAGGCTTGTTTTCTATGGCTTTCCTCACAAGCTTGAGCTGCAGCACCTCCTCTTGTTGCAGTGGTGGGTCAGCCATGTAGAAGCCATGCTGAGCTCTTCTGTTCAAACATGCTTCACAACCATAAATGGGTTCGGGGTGGGCTTTAGCAACTATTGCTGAGCCCACGGGGTGAGAAGTACTGATGGAGGTGACCGCATTAGAACCTGCCCATCAGTAAGTCCTCAGCAGCGCTGCAGGCTGGAGCCATGGCGTGAGCCCGTCACTGATAACGGTGCACGTGTAAGGACACATCCTGCTGCTGCAGCTGTGGGTGGGTTGGTGGTGGGGAAGGAGCCGTTAGCATCTCGCTGTGGAGATGCCACAAGGCTTTGTGACCTTTTGCTTCCTGTTGTGATGGGTCCTAGCAGCACGGAGCGCTCGCCCCATCCTCTTGGAGATCACAGGATCCCAGCTGGGTTTGGGTGCCAGGGGACCTCAAAGCTCATCCAGTTCCAACCCCTGCCATGGGCAGGGAGCAGCTTGCTCCAAGCCCTTGTGTCCAACCTGGCCTTGAGCACTGCCAGGGATGGGGCAGCCACAGCTTCTCTGGGCACCCTGTGCCAGCGCCTCAGCACCCTCACAGGGAAGAGCTGCTTCCTCTTATCTCCAACCTGAACTTCCCCTGTTTCAGTTTAAACCCATCACCCCTTGTCCTATTGCTCCAGTCCCTGATGAAGATGCGCGATAACTTCCAGCCCTGGGATGTGTCAGTCTCGGAGCCCATCAAAGCTCCCTTCCAAATGCTTTGTGTCTTCCCCCAGATGGAGGTGTGAATTTCCCCCTCTGTTTTGTGCTCAGGGGCTTGGGTGAAGTTCCCCTCTCCTGGGTTTGATGTGCAGCGCTTTATTGTGCGGCGCTGACACCTCCGTAAACAGCTCATTTCTGCACCTGCCACCTCCCTTTAACCGGGATTATTTTCTTGTTAGCTGACTGCTTTTAATTGAAGGCTTCAGATCTCCTTCCAAAGCACAGCCTTTGTTTGCTGACAGGTAGAGCAGGCTATGAATGGAGATTAATTGCATGTCACATAGCCTGGATCAAACTTGCTGTGTCTTAACAATCCACGCGGTCTTAAGGCCTTCCAGTGGCTGAGGAGGTTTCTAGCTCTGCAGGCTGGAAATGAAAGTGCTTGAGCTATTGCGGCGCTTGCAAACTGCATCAGTGTAAGAACCCTTGTATTTAAAGGAAGAAATCCTGAGTAGAGGAGGCAATAACAGCTGTTTCCTTGCATTAAATTTGGTCCATGGTCTGTTCATGTGATGCGCAGAAGCAGAAGGCTTGCTGATCTTGTGTTGGTATCGCATAAGCCATCTCTGAGGTTGCAGTGGTTGGAAGCCAGCACAATATGGCTGTTCTCTACAGTGCAACAGTGGTATTGTTTGAAGTTCTACCTCACTTTGGGCTCAGTCGGGTCCCTTTTAAAGCTGCCTAAGGGTTTTTCATGTTTGTTGAGCGCAAACTGCTTCTGAAGGCTGAAAACTGTGATATTTCACTGCATAAACCCAGGGCTCCTATTTTCCTTTGTAGGAGCAAAGGCAGTCTGGTTCTTCCCTTCACCTGCCTTGCTTGGGCCTCTTCATTCCAGGAAGTGGGTCTGGAAAGCTATTTCCTTGCTGGAGTCTGGGGAAGAGGGAGGACAGGAGGAGATGGTGACACTTGCACAGCCTCAGTGCTGGTTTAGAGATAAGCAGCAAAATGCTCTGGTTTGTGAGGGCAAATAAACCAGAGCCAGCACTGATGCTGCATCAGGAGCAGCTCTGGAATTTAAACATCGGGGAATTTGGGGTTGAGGCTTGGAAGCGGAACATTTGGGAAGCTGTTCTCAGTTCCCCTGTTGCCCATTGCACAGGGGAGAATGGCCCCTTCATCCCATTGCAGGAGGATGGATGGAGATTGCTTCAGCTCTCAAGGTTTTCTCTGACTCAGCTCCACAACAGCAGGAAGGCACAGCTGAGAAGTGTTGCTTCATAATGAAGCCATCCTTTTCTGAGCTTGCAGAAAGGTGGAGAAATGCTGCGTCTGCGGGTTCCTTGCTTGGTTTTGACAAGCGGGATGGGATGATGCAGCCTTCAAAATCCCTGCCTGTCTTTGGATGCAGCCTGGAAGTATTAGTGCAGTGTCAGGGAAGCTCAGGGTATCCGCACTGTGTCCTAAACTGATTTGTCCCAGCCAGCTGGGCTGCTCAAGCGCAGGAGGGATCGTGTGGAGCAGCAGGTAATGCTGGAGCAGGCTGGCTCGGTGTTGTCTCGCACAGCTGAACCATTGTGGTTCTGTGGGACCAGTTCCTCCAGGCACGGAGCATAGGACTGCTGGTGGCAGAGGAGTGGGAAAGAGCAAAGGGAATGTGTGTGTGTGTGTGCACGGGGAGAATACACAGGGCACCTTAATACCCTGCAGCTCCGCTCATTGAGTGCTGATTAACTCCTAGAATTTAGTGCTGCTATTCAAAGGTTATTTACTACCTGGGCTGCAGTGGCTGTGACAGGGCTCTTATGATGCTGTGTATCTCCTGCAGGATTAAAGTGGATAACTGCAATTGCCTTTAGAAGCTCCCCTGAAACACTTGATGAAATCTCAACTGGTTCCCCCCCTCCTTTACCTTTTTAGCTGCAGGAAATGAAAAGGAGAGTCCTGTAAACTCTCCGAGTAGATCACAGAGAGCAATCCATAAACATCAAGAATATAATGTTACCGACAAGCAGTAAAACTAACATTAGGGTGATTTACTCTCGAGCTGCTTACATATTGCTCTTCCTGATCCACTTGGAGAGTTTATGGTTAGGCTTTCTTTTTCATTTCCTGATGCTATAAACATAGTGGCTGGCTCTGAAAAGGGGCTCTGCCTGCTTTGCAGAAGTGACCCTGGTTCTACTATAACTTATCCAGCAGCTGATCTATGCTGACATGCCAGTAAGTAAATACTGTATTAGAGCTAATCGCATGCTCATGGAGCTAATCTGGGCTTAAAAATGACAGAGGGATGCAACTGATGCTTGCGTAAGTCCTGAGAGTGGCTTGTTTTTCGTGCTTGTTCTTTCACAGTGGAAATACAGCCTACGTATATATATATGCACACATATATACAGTACATAGCTTCTCTTGCTGAGCCATTTCTACTGTGCTGGTTTGAATATAATAAATTGTCCCCTTAGCCTCATCTGTTCTTCAGCAGTAGACTCCTTGGAGCAAGATATATCCCCCGTGCTTAGATATATGTACTTGGGTACTTTCTATGTAATTTGTAAGTGATGCAAGCCTCAGCATTGTTAGACGTAAGCTGGTACTGTATCTTGGATGTACAATTAAAACTGCAGAGAGAGGTACTGCAAATGCAGCTTAGCCTAAGGATTATGTGATTGGCCTGGGATTTAAAAAGCTTCACTTGGATGCTCTGGCAAAAAGCCTTTGACTTATCCCAGGCAGGCTGCCTAGGGCTAAATTAGCTCTAGGTGAACTTGGTATTAGTAGGCATTTTGGCCCGACACAACTGTGCTCCTGGAGCAACCAACACTGCTGCTGGATGTAGGTGAGGGTTAGGGAGTGATGCTGTGAACGAGTGTTACTGCCCATCTTTAAGCTTTAAGATGAGCTCTTAGGCAGAAGCTCTCCCCCATGAGGGTGCTGAGGTGCTGGCACAGGGTGCCCAGAGAAGCTGAAAAGAGGACTGGACCGTTAAGGATTGGAGTGTTATGGTCTGGATTGACTCCTCCTTCCCAGGCTGCTGTGGGGAGGGTTGAGTCTCCCTGGTCCTGCCCATCTGTCACTCTTTGGAAGAGGGCCCCATCGCTGAGGGATGCCCTCAATGTCCTTCCTTATGCTCCTCACTTCAAAGAGCTTATTTTCCCCCTCTTTTCTTCTCCCCCTCCAACCTCTAAACCTAAAGGCAACAAAAAAGAGCTGGGGCTCAAGGTTTGAACAGAAAAAGGTGTTTTCTCATGTGGCATTTTGATCTTGAGCTGTGCTTGCAGGTGGAGGAGCTGTGCCCCTTCCTGGGATGTGCTAAACAGTGCTGGCTGTTGTGCTGGCAGCTGAAGCATAAGGAGCTGAAAGCCTTGCAAGCGAGGTATTAAACTGACATTAGCGGCACAGTATGGGGCGTGAGGTAAAGGTTGGAGAGGTCTGTGGGTGTACAACACCACAGCTTTGAAGCCAGCCTTTTTCCTGCTAGGGGTTGCGAGCAGTGATGCTGCTCAGGTACAAGGGTGATATTCTCCTCTACAGAGCTGCTGTGATTGGAGCGGTTTTGTTCTCTGGGATTTGAGGTCTTTTTGTAAAGAACATCAATATTTATGCAAATGGAAGACACTTAATCCTTTTATCCTCCAGTTCACGTGGAATTTCTGCATATAGATGTGGTCTCCAGGTGGGAGAACGCCGTATTTACTGTTGCCTGGTTGTCTCTGCTGAGCTAGCCCAGGGTGTAGGATTTCAGAGGTAACCTTGCAGGAGAACCCATGTTGGGATGCTGCTGCGCAGCCAACCTGGTTTTCAGTGCTTGTCCTTTAGGAAGATCACCCCAGTTGTTTGTTTGCCTCATACCATGGCAACTAAAGAGAAGCTCTGTCATGCTTAGGTCCTCTTCTATCCATGATCACTTCAATGTCTCGACTCCTCCAAACGAAGTCTTCAGTTTGACTTAGGTCTCAAGATCAGGCTGCTTGGTACAGGGCCCTGAGGGCTTCCCAATGCACAGTCGGGGCCAGGTTTCTTAGCCAGGAACTGGTATTTCTCTGCCTGTGAGTTTTAACCTGTGGCTCTTCCCCAGATGCTGAGGGCTACCTGGCTGATGGGCTGCAGAATGAGAAGCTGAGTGCTAAAGCAAGAGAGCAGAGGGATGCAATTCTCTTTGGCTTCCAGCAAGTCAAAGCCAGGTTTGTGTTGTCTCAATGCTTTCTACTGGGAGTCCTTCAGAGTAATGTCACGTCTTGGGGTGCCACGAGCTGTATTTAGCTGGACATCTGGCCCACGGCCTGGCAGTTGATGGGCATTCAGGGCTTGGTATAACGTGAATGCACTGCACACTGGTTTGTGCGTTCTTTAACCGGTTTTATGGGTGTCTGCCAAGTTATTACGTGTTTCAAAGTAAAAAACCTTGCCTTGGGCTCTGCGTGTGCAACTTCTTGCCTCTGGGACTCTGATTCTGTCCTGTTCTTCCCTCTCCCTTGTGCTAGAGAGGATTCTAGGGGAGGAATTCATCACTTGTTTCTTAAGCTCGTGGATAAATCAGTGCATGGCAAAGGCTCATGCTTCTGGCTTGCTGCTCAAAGCATCGATTTCACAAGTGGCTCCTGAACTCAAATCTGGCTTGCCTGGACTTTTGCTGCAGTAGAAAGGGATGAGAGGGAGTTCTGGAGTTAAAACTTGGGTTCAGAACCTCATGTCCTCAGGACTGTTCAAGTCCTGCGTGCCAGCGTGAGCTGTGTCATTTGGGTAAGTGCATGAAGTAAGCAGAGGTTGTTGTTGTGTTGTGCTAGTGGAAAATTAAGGATCGTAAAGAGAGAACGGGTTACTGGAGGCTTAAATACAGCTTTCAGCCTCAGCTGCATTACATGATCCAAAGCTTGCTGTTAATGCTCTATTACAAGCTATGAGTTGTGTCACTTGACGTTCAGGCCTGACAATAAAGCTCAGGGTGGCTGACTGATGTAGGCATCTGGTTTAGCTAAAACTGCTGTCGAGGCCCTGAGAAGGGGAGGATTTTATCCTTTGGAAGGGCACAGGCAGCCTCTATTCCCCGCAGTCCCACTGCAGAACTTTGCACGATGTCCTGCTGGATCTTAATCGATCTTTCCTGCTGCCTAATTAAGCATCAGTTTTACTCAGCAACTCGGGACTCTGTAATTATCAGCCTGGGTTGCCCTGAATAATTGAAGCAAGCTGAAGGCAGAAGATGAAGCCTTTGGAAACCGGGGCTGTGGTATCTCTAATGGCAGAATGTGCGTGTAGCAGTGTCCTGTGATGCTGCAGAGGAAAGGGGTTTCGTTGCAGGCTTACAACAGATTGATGCGGTTTAGCTCCCCTCATTGGCAGGTATTGAGCTGGGATGGAAAGAGTTAAATAAGCAGAATTCTGAGCATGAAGTATTTGGATGTCAAGTCAAGCTTTTATTTGATCTGTTCTAGAAACGTGCGACTTTAACAGTGACAACTCTTTATTTGCACATAGTGCAACTAATGAACTACAGACAAATAGCATGGAACTTGATGAATGTAAGGCAGCTGGCAAACCTGGGGTTACTGCCTTGCTCCTGCTTCCCGAAGTAGGTGGTCTGTCTCCATGTGCTGCTTGAGTTGTGAACAGTGCTTGAGAGGTGGGGAAAGGTGCTGCCACGGTCATCATCCTGCGGACCTCTGGCTACCCAGAGTGTGTGGTTTGATGTGCCCAAGAAGGAGCAGCCTTTAGGGTCCTGGGGCAAGCACTGGTGCTGTGATGCAGAACGCAGCCTTGGCTTTTAGCTCTATCTCGGCCTAAGAATACAATTTGGGATACAGCTTTTAGAACGAAACCTCCTTGGAATAGCAGCTTTGCTGAAGCAGCCTTTGCACTGGGAGGAGAGGGGAGATGCACGCTCCTCCTGGATGCTCAGGTTAAGATATGGGCCTCAATCCTGTTGCTTATTGAAATAAATGGCAGGTACTTCTGGAGGGGAAAGGGAGCCCCCTCAAGCAAAGCCTGCGGGGTGCTGCTGATTTCCTACTTGTGTTTTATTGCTCAGTGGCATTTGGAAAGGGTGAGAAGAACTCGGGGTACAAATGTCCTTGCTCTGACCTGAGCCATTACTGCAATGATTTGTGGTGGGAGATGACAGTAACGATGACTGTATCTTCTGATTTGAAAAGATCTCTTCAGGTCCTGCTCTTGGGGCTGAGGCCCAGGTTTGTCTCTTGGGGAGCTTCCTGTGGCTTTTGTGGCTGCCTTGCAGGAAATCATCAGCCGTGGGCTTCAGGAAGCGCCTGCCTGCCCCGAGCAGCCCCTGTGCAGGGTGAAACCCAGCTCAAGCGTGTAAGGTTTCATTATTGGGGTCTGTAATAGGAGCAAACTGCTCAGCTGCTGGGGAAAGGCACCCACATCTCAATACCTGCTCCTGTAACTTGGCCGTCGCTGCTCTCTCCATGGCCTCATAGCGTTCCCCCACCAGCAGGTCTGCAGATGACTCGGATGGGAACAAGCGGCTGGGTTTGATGCCTGCACGTGCTGCCTGTGCCCATGCATCGTTACCCCTCGTGGGGAGCAGTGCTGTGGGCTGGGCTTGCAGGTTATCACTTTGCCAGGCAGGTTGGGGTGGCTCTGCTCGAGGAGCAGGGTTGCAGGCAGTGGCTGGGGGAGGCAGTCACCAAATACCTGAGTTATGGGTCCTTGCACCCTTTTACTTTCAGAATTGAGTTGGTTGTTTAAAGAGCATTGTTGAAACTCAACAGTGGGGGTGTTTTTTCCCCTCCCTAACTCAGATCCTGTTCTGTGTTGAGGTATTTCCTATGGAAACCCAGGCCTGGCATTCCCCCCCCCCCAAATCATCTCTTTTGTTGCTAATCTCTTTTTCACTTGCTGTCCCTGGCATCCAGGAAAACAGGCCCAGGAACACATCTGGAGGCTTGGTCCCCAGGCGTAATCGGTGCGAGGGATGAGGATCTCGCTGTACACCTGTGTCCTGACTGCAGGCTGAGGGCTCTGCGCTAGTCCTGAATAGGGGGAGTGTTCGTGATGGATCAAACCTGCTTGAAAAGCAGTTTGGTCTGGAGGGCAGGGGCAGGATGCGGTGCCGGGGCAGAGCTTTGCTTGTCCCCCAGAAAGCCCAGGAGTCATCAGCTGCTTGTTTTATGCCCATTGGTGCTGAGGGTTTGTCTCAAGTTGTTCCTTAGGAACACGGCTGCTGTTCCCTGTGTCCAAACAAAGCCGCTGCGGGGCGGGAGCAGATGTCCGGCACCTGGGATACATCGGATACATGACTCCGCTCAGGAGCACAAGCTCATTCTTGTCCTTTGGCAAGAGCAGCAACAAAGAAGAAAGTCTTCTTGCTGTTAAATGACCTCACCTCAGCGTTTCGACATTGCCGGAGTGCATACAATGGCAGGGGGTGAGATGGGGAGAAAGGGATTTATTGAAGAAGCTATGGAGATAAATGGTTCCTCCACCTCCTTGGAGTCGGGCACTCATTGAAACTCCCTGTTGGGAGGCAAGTTTGTAGTGATGGGAACAAATCCTTAGTGTTTTTTCCCTTCTCCCTGAGGTGAAATGTAATAGTGCTGAGGGGAGAGTGGGGCAGGGCTGTTGGGTATCAAAGCAGCGGTGAGGAGAAAGGGGCTTAATTCATGTTGAGCTTCTCGCATGCACCCACTAGGAAACCTGAAGTAGACGCTGAAACCCTACCTTTAATTTGCTCTTCTGTGACAAAACCAATGGTGTGAACCTGAGGCCAGATCCTGCTGCTCATAACTAACACACAGGAGCCCTTTCTGACATTCCTGCCTGCAGCAGGAGCCCCAGCATAGAGCAGGCTTGGGGTAACAAGCCCCAAACCTCATTTTCCTGCCTTGTTCTCTAACCCTTTCTAACACTGATGGCAACGTTCCCAACGCTAACACTGTGCTATTGGTGAGGAGCAGCCTGCGTGGGGTCTTTCAACTCTGCAGTGCAACTTGTCACGTATCCAGGTGATGTCCTGGCCCGTGAAGGAAAGCCTATGGAAAACAAGGTCTTTCCTGGACCTCCACAACTGCTGTGTCGGTATCCGCGGGCAGTGTCGCAAGCTCCTCTCCTGGGTGAGTGATTTAGGGCTCTCGCATAAGTCTGGGGTGAGGTTTCAATGTCTGATTGTGCTACTGTTGTTGTATGTGGCTCACACATGCTGTCACAAACCAGTTAGCTACTGGTTTTACTGGTTTGCCGTGGTAGCTCATCTGTAGATGCTTCAACACCAGGGAACTTGATGCTTTCTGTGGGAAGGCATTCTAGCAGGACTGGAAAAGACTCACTAATGGAAATACATCCAGAATTGTGTCTAAAGCAGTGTGCTTGCCTTGTTTTAATAAACTTCAACCCATATTAACTACATTTATTACTTCACTTTTCAACCTTCTTTCAAAGTTTCAAGATTGAAATGAAAGAAAATGCAATTTCAGGGTAATTTGGCTTCATTACTGGAAATGCACTGCCTGTAATTCCTACCACTGTTCAACTCATTATGCTGAATAATGTGTGAGACCAAGATAAAAAAGAATGTTAGGATGTGACCTGATGGGCAGATAATTGAGCTCAGCGCATTAGTGCCAGGGCTGGACTGTGGCCCCACCACATTGGCCTTAATTAGGCAAAGTGCTGTTCTCCTCCTTCATATTCTTCAGAGGGCTGGAAATGTATTTGCTCAGCAAGGAAATGATCTTGCTGAGCAGGATTTCATTCACACTTACTTTGGCCATTAAATACAGATTTGTTCTGCACAAAAATCAAAGCAAGTCCCTGTCACTTTGCAGTTCTTAGATTTGCATTTTCTAGCCCAAAAATGAGCTCCTGAAGTTGTCTGGCTTTTCCCCCTTTGTGCAGGGGAGATGTGGTCCTGCCCAGGGTGGGGATGCAGAAGTGTGTGTTGCACCAGTTGGTGTTAATGGAGATATAAAGCATCTCATCACCCTGCACTGGTGCATCGTTGGGGCAAGTCCAGAGGAGGTCATGAGGATGCTCAGGGGCTGGAGCGTCTCCCGTATGGAGCCAGGCTTAAGAACGCTGGGGCTGTTCAGCCTGGAGAAGAGAAGCTGTGTGGAGGCCTCAGAGCAGCTTCCAGTGTCTGAAGGGGGCTACAAGGATGCTGGAGAGGGGCTCTTCATCAGGGACTGTAGCGATAGGACAAGGGGTGATGGGTTCAAACTGAGCCAAGGGAAGTTCAGGTTGGAGATAAGGAGGAAGCTCTTCCCTATGAGGATGCTGAGGCGCTGGCACAGGTTCTTTTTAAAGTCTGGGCAAGTTTCTCTTGGGATGCTCCTGATTTATTCAGTAATCTCAGTAGGGGAATTTTTCCCTCCCGTTTCCTTTTGGGAAGTGCTAAGGAAGGAATTCTCCTCTGTTAATACATGGTGTGGTGGGGGGGGCACAAATTGAATTTGTCTGCTATCATATTCTACCTGCTTTTATACCTGGGATGACCACAGCCATTCACTCTGCCAGTAATGCAGTTTGGTGCCTTCTGGGTTAGGCTCCTTTCAGTAATACGCATCATTTTCCATTCCAGCTGATAAAATTACCCCTGTTTCCCCATCCATTTCCTTGTGAATGCATTGTTAATCTGAAACCTGAGGACTGTAAATGATTGAAGCTGTGTAACCAGAGTCTTTGCATAGCTACTGCTGCTGTACCATTTAACAGAACCCATTTGAAGTGGTTTGTAACCCACTTTGCTAATGGTGAGCTCCCCAATCCCATTTTCAGCTGCTTTTTTTTTCCCCTGTCTGAAATCTTGTACAGCATTGATTTTTCAAACTATTCTTTTTTGCAAACATTAAAGCCCAACAAATCCGTGTGCAAATGAGACTGTCTTGAGCTACCTAATGCAATAACGTCTGTGGCGATGGTCGTGTTCTTCACTGGACAGGAAAATACAGGAAATTTGATTGAAACCTGGCTTTATGGTTCCTGCTGAAATGGAGTCTGAGAGGGAAGTGGGGTTTGGACTCTTTATAGGCTTTAGAGCTGCAAAGAGACCATTATAAGCATCAAGTTTGACCTTGAGCATCATACGGAGCGTAAGATTTCAGACAGCAATTTGTGCTTCTGGTCCCAAATGGATCTGGTTTGAGTCCCTCGGCTCTGGGGTTTGCTGCAGGCACTGGATGCTGGTCAGCAAGCTCGAGCTGTGGATGGGAGGAAGGGGATGTTGATAATGGATTTTACTGGATTTCTGTGCGGTGATGGAGTTTGTCACCCCCCCCAAACCCTCATGCAACAGAAGATTAGAAGGCTGGGGTAGATCTGCTGCTTGGCTTTTGTGTAATGGTTGGAAATGTAGGGATAAACCCAAGTTATCTGGGTGCTCCAAGAAAACACCAGTCCTGTGCTCATACCAAAGGGCAAATCCAGACCCCGTGTGGCAGGTGTAATACTTCCATGGTGGGAATTCTATCCTTGAATATTCCAGGGCTTAATCTGCCCTTCCTTTTGGAACAAGAAGGGATATTTCTGGGTCTCCCTCCTTTAAACACTGCTGCTGAGGTGATGGGAGTGTTGAAGTAACTTCTTTGCTGGCAGTGCTGCTTGGTTAGACCTGGAAGCATCACTGTTCTGAGGTGGCTGCTTTTGAGGAACAGAGCTGTGCAAAGCAAACTCTACTCTCTGGAAGGTGAATCCGTCAGGACAGCTTGGAAGGGTCAGGATGTGGAGGGTTTATTGTCAAACTCCACAAGTACCTAAATGATGCTCTTGGGGTTGCTTCCCATCTTGTTTCTGTTAGAAATCAGTGCAAGGATAAGATCTGTGATCAAGGATCTGGTGTATCCTGGAAGCATCTTCTGAAGACTAAGTCCTGCTCTGTGCAAGGCAGCAGAAGGCTCTGGTCCTCACAGACCAGCATTAGCTCTGGCTTAGGACTGTAAAGACAATGGGTTCCAGTGGTGAACAAAGCTTTCTGGCAAACCTGCCTGCTCCATGACTCTGTTTCTCTTTCCAATGCGATAACAGTGTTTTCTTCTACTCTTTCTCATGGCAATTCACCCTTTGAGCTCTGCTTGCACGCTTGGCTTGCAGTTTTGATCAGGTCCAGCTGGAGACGTTGCTATGGGGAGGTTGATGAATTAGAACTGGGATCTCTGTGTGTGTCGGGAGCAAAGAACGTAACCATTTCCAGAGGAGCGAGCCCCTCTGATGTTTGCTGTTGTATGGCGAGTACCTAACCTCAAAGGCTACACAGTCATGGGAAACACTTTGTGTGTTGAACAGAACAAATCTGTGGCTTCTGACTGGCCTGAAACATGGCCCGATGGGATGAGAGGTGGGTGGTTTGTTGTGAGCCACATGGAGGGCATACGTGGAGGCTGTCTCTTGTTCTGGTGCTGGCAGTGCAACAGTCGCTCTTTGGCTTTGGAATAGAAATCGGGTATTTGGGGGTTAGTTCCTTGCTTCACATCAAAAATCCCAGTAGATTCCTTTGGGAGCTCATTTTGCTGAAGCCTATTAGTCATTTGATAAGTTTTCCATGTCTCCCTCCATTTCCTTAAGGTCTGATATAAACTGGACCTTCCTTTTTGGCTGGAAACTCTTTGCTGTGCTTTGCCTTAACTGGTTCTCTGGTTGGGGGATTCTACCTGCAGTGGTGGATAGGGTTTTTTTTTTTTAATCAAGTGCTTAAAAGGATATAACCCAATGTATGGCCTATTCCCAAACTTGCTGCTTAAGAAAATGAATGAGAAGCTTTTATTCTTGGTGCTTGCGACATCTAAGAATTCTTTATTAAAGATTAAAATGTCAAAGTGATCCCAAGGCAAATAGCATCCGACATAAAGATGCTGTTGGATGAGGATTAAGCCTCTGGTTGCTGACTTCTACTGCCTGGCTCAAGGGGGAATGTGTATGGAGCAATTACCACTTCTTTTAAGTACTTACAGTGAAAACTGACTGGACACTAGAGAATGAACCCCTGTGGAACTGCCTCTCCCCCCCAGACCAGGCGTGCTAGAGGTGTAACATGTTGTCACTCAGTGTTGGCTTCGCTGGGACCAGAAATCAGAGTTGGCCTCAGGCTCTGTGCCTTGCAGGATGGCCCAAGATACCCAAACTGTTTCTGCTGAGCTCTTCCTCTGCTGCACTGAATCGCGCTTTAGTCTGGGACCTGTCAGCATGCACGACTTAGGGCGAATTCAAGTATATCCATAGCCCTATTTGCTGCCTGGGTTGCTGCAGCAAAATGGGTGTTTTGCCTAAATAATTGCATTTCCTGGGTAATGCAGGAATAAAACCATGAAATCTTCTGGCCATAACTTGCTGTTCATGATCTGCAGGACGGGGTGGGGGAAACATCGATGCTGAAAGTCCCCCTCCCCTCTTCGACATGTACAAAACATCAAGGGGGGAGAGCACTGCTGTGCGTGAGCATCCCACAGCCACTGTGGGCAGTGCATGCGGGGGCCTTTCCAGCCCTCAAGAGAAGTCATTTGTTCAAGGTTTCCATGCAGCCAGTGGCAGATGAAGGAATTGGATCATTCCTCTTCCTCCAGCAGAACAAGACATTCTTCCCCCCCCCACTCCCCATTACGTTTTAAGCTAACTTTCATTCTCTGCTTAAGCTTTTCCAGAGTGCAAATGATCAAAGTGGGAGATTAAAGACACATCCTGATCTGATGAGATCAGGAGTTTTGTCCGTTTCCTTATGCTAGAGAAAAAGCAAAGCATCTTTTTGGTATTTCCTTCCCCCCCCCCTTTAAATGTGATCAGGCTGAAGCTAACGTGGCTTTGCTGGTCCAGTAGGAAATGGAACTCAATTTTACATGTTTTTTTTTAAACCATTTTACTGTATTAAAAATGACAGAGGTTAGAAACAAAGCTCTTATACTTTTATTGAGCTGGAATTACAAGTGACAGAAAATCATTTTGGCCCTAGTGCAGTAAATGTTATCACTAAAGCATGTTCAGGGGAGATTAGGACAGTCTCTCAAGCACAAGAGACAAAAGTTCACAAAGCAAGAAGTGATTTTGCTGTCCTTGTCTCGCAGCCGTTGTCTGGTGAGGAGACAAAAGTATTTGAACTCTTGGGAATGCTGGACCCTGGGGGTCAGGGGACTGTGGGTGCCTCTTGTGGAGCCTGAATTGGGGGGGAAAATGTCTCGCCCAAGTTTTGAATACTATTGACTAATGGTTGAGATCTCCAAGTGAACGGTGAGTGGCTGTTAATGGGGATTGGAGACAAAAGGATGGAGATGCTGACCGTGGGTAGGTGGTGTCGCTTCTCTAAGCTTGAAAGAGATGTAGCTGCTGTAGGATGGATAGGAAAGAGCTGCTTGTAAAATTAGGGGTCCACTGCCCAATACTGTAGAATCCTAGAATGGTTTGGGTTGGAAAGGACCTTGAGATCATCCAGTTTCGACCTCCTGCCATTGGCAGGGATGCCTCGCACTAAACCATGCCACCCATGGCTCTGTCCACCCTGGCCTTGAACACTGCCAGGGATGGAGCATTTACCACTTGTTTGGATAACCTGTGCCAGTGTCTCAGCACCCTCACAGTAAGGATCTTCTTCCGTATCTCCAACTTGAGCTTCCTCTGTTTCAGTTTGAACCCATCACCCCTTGTCCTGTCACTACAATCCCTGATGAAGCAGCATCCAAAAGCCCAGGGAGAGGCTCTTTCCAGTGTAACAGAGCTGGGATTTACCCTGAGCCTGTTCTCCCAGGGAAGTTTCTTCTGTCTTTGCACTCTGTTTTTTGTCCAAAGCAACCAAGCCAAATATTCTGCCCTTCATCAGGATTCTGTGGGTGTTTGCTAATTCATCTGTGTCAGGAGCTGCGATGTTTGTGGTAAATCATTTTCTTCATGAAAGCTTTTAATGAGGAAACGAATTGATTGGTTTTTTTTGCATACTGGATTCTTGCCACTAATGCCCGTAGACCAGCCCTTTGTTACACATCTTGCTTGTGAATGGGTCACTCTGTGGTTTATCCCCAGTCCTTGATCTCTTTCCGAACCTCACCCGTGCTGTTCTTAAATGTCTCAGATGTCAACCCAAGAGGAGCTCCAAGTGTGAGAGATGAAGAACGTATGGAAGGCTTTTCTTTTGGGCATGGCCAGAAGCGGGGCAGTGTGTGTACTGCCCTCAGCCATGCTGCTGCTGAGTGGGAAGGTGTGAGATGAGGTTGAGGAAAGAGTCATAGAATGGAATCATGGCGTAGTTTGGGTTGGAAGGCACCTTTAAAGGTCTTTAAGGCTGCAAAGCAAAAGGTCATACAAAGCTTTGCATTTGGAGAAAGCGACCCATTCTAATGGAATGGAGTTGGGAGCCTTTAGAGCTTAAGAGGAGGGAGGTTCCTTGGGGAGTAAAGGGTGTCCCAGGGGCCAGCCAACATCTTTAGGACTTACAATTCCTCTTGAAGCTTCTTGCTCATGATGTGTGCTGACCATTTGCCAGGGTCCTGGCAGCGTTTCAGGCAGAATGCTCCATCTGTCACTATTCATCAGGCTGGAACAAATCACGGAGAGCCTCATGTATGCTTATGTCTGTCTTTTTTCCTCTCTTTTATCTTACAGGTACCACTTGGACTTTCTGCCTCGAGGTGAGTACAAGCCAGGGGAAAAGGGGATGAGCTCTTATGAGCTTGGGAAGTAGGGAAGGGCTGGACATGTGTGTGTTTCCTATGCAAAGTCAATAAGGAGAAGAGCTCAAACTGAATATAGAGCTGTGTGTGGCAGTTCTTGAGGTTGGAAATGAGCAAAGCTGGGGTGATGCTGTAGCAGGAGCTGGGCGTAGTATTCTTGCCGAGCAGCACAAGTTCATTTCCCCTTACCTTTGAGAGCAAATAGTACAAAACTGAGTGGTGCTGACACAAGCACAATGTCTGGGACACAGGCCTGAGGTTCCGAAAGGGCAGGAGATGCCCATGGGCCATTGACTTGGGAGTAAAGATTATTGGGTAACCTGCAGGAAGTTTCCTTCAGTCTCATTGCTTCATGTTAATGTGAACTTGAAAGTGAATCCACCTCCAGGTGTAGACGAATGGTTCAGGACTGTGACCATCTCTTGGTATGGCTGTTCGCAAGCTGGGATATTCCCATTGTGACTTTGATCTTCATGCCTGCAGTAATGGGGGTGATGAGTTAAACTTCCCAGGGTGCCTGCAGGTCACAAGTTGTGTTGCTGGGCTCTCCTGTGTGTTAGGGCCAATTGATGGCTATGTGTTTGCTCAGAGCTGACCTGGAGCTCCTTTGACTCTATTGAATTGGTGTTGCTTAGCTCTGATGGGTCATTTAGAGTGTTGGGTACAACCAGGCTGCAGCCAAGGATGCAGTTCAGTGGCTTCATCCTTTCTCCTTACACAATGGTTGTGGTACGTGAGCATGGGCAGAAGGATGCCAACATTCCAACAAGATGGGATCTGGGGCTGTACTAAACCCCCTTGGGAGTGTTCCAACTCAGCTAATCCTTCATTTACTCCAGGAATGAATTCCAGTATGTTACCTCCTCAATCAGGGACCACTTCCAGCACATCCTGGCTGGCTGGCAGCACAGAAATGTCAGAAATGCAGCGACATTGCAATTCCCACTAGAACAGTGTTATCACATTTTAATAGGAGCCTCGGTGCAGCCTTGGTGCTTCTAATTGCTTTCAAACCTTTGTTTTCACGCGTTTGGTTGATGAACCCAGCATCTGGCATCATTTGAGAAAGTACAACAGACAGCTGTGTTCAGAATGAGAAAAGGGAGAGGACTGGAACACATGAAAGGGCTCAAAATGAGATTTTTGCTGTAAATTTTGAAAGTTCATGCAATTTCAAGGGTGGAGGAGGGATGCTTTTGTTCTTTTGAGCCTTTCTTCTCTGATAGACTTGGAAGCCTGAGTAATATTAGGAAGATTGGTTTGTAGAACTGTGTATAGATTTGCAAATGAAGTGCCTAGCTTGCGCAAATCCCTGCTAGGCATTACTGTGCAGGTATTTGGGCCTTCAGGGATGGAGGTGTCTCTACATGTATCCCCAGGTCCTCTTGGCCACTAATGTTATTGGGAAGAAAATAGGCTAAGGAAACAAGGCAATAAGGGAGTGAAAACGTGGGCTTGGATGTCACCTTGAGAGCCTCAACTCCAGTTTCTGATCCCTTGCTGGAGAAAGGAGAGGTGGTGATGAGAAGTTGGTGCATCTGAACGGAAAAAGAGCCACAGAACTACAATGTGGGGTTTGATTTTAAGGGAATAAATCTCATGTGCCTTATATTGATAAGAGAACTGCAAAATCCAGGTATCAATTGGCTATTGAAATAACAGGCAAAGGAAAAGGTTTCTTCTAAGCAGGCTTGTGCTATAAAGAGCTTTTCTAAAGGGGATAAGCACAAGTTGCGACCACATCTGAGCTCCTTGAACTCGGCGCTGCGCTGAAATCCCCCTGAAGACCAAAATCTGGCTATCCCAAGCTGCTGGTTTCCAGTGTTGGCTGAAATGAATAGAATTGGCCTTGCTACTTCCCAGCAAGCAGAGATTGATACGGAATGGGAGCATAGCCAAACAAGACTGGTTTCAGAGAGATGTATCTGAACAGAAGAAGCTTTGCGGTGCCCAATTCGTATGCACCAAGTGATGCTGTTGACTGTAGCGTGTAACTGCAAGTTAGTTTTGCCTTGTTCCTTAGGTGCTCTTTGAACAGAGTCCCAGGGTGACTCATGTTTCCTTTTGGAGGAGGGCTGACTGCCTATGTAAAGCATTTTATACACTTAATATATTTCATGCATGCCTGCCCTTGCTGTCTTGCAGCAACCTCCCCTTTGTGGAGAGTGAGCTAAGAAGAGTTGGCAAAGAAAACCTGGAGAGGACCTGGGTCAGTTGTAGCCCTCCCCCAGGTTCCTTGTTGCTGTTTCCATCTCTTCTCATAATTCAGTGCAGAGGAAATGTTCTGCAACAGCTTTGATTTAGAAGAAACGAATGGTCTGAGGGAGCAGCGTGAGGCCGTTCTGGGGTACTGCAAGGGAATCCAACAGGAGAGAAGGGAGGAAAGAGAGGGGTATTTGGGAAGAGAATGGAGGGACAGGGAGCAATGCAGAAGTGAGGATTTAAAGAAGGAAAAGGTGCATGTGTGGCTAGATGAGAGCTGTGGGTCAGGGCTGGAAGTCTGGCTTTGCTGGAACGGGACTTTGCGCTGAATTATTGTGTTTCAGCTTCTCCATTCCCAAACTGAAAAGACATGTAAAGATGGGCAAGCATAACAAGACATGGTCACTGGTAGAAGCGAGGTAAATGAAACCATTGATGTCTGTACAGTGTTTTGAGATACTCAAAGCACAAGTAATGTTCTGCTTGGAGACACAGACCTTTGGAGATGGAGGCAATGTGGTTGCGCCTCCCCACCGAAGGATGTAGCCTGGGTACCTGGGCCTTCCTTCTGGGGGGTGTCCCCTTAGCAGAGCACTGCACAGAGAATGGTTTGGGGTGGAAAGGACCCTAAGATTATGTAGTTCTACCCACTAGTAGACTCCTTCTACTAGACCCAAGTTGTTCAGGGTTACTCTTAACTTATATGTACTCATGCTTAAAAATTCAGTTGGATGCAGTTGGAGGCAGTGACTTTTTAAATCTCATTTTGAAGAAAACAGCCCAAACTAGATGAATAAACCCAGATTTATTTTCATAGGGCTTATGATAACTTTTGGTTTTCCACCAGAAATTGATCCCAAATGGTTTTCTCTGACGTGTTTGTGTGTATTTGCTGCCTAGCTGTGGCCCTTAAAATATTCAGAAGTCATCTAAACATGTGAGAGTGTGAGGATGGTTCTTCCAGTTCATGAAATGTAGGAAAACTGAGACTCAATAAATGTGCTTCAGGTACCAGAACATCTACCAGCTCCATGCAGGAACTGGGTAAAGATGTACTGCTTCTTCCATTTCTGTGCCTTAACCCCAGAAAATGTCACCTCCCCGAAGTTGGGAGCAATATAGATGTGTAGGGAGGGAGATGGGGTGAGCAGTAAGCCAGGATTAAGCATGACCTAAAAATTGGGAGCCTTCATGTCTGTAAGAGGATTAGGTGAGTAACAGTGTGGAAAGTCTTAGTAGGTCACTTACAGTGTATAGTATTTAGATGAAGCGTGTATCATTTTACCTCTACCAGCCCCACTCGCTTTGGCTCGGAGGTGGAGACTTTATGGGTCACCGGTTATTCTCAGGGTTGGATGCTGTAGCAGTGCCTGAGGTATGTGTGTGTGCATCCGAGGCGTGCATGGAGCTCGCTTTCATTAACTGGCATTAGACAAAGGCCTCAAGTGTTAGATTTATGAAGTAGCTTTTCTACATAAAGCCTCAAATCTATTGAATTGAACTGAAGCGGAGCTGGATGGGAGACGGAACCGCGCGTTTCCCTAAACCGCTGCTCCCTGGCATTGCATATTTGCTTCATGTAGTTATGACAAGTACAAGTAGCAAATCATTAAAGCAGCAAAAACACCATCTTCACTGTAAAGATCCCCTTTGAAGCCGAGGCAGAGTGTTCCTGAATTAATGGAGTGCACAGTGATGTCCCTAAGTTGTATTTATAAAAACCCCTCTTTGCGTTCATGCCAAGAGGCTCCAGCTCCATGGTGAGCAGGGTTCAAACACAGAAACCTCCTCGAGATTTATGATGTGTTGGAAAACGCACAGGGGAAAAAACTATCCAATGGCCAATATTTGTAACGTACTGGTAGAATATCTATTCTCTCACCATGCGTGGAATTCCCCTGCTCTCTAAACACGAGTGCCAGCTACAACCCTGGGGATGTCATAACATGGAAGAGACAAAGGGAAAACAAACCAACTCTTGTTAGAATGCCTTCTCCGGGCCAAGCTGCGTTTGGGTGGTGTGTGGGGGCAGAGCTAATTAATGAAAACTAAAATACACACGCAGGCATGTGTGCTTGAACTTCCCAAAAGCAAGGCTTTAACATCAACACTTGTGACAGGTCCCTTTATCAGCGCTGAAGCTTTGCTTCCTGCCGCTCCGAGCGTGCATGTGTTATATTCTGGGCGAAGCAATCTGTGCAGAGACAGGGGGTTTTGTGTTGAAATCGCTCCCGTTTCGGAGCTGTGCAGGCTCTGAGCAGCTGCACAGCTTTGCTTTTACGTGGGCTTATGAATTATTCTGCTGCGTAAGGTATTGTGCGCGTTCTGGAGGCAAGTAACGATGAGAGAACAGAGTGCTCTGCTTGGAAAAACGTCATAGGTAGGAGGCAGGCAGCTCTGGGAAGGGCCCTGTGGAGGTGGATCTGCGTTTTTCCTTACGTATATAGCTGGAAAAATGCAAAGTTCTGTGTAACTTTGAAACCGTTGCTATTGCATTTCAAGTGTTCAAACCAGAAACCCTTATAACGGTCTTCCAGTGCCTAAAGGGGCTACAGGAAAGCTGGAGAGGGGCTTTCAACAAGGGCCTGCAGGGACAGGCCAAGGGGAATGGCTTGAACCTGCCCGAGGGGAGACTGAGCTGAGCTCTTAGGCAGAAGCTCTTCCCTGTGAGGGTGCTGAGGCGCTGGCACAGGGTGCCCAGAGAAGCTGTGGCTGCCCCATCCCTGGCAGTGCTCAAGGCCAGGTTGGACACAGGGGCTTGGAGCAAGCTGCTCCAGTGGAAGGGGTCCCTGCCCGTGGCAGGGTTGGAGCTGGAGGAGCTTTAAGGTCCCTTCCAACCCAAACCAGTCTGGGATTATCATGAAGCTTTAAAATCTCTTAAAACTCCCCTGGGTTTCTTGAAAATGATAGGCACTTTTAGTGGGGGGGGGGGGTCCTGTTCGTTGCGTGAAATGAGGGGAGAAGGGAAAAGCTTCCAAAGCTCAACATGTCATTTGATTAGAAAGAGGTAAATCAGGTTTGCTGTTACCATCTTTCCTTGGAACAAATGAAGAAGTTGCAGTTTATAACAGGATTTAAAGAGCAGGTAACAGCAACTCCAGTTTGATTGTGCTCTGCTGCAGTTCACGTCAAAGCTTTCATGACCTCTATTGAGAAGAATGAGGTTAATGTGGAGGGGTTTTTGTTCTCTTTTAGGCCAGAGCCTTGATTTAAACTTGAGGGCAGTTTCCTGGTTTGGGTTAGTAGGTTCTTCTTGGACATCTCTACTTCATCAATCCAAGTGTTCAAGTTACTGAGTCACCCACCAGCCTTTGAACCCCATCTGACCTGTAACACCTTGGGGCAAAGCTTGTCCTCTTGGTTCACGTTTGGCAGCGTCCCGTGCTTCCCTCCCCAGGGAATTTCAGAGCACGCTGAAGAATAAAGCATTGCACCATAAAGAAGGTATAAAAGAAGTCAGTAAAAATGCCAAATGTCCAGCAGTTTGGGGAGCCCCAGCAAGTTAAACGTTAACTGGTTCTATTGGTCCCACTTTGGTTGAGTAATAAAATACTCTAATGATGAGATTGTCTAAATGGCCTGATTGCAGCTTTGGGGACGGACCCTTCTGCAATGCACCCTCTGTGTTTTCTGAACTGGTTTGTGTAGCAGGAATGTGCTGGGATAAAGAAATCTCGGGAGTTATTGTAATGTGCTGGGATGACCAGAGCCCAAGCATTGCTCTGTGCAGAACAGGAGAACATGCAAGAAATTGTCCCACTGGGGCCAGCGTACGAGAGTGCTCACACAGGCCATCACCTGAGCTTTCCCAAAGGGGTAATAGACCTTCCTGCCCCACAAAAAGGGGGAAATGATGTCAACTCTCTATTTTGGCTGTTAAGGTGGTTTGAGCCCTGTTGTGTACCATGGAGCCTCTGCGGGGAGCAGGGAACTGGGTGCTCTCTGCACCCAGAGCAAGAGCAGGGCCGGGAGCACAGGGCTGGATCCTGACTCCTGGCTCTTCCAAGCCTTCAGCTGGTTCAGATCAGGAGTTTTGAGTCTCTCTGCCCCCTCTCCTCACAATGACTTCTGCTCTACTTTGGTTTGTAGAGCAGGAACTCCATCCAAATCCTCTACAAAGTAGTAATTCTGCCCTTTAGGCAGCCTCCATCCTGAAACATCACTGTAAAATCATCCTTTGCATTATCATTACTGCCGAATGGGCATCTTCTCCAGTCCCTGGAGTGTCTATGGCTGTGCTGTGTGCTCCTGCCTTTGCATTCACTGCCTGTACTTATTTTTTCTTAGCAGTGGAATGCTGCAGATATGGGCAAGACAGCCTCCTTGTGTCTTGTCATTGGAATGTGCTTGCTAAGCTCCAGCTCCCTCGTGGGTTTGTTCTGTTTATTCCTTGTTTGCTTGGAAGGGTTTTGGCTAAGAAAATACACTGAACCTACTGACACCGCACTGGCCGTTACTCAAACCCCTTTGGCTTGCGGTCTCCTTTTTGGTACTGATGATGCTGATGTCTTTTATTCAGATCCCAGGCTGTGTTTGCAGAACTCTTTGTCAGTTATTGGACTGCACAAGCTTCGCAGGCACGGTCCTGTGTTTCTAGCAGAGCTGGTGCTTTAGATGATGATCCAAAGCGTAGATTTGTCACCTCCCTCTGCCTCAGTGTCCCCATCCTTTAACCGCAGACCTTCCCTCTTCAAAGAGGCTCATGAAGAACACTCCTTATTGGACAGAAACACAAAGCATTGGTAGCTTTAGGCTGACTTTGCTCGCATTGGGCCGGGCTTTGTGCCTCACTGATGTGTTACCGGGCCATAAAAGAAGGGATAAATCTTGTTTACTTGTTTACATCCCGTGGGAATCGGCCGCTGCTCTGGGTTTCAGGCTTGTTCCCAGCCAGGCCGCAATGTGCTGCGCTTCCCCTGGCAGGCAGCTGTTCCGTGGGGCTGCTGCCCACTCGAGAGGCAGAATGTGCAGCGCCTTCCCTGAAAGGGTGCCAAGGATCGCAAGAGAGGAGCCAGAGGGAGGAAGTCAGAGGGGGAGGGAGGCAGAGAGCAAACAGGCAGGGGAGAGAAGGGGAGCTCAGCTGGGGAATGACACAGGGGGGGCTGGCAGGGGATGAGAAAACACAGAGTCATGGGAGAGATGCTCAGCAGCTTCTTGTCTTCAAGGGTTTGGGGGGTATCTAATCCCCCCCCCCCCCCCCCCCCCCGCCCCAAGCCTCATCAGCTATTTGGCTTCATGAGAAGAAGCTCGGCTGTCTTCAAGCAGCCCTGCCAAAGTTACAGAGACTCGTGGCATGGCACTCATGGGGCTGCCTTCCTGGGCCGGGAGCAGGACCAGGGCTTTCTGTTGGTGTTGCTTTTTTCCTGTTAGAAAGAACCCCGTAATCGGCGGTGGGAAGAGTTCAGTTTCTGTGTCTGCCCGTCAGATGGAAGTCTAGGAATGGATCGCTTCCAGGGGACTGACTTGGTTGTATGAGCATGCAGTTTCTTTGCCATGTGGCAGGGAGAGAAAACGGTTTAACCCCAGTCTGTTTGGAGCATCTCATCCTCCTCTGGAAGCTGAGAGTTGCAAAACCTGAATTCCCTTCAGTGTCACAAAATCCTTTCTCTATTTGGACCCTTTGTAGGGCTTTGATTTTTAAGTAGAATTACGATTTTTTTTCCCCAGAAAAAGGAGGTTTTTCACCCCAGAAAGCGGCTGCTTCCCCCTCTGCACGCTTCAGGAAGGCTGCGCTCGTGTTATCCAGCTCCTGCCTGATGAATTCCCGGGAAGTCTGCGGCCCATCGCGGGCCGATGCCGCAGCTGCAGCCCGACCTGCTGGGCACCCGCGCTCACTGCACCCGCAACCCGACTGCAAAGAGCTTCCTCCTTCCTGCTCGCCTTTAACAGAAGGGGCAGTTTTAGTGGCCTATTAATTTGCTTTACTCCATGTAATTAGCAAAGAAACCCTGGCTACTGAGTGAACAAGATCGGGCTTGGACCGGATTCACTTGTCAGGCAGCCAAGACCTGTTCGGGTCGATGTTTCTAACCCAATGATGGATCGGCTCCTCCTGTGCACAAGGAGGTCCCTCGCTTTGCTCCTGACCCCACTGCAGCGAGGCAGAGCTGTCCTGCTGGTAAAACACAGCCTAAGCAGAGCTGGGTCCTGCTCTCACCATGGCCTTGTCTGCCTCGAGAGCCAGGGACAAAGTTATTTCCTCCTGTGCATGGTCTCCACAGCCAAGAAAATAGTTACTAAGGGTGGAAAACACTTTGAGATCCGTAGATATAGGAATTTCTCGTGTAGTTTGTTAGTACTGTTATTGGTACAGCCCGGGATGGACGTGTATGTGTATCCTAGTGATGCGCGATAGAAAACATGGGACTTTCAGGCAGATGGAATGTTATCTGGGCCCTGGCGCTACAAGTCTGAATGAAGAAGGTGCAGAACATCCGCATCCCCCAAAACCTCAGCTCTTTGCGTATTAATCACAAGGACTAACCACACAGAGCCAAATGGGTGCTTAGGAGCCAGCGAAGCCTTTAAAGCATTCAAAAAAGAAACATCATACATTTCCTAGCACATAAATGTGTTTAAAAAGGTATATAATTTATAATGGCAACGTTGACAGAGCTGTAAGTACATTACAAAGGCTAAACTATAATCTATTTACAAGTGAGCAGTACTTACTGTGTGGGTGCGTCTCTGTTGATGTGTTTCCATGTGATTCTCCATAATTTCAGCAAGTGATTGTAGTGAGGGATATTAAACCATAGTATTGATAATACTTTTACAGCTCTGCTTTGGGAAATGCATTACTTCTAAATTAGTCCCTGCAAATGTAGAGATATTAACACTGTCGAGCATGAAGGCAGATGGGATTTGGATCAGAGACCTTTATTTGTAGCGTGATGCTGAGGAGTCATTACTTTAAAGCAGGAACTTCGTTTCCTTGAATATTAACTCGAGTTGGGGATTTTACTTCCGCTTTGGCATGAACAAGCTTATCATAAAAGTGTAAATGGAACTCGCTCGGTATTGATTTTTCTTATGCTTTAAAAAGATGCTTAATGAAACTCAGGGTACCAGATAAAGGCCTTCACTGAATGCAAAGTAAAGCTTAATTGCAGTTCCCTTAACAAGCTACTGGAGATGATTTTTTTCCTGCTACAAAGGCCTTTCACCTATTTGGATTGTTTCTCTTCCTGTGTGTGCCAGGATGCATTAATCCAGCTTCCCCCCCCCGGCCAGGAGAGGCAAACTGCAGCTTAAAGAAAGGAAACTTCCTTGGCAGTTCTTGTCCTGGGGAAGAACTTGGGTTTTGGGGTTTCAACAAGAGGTTTTAGTCTTAAACAGCGTCACTGCCCCTCTCCTGCACAAGGGGAGATGGGCATGGAGGCACGTTCTGGCACTGCACCGCAGAACTGCACGCGGAACCTGAACTGAGGCTTTTCTGTCCTCTACCCTAAGTCCTGGTATTTGCCGGATCCTGCAGCGATGCCAGGGCAGAGATGGGGCTCTTACTTGTACACTGCAGCATTGCAAGCCCCAGAGCAAATAGGAAGGGAAGGTTCAGGATATTCTGTTCCTTGCAGAGAGCAGTTTGTGCTCTCGAGGCTGTGGAGAAGGAAGCAACTGTGTGTTCCGTGATGACAGTGACTCTGCTGTAGGTCCTCCTGTGCTTGCGTGGAGCCTCGTGAATGCTTCATTAGGTTCTCCTCATTCTCCTCTTGATCGCTTTGTTCTTCTCCAATGCAGGGGTCTGGCAGAGCCAGATCTGGGTGATGTCCATGGCTCCTGCAGACCGGGTGTAACTGATGCCGCCTGCCGCTGCTGTCCCAAGGCACTGCTCTAAACTGCCCCCCCCCCCACTGGTGCTGGGGGCACCACGGGCACAATCTGTCCCCCCTGAGGTTTGCTATGTAGAAGCAGGGTATCTGTATTGATTACAGCAAACGCCTTCAAGCCCCTCTTTCTGCTGCTGTGCAAGAAGCTGTTTCTGCACAATACATCAGCCGGCTAAAAGCTGGCATAATTTCATCTTTCTCCCTATGCCACAGCTATCATGAAGCAAGTTGCGTATTTGGGCACTTGGGGGTAGCCAAACCATGCCAGGGGATCCCCTGGGTGAGGTGTAAGCCCCAGAAACCTCTTGCTCTTTCCCGAAGAGTCAATCCTGCCTTTTGTTCACGCTCCAAAGAGCGCAAAGTTGGGGAATGTTGCTGCGGATCCGAGTGGGAAGCGAGCGCAGCGTCGCGTCAGGTGCAGGGTAATTATTTGCTGGGGTTCTCTGCTGTTTGCGTTTTATTCCCTGTGTTTTCATTAAAAGCTAATGAGTTTTTGCTTCATTCAGAGCAATCGCTTGGCCCCTGACAAGTTGTTGCTTGTTTATTTTGCTTGGCCTCAACTGTTGCTGCTCCATAAACTTGATGGAGAAGTGGATTAAAGCACAAGAAGTCCTCGTAATGCAAATCCAAGTGGGAAGGTGATAGGGTTTGTTTTAAGGAGCATTGTCTGCAGAGCTTTTGTTGGTCTCTTTTTCTGTTCAGTTACTAAAACTAGAGGTGGTGTTTGAGGGTATCCCTCATGCTGAACCAAGCAAAATGCTTTTGGTTGTATTCATTCTGTTGCAGCAGAGTCCAGCCGTGCTTGGTATGTATGCGCATCCTGCAGCCTGGGTGTGTGATGGACATGTAGACCAGGTTTCCACTGCTGTGTAGGGACAGCAAGAAGGGAGCCCATTTGTGGTGAGAGCATCCCCCGTGTGCTATTTCATGCATCATCCACCAAAGCAGAGACCTGTGCCTTGCTTCTTCCCTGTGGTTGATGTCTGTACCAGCTTCCCCTGTTCCATAAGTCACTGTAGAAAGGCAGTGACTTATTCTTGCCAAGTAACTTCCCTGGTTGGGTCCTTGTTCCAAATAGCTTGGTGCAGGCACGCAAGGGTGCAGGAGCTGCACCGCCTCCTGCTAGTTGGAAAGCAGGAGCAGTTTACTCATTACTGCAGTGATCCTGCACCTGCATCTTGTTCCAGGGACACCTGTAACCCCAGGCTGTGCTGGAAAATGGTGCGGTTTGGGTTGAAAGGAGCCACAGTGCAGAGAGCGGAACACGGCACAGGGGAAGGCCCCTCGCTACGGTGAACGCTGCCTTCTCCTACGCTGCCCACTTGCTGCTGGAGAGGAGTTTTTTAGAGAGGCTTTTTAGAGCCTTTTGATTTGAGGAGCGAGAAAGCACTGCAGTAAAGCAGGGCAGAAGCATCTCCTTGTCACACGCAACCGAGCGAAGCGCTGCAATGGCTGCTCCAAGGTCAGGCGGTCAGCGATGCGCTCCCGGCTGCGCTCCGCTTCGCACAGCCCCTGGAGCAGGGATTTGAGTCTCTGCTTTTTAACCCCTCATTGTTGTTTTCCTTGTGGAGGCACGTGCATGAATCCCAGTTTGCTGGAGCGGAGGAACGTGCCGTAATGGATGGAAGACTCTGATCAGCCTTCCATCGGCTGCAGTACCCCGTCTGCTGAGGTCTGATCCTGCAGAAGGATCACAGGCTGCCTTTTTGGGCCAGGGACCGGCAGCTTTCTTCTTAGCATGAGGTTAGCAATGCTGGGTGATGCACCTTCCCAAAAGGGCTTTTCTGAATTCCCCTTTTTCCCCGTAATCCGATGTTCCGCACTGTGTGCTGGGATGGTTCCTGGAAGCAAGCAGAGCTGGGAAAAGATTGGATTACTTCCAGGCTTTTCCCCTCTAAGGAAAGTTGCAATGGCTTCAAGGGTGGACTGCCAGAGACCCCTCTGTTCTGTCATTGCCCCCCATAGGCCTTTGGTTAAGCTCAAAGCCAAATCTTCAATCAGTTTTTCCAAGAGCTTTGAGCTTAGCCCATCAGCAAGACGCGGTGTGTGGTACCCGCTGTGATTGGTGTTTTATGGAGCTGAGCTTGGGGGTGTGATGCTCTTCACAGCTCCATTGCTCCTTTCGGGGAAGGCTGGAGAACTGAAACCGTGCCCTTGAATGCAGCAGCCTGGGGGTCTCTGAGAGCTTCCCACTCGAGCAAGCGAGGGAAGGCTCCAACTGGGATTGCTGGAAGTAAACCACATCCCAAGTATCATGTCGCATCTTTGTGCAGCTGGAGACTCAACGGCATCTCCACTGTGTTTCCAGGTGGGAGGAAGAGCATTGTAAACCTCTGTTCCAGGCCTTGGTACCCTTTCATCAGTGCTTGATTGAAACCGTGGGGCACAGCTCCTCTGTTTGCTGAGATAAAACTTGGCTTTAGTGCTTGAGCACAATTAACATCAGCTGAAAACCCGCCTGTCTTGCTGTTTGTTGTGTGTTGAATGAGTAAGCAGCTGTCTTCAGCTCTGTTATCAGCAGCCTGGGCTGTGTGTGTTCAGGAAATGGAAGGCAAAAGCTTGAAAGACCGCTTTTTGGGCTTTGTTTAGGGTGAGGAGTAGTTTCTTCTACAGGTAGGCTAGCTGCACTCCATTCATATTAAACCTTGGTATTAACATCTGTCACTGTAGCCTCTAAGTGCCTTCTGCATAAAATCCAATATCGGGAGCAAATTCCCTAGCAAAAATTCAATGTAACCTCAAGGATGGGGAGGTAATAGCTCCTGCCTCCACACTCAGACATACTACGTGACTGCTTGTCATGGGGAGTCCATCTTCCTTTCCCTACTGTTCCTCAAGGAAGGATCTCAAAGCTCATTCTTGCAACATAGGGCGAGTCTTCATTCTAGTGAAGCAGGTAGCGTAGTCCTTCATTTTACAGATGGATGATTTAGTTACGCAGAGCTCATGTACTGAGGGCGAGAACAGAATTGGAGCCAGCTCTGGTAATTTGGTCTCAAGACTGGCATTTCCAGCCTCCTCCTTGTATGCCCTCCGGGTGGGAAGTCTGCACACATCCCGCATGAGTCTTCTTGCCCTAAATGATGAATCTGGCCTTAAACACACAAATGTGGGTTTGGGTTTTGTAGAGAAGTTCAGTGGAAGGTGGTGAACCAGGAGGAAGCCTGTGTCACAGGGTGGGCAGTAAGATCTGGGGTGAGGAGTGTGTCCTCTTCACTGAACTCAGGCTCTTCTTCTCTTTCTAGGAGAGGATCAGTGTGATGCTGGCTTTGCACAGGACAGTTCTGATGAAAATCAGAGCTGGAGTTTTGCCCCTTCCATGGCGTCTGACGCTTCACTTCCATCGGACTTCCAGGATGATGGTAAGTCCCCGGTGCTTTTTGAAGTCCTTGGGTGAAGAGATAACAAGAAGTGTTATCAGGTCTCGTTTCCTTGTCATAATGCAGGAGCTGGGTTTTGTGAGTTTGGGGTTTTTATTGTTGGCTGGTACCTGCTTTGTCAAGGACCACAAAATGCTCTGGTGATCCTGGGGTGAATTTAGGATTGCTGGAGTTGAATGTAGTTGTTGAACGGCTTGCTGCAAACTGGAGTTGCTTGTTCTATTTTGGGTTGTCAACAGTGATGGCAAAGAGCAGAGTTTGACCTGGTGCCTGTGTTTCCCAAAGCAATGCGCAACTTTTGGTGTATTTCTTCTTGTTAGGAATCTCTAACCATCAGTCAAGAATGCAAAGAAAGAAGGATTTATTTGGGACAAGGCCATAAGAGCTGATGGGTACCAAAGCCAGCTCCTTTGCGCAATGCAGACCACCAGGCCTATCTGCTGCGTGTGTTGCTTTATGCCATAACATAAATGTCTTCATTTGGCTGATTAGAGACCGGGTTGGTCTGATGGCAGTTGCAGCATGAAAAGAGGTGTGGAGTTTGGGATTGGTTGCATTAAATAGTCTGGGTGCTCAGATACGATGCGCTGATGCAGAGTGGAGATGGGGAACGTGCGACAAGGAGAATAGATGGGACGTGAAAGGGTGCAGAGGACCTCAAGCTTGGCCTGCATGGGTGAGCAACGTCTTTATGGTCTAGGGTTTCTCTTGGCGTGTTTCTGAAGCTTGTTGAAGGAGGTATTTGCTTTGCTAGCTCAGAGTGGTGGTTTTTGGCAGCTCCAAGGGGCAGAGCTTGACATAACACTTGCAAGGTATGCAAACACTTGGCATCACTGGCAGTTTACAGGCTCAGACGCCATGGAAGGGTGCCCAAAGGGGTGAATAGGAGGAGGTGGCTAACACAGGAAAAATGCCATACCACAAAAAGGAGGGGGAAAAGCTGGCGCTGGGAGCAGCTACATTCAAATGAGGTGATAGTTCTTGGAAACGGGGGAGAGTCCTGAGTAACAGCAACGCCGTGTGTTGGGTCTGGATGCAAGTTGAGCAGTTCTGGCGGTTTGGATGAGGCTGTGGGTAGTCTGAAGGAGTCAGAGCAAAGGGGAAAAAGGCTGAACACAGGGGATGGAACCTTTTCTTTGCCCTGCCATGGTTTGTTGGGGCATCACCACACTGGGGTTTTCTTGATGTCTGCCAGTTGGATGGAGATCACAGAATCATAGAATCATGGATCAGGGTTGGGGTTTCCTTTGGGATTTTGAATGTCTGTGATGATTTACTCTGTTTTTTTGGCTTGTTTTCTTCGCTTGCTTCTTTGCCTACAGAAAGTACAATGATTTCTTTTAACAAGAATGAAATCAGTCACTTGAGAGTTGAAAACAGTACTTTGGACAAGTGGGGGAAGCTAAGGGCTGTGTCAGGCTTGATTCCTGATTAGAACATCCTTGTGGGAAAAGCAGGGAGTTCTAAGACTTTCATGGACTGATTTTCATCATGGTCCAAGTTTGCCTTCTCTGAGCTGGGCAAACCTCTGCTTTTACTGGGCCCCTTTGTGGGGGCACTGTGGTTGCCCCATCCCTGGCAGTGCTCAAGGCCAGGTTGGATGACGCTTGGAGCACCCTGCTCTAGTGGAAGATGTCCCTGCCCATGGCAGGGTTTGGAGCTGGATGAGCTTTAAGGTCCTTTCCAACTCAAACCAGTCTATAGTTCTATGATTCTCTTCCCCACTGATGCTTGGGGGAATCCACGTAGCTGAGGCCAGAAGAACTTGGCCAGTTGTGGGAGCATACTTATCGTTCCTGTGGCTTTTCCCCATCCCTTTACAGCCCTGGTTTGCAACAACGAGAGGTTATGTCCTTAGGTGCAAGCCCATGGTACTGTTAAAGGCTCCTATCTCCTCCCTCCCTGAACTTTCTGTATTCCCAACTTAATGCAAGCTTTTAAAGGAGGAAGGTCTCTGACTGGGGTGATGCTCGCTTTTACCTCTCCTTGCTATCCAAAATGGCAGAGTTTGGAGGCAGGGAATACCACCACCGTTCATTTGGAACAGGCTCTGAGCTTCTCATAGGAATCGGAGAACCTTCCGAGTTGTCTCTGGAGGAAGCAAGAGGAACTGAGCGGGTTGGGGATGACTTTACTCAATGAGGCATGGCCCAGCTCTATAGGATTGTCCCTAATGAGTGATTAAGAAGCTAATGTTTGTACAGTGCTGGGAGGCACCGTGGAACCGCTAAGTACTGTTAGAATGATAAGTATTTCTTAGGAGACCCTTCCCATGTAATGTACTCAGGCAGCTTGAAGCCTTTGTCTTTTAAACTGGTGAATCACTGGGTTTGCCAGGGTTTGTTCATTTAGTTTTACTGAAGAGGATCCCAAAACATCCTGAGGGGTGGGAGTTGCACCTCTTAGTATTTAGCACTTCTAAATATTGCAGGAAGTGGGGCTTCTGTGATCATTGCAGAGCATCTTACCCCTTGGTGGAGGGATGCTGAGCCTGGATCCATGTGGAGGTGAAGGGGGTGAGGACCACTGTGGCTTCTGCCCCGTGCCTGGCTCTTGACTGAGCTGCTGTGTCCCAACAGCGTGAGCACCGATACATTCTGTTTCCTATTGCAGAGGTTATCGTATGGAAGGGAGCGTAATTCCCAGTGACAGGAATGTGATCTGGAGAAGGCCCCTTTTGCTCGTGTTTGGCCTTCTAATACATAGAAATGAGTAGGGAAATAAAGCACCAATGTGAGCTTTGTCCATAACTCTTCAGAAGCAAGATGCTGGCTCCAGGGGAGAAGCCTATAAACTTGTGGAAGTTTCTTGTCTGGTCCATGCTAGGCTCCAGCCACCCTGTGCCCAGTATGGGATGGATGTGTTCTTGTCTTCCAAGGTGCCTTGTGTTCTTTCTTGGTGTTCTGGAGACCCATGCTCTTTCTCCCTGAGCTGTGTAGTGTTCTGAAGGACACTTGCTTGCCTGCCTTAAGTACTCTGCTTGTATTTTCCGCTGTACTTCCTACACACTTCCAGCCTATAAGGAATCACTTCCAAAATGTGGAACGAATTGCTTTAAAAGTGCAGGATTTAAAAACGCAGGACGGCTTTCAGTTTGCAGGGTCCATTGTGCAGGGCCACTGGGGCTGTGAGTGGTCCTGCAGAACGTGTGGTGCAGGTGGGCGCGAATTGTTTGGGCAGGATGCGTGCTGTGTGCTGTGCGGGTGGGTGCTCAGGGTGCTGGGGGTGGTGTGTGTGTCACACCGCTGGAGCGATGCTGAAGGATGCAGGGGGGGTCACACTGCTGGAGTGATGCTGAAGGATGCAGGGGGGGTGACACCGCTGGAGTGATGCTAAAGGATGTAGGGGGGGTCACACCACTGGAGTGATGCTAAAGGATGTTGGGGGGGGGGGTGTCACACCGCTGGAGTGATGCTGAAGGGTGCAGGAGGGGGTCACACAGCTGGAGTGATGCTAAAGGATGTCGGGGGGGGGTCACACCGCTGGCGTGATGCTAAAGGATGCAGGAGGGGGTCACACAGCTGGAGTGATGCCGAGGGATGTAGCGGGGGGGTCTCACCGCCGGGGAAGGGGGGGGCCGGCTCCGCAACCGGGGCGCGGCGGCGGCGGCAGCAGAGTTCTGCAGCGCCCCCGTGTGGCGCAGAGCGGTACTGCACCGTGCGCGGCCGCGGACCCGCGTGGGCTCCTCCTGCTTCCCGTGACCCCACAACCAAGAACCAAAAGACCCCCCTAAAACCGAACACCCAGTCTGAACCCGGGTGTTCCTCTGGATCCCTTCTGGCCGCTGGGGGAGCCTCGGGAGCGCGGGGGAGGCCCTCGTGCCGGTGCAGGAGCAGATCCCTGCTTTTCCGCACCAAGAGTGGGAGCCGTGGTCCCCTTCCCCAAGGACAGGGTGGTGGCCGCCGCCCCAGGATAACCGGGGAGGCGCTGGGTGATGGATGCAGGGGAGGGAAGTGTGGCCGGGGGTGGGGGTAAAGGAGCCGCTTGCCCAAATGCTGCTGTTTCAGGAGTGAGATCAAATCGCATGAAGTAAAAAGCACCAAGAACCTGTTTCAGAAATGCTGAGTAGCTCCAGGTTCTCTAATGTGTATGGATCTGGCCCTGAATGCCTGCGGATGAGGGGAAATGCCTCTTACGCTGGCGTTGAAAGCTTTACATTTTTCCTTTCAAATACCATTAGGAGCAATTATTCTGCCTCCCTCATGTCCAGAAATGTCTTTTGTTGCTTTTGACCATGTTATTATAAACGTGCTGTTGAGGTACTTTAAAACTCTAAGAAACAGGGTGGGAGACATTCAAGGACCGGGTTTGCGACAAGTGCGATGCCATCAAAGGTTTCTCCTGGCTCCTTTCCTTTCTGATCTCGGGCGTCACCTAAATGAGAGCTGTTAAACCACAGATCACTTATTTCTCCTTATTCCTTACCATGGCTTTGAGCGGGTTTGACCAGTTCCGTGCGAGCTTTGCCAAGGGGAGGAGAACAGGCCCGAATCCATGGATAGGAAGATATATTTTCCAAGAAATATGTGTTTACGGTGACATTCTGTACAGAAATCAGCCTCCCTCCAAGCTCCAGGGCTCCTGTTCTTTGATTTAGCATTTTCTGAATGGAAACGCACCATAACATCAGTGCTTTCAAACCCGGTGTGCTGATGGCCCTGGCGCTGTGCAGGCAAGTTCCTGGAGCGGGTCTCTGGCTGGTCAAAAGGTTTGGCTCTGTTTTATACAGAGCAAGTCGGTTCAGCTCGGTAGTAAGGGTTATTTGTTAGGGGTGGAGAGGAGGAGGGTGGGTTGGTTGCAGGCCGCCAGAAGGAGATGTATACATGATATTGGAGAGCTCAGACCTCCGTAGGGAGCAAGCAGTGGTGAGAGGAACGCTTCTGAGACCTTCAGCTTGCCTTGGGAGCAAACAGAGCAACAGAAAACCCAACCCAAAGCGGCTCCCGTGTTCCCGTTTGGGATTTCAGAGCCGCAGCAAACGGTAGCGTGAGTAACTGCTGCAGAAATCCCGATTCGTGGCCGCAGCTTCCAGCAGCCGGGAATGCCGATGCTGCTCCTGAGGCTGTTTTGGGCTCCAAGTCCTTTTTCCTCAAGCTGGAGACGTTTGGAAGTTGGTTTGAGAGGGTGTTTGTGTGTTAAGGGTGCCTGTGGAAGAGTACCTTCACCTTGTCTCATCTCCCTCCCTTACCTTCCCCTGCACCCCATAAAAACTGTTCTTCTTTATAAGGTGTTGAAACACAACCCATCAGTGATGGAGGGGAGGACCAGAGCTTCCCTTTGGAATCATCAGGCAGGACACTCCTTAGTGCTCTTTTTGGGATGTAATCCTGACATGGACCAGATTGGGCCCCGCAGTGTTTTGGTCCAGCCTATGCCTTAAGCTCCCACATCTGAGTTGGATGATGGAGTACTTCCTCAGTGCAGGAAAGATACGGACCTGTTGGAAAGGGTCCAGGGGAGGGCCGCAGAAGTGATCAGAGGGATGGAGCACTGCTCCGGTGAGGAAAGGCTGAGAGAGATGGGGTTGTTCAGCTGGAGAAGACTCCAGGGAGACCTTATTGTGGCCTTTCAGTTCTTAAAAGGGCCCATAAGAACGATAGGGAGAGACTTTTAGCAGGGCTGGTTGTGATAGGAAAAGCAGCGATGGTTTTAAACTAAAAGAGGGGTAAAGCACTGGCACAGATTGCCCAGAGAGGCTGTGGATGTCCCATCCCTGGAGCTAGTGCAGGCCAGGCTGGATGTGGTTCTGAGCAGCGTGATGGAGTCGAAGATGTCCCTGCTCATTGCAGAGGGAATGAGCTTTGAAGGTCCAACCCAAACGCTTCCGTGATGCTCTGCTCACTTCATGCTGGTTACTTGCAGCTGGGGACTCTCAGCCTCAGCATTCAGGCGCTGCCTTTGAAAGCCTGCGCTGCTTTTACACCAAATAACGTGTTTGTGAGGGGGGTTTTGGGTCTCACCTGCCTGGGTTTGTGGTTTGGGAACGGGTTCCTGCCCAGCCGCGGGGCTCTTTGGTTGGGCTTTGAAGCCGCTCGAGTCATTCCCTGCTCACAAGAGCTCTTAAGGCAAAGCAGCGATGTTGGGAGCCATGTGGTGCGAAACCTCAGCAGCTCGCTGGGGCCCCGCACAGGATTTATAATTGAAATCACTTCCAAGTCACCAAAATGCCGATAACTTATTAATGCAGCTCTTCTACAGCACAACCCTGCCACCTCCGCTGCTTGCCGACAGGGAGAAAGCATAATTAAAGTTTCTTTGTATTGCTTTGGAAGTGCAGGATCAGATGAAGAGATTTATTTTCCGTACCTAGAGGACAGTCTTTAACGACAAGGTGTTATTTGGGTTTTATTCTAGTAAGCAGCTTAATAGCAACTTTGCATGGAAACAGGGAATGTTGCCTTACGATCCCAGCTTCAAATGAATTGCAGCAGAGGGATGCCCTCGGCACGTCCATTAGTTCAGCGGGAGCACTGGTGCCTTTGAGCTGATGCTGTCGGGTGCGTGGACCCGGGTGGTGGTGGTGGCTCCCAGGAGGGATGTCAGAGGGATAGAGCTGCCTCTCGTGGTGCATTGCATGTTCCCCATGTCAGGCACCCCTGAGTTATCAATGTGCCAAGTTACAGTTGGGGGGACACAACTGGGATAACTCAGACACCCGCCTCCTAAAGGCCTTTTTATTCATGAGGATGTAAATCCAAGGCATAAACGCTTTGTGTCTCCATATTCTCCCCAGCAGAGGGATCAATATGCAGGAAATGGGAGTTAGCAAAGTGCCGGGGTAGAGCTTCGTGGCAGCTTTTCTTCTGCCCTTTGTCAAAAGCAAGTGAGTCCAGTGCCCCAAACTCATAGGCACCAGCATCTGTCATTACTGACCTGCCTGGGGTCTCCTCTGTAGGAGGGATGCTTGGAGGGCAGGGTGCTGTGGCCTGGCAGCGTGGCAGCAGAGGTGCCAGCTTTGGTGCCCTGTGGCTGTGTAGAAGCAGCCTGAGAATGCCCAGACCCCCGCATGTGACACCCAGGACCTTGTCTAGACTTGGGAAATGGGGGTTTGCCTTTGCAGAAGGCTGGGGGCTGAGTGTGGTTGGCACTGGTAGTGATGGGGTGCAGCAAATCTAGGGCTGACGTTTTGTCCAAATATATAGGTAAGAATAAGATTGAATATAAGATAGAATATTCGGTGGGTTCTGGGTGTACTTCAGCAGGAACACAGGGAAGAGATGCTCTAGATTGGGGTTAGAGCAAAGATTTGGGGGTTGTTTTCTTGGTGATAGGATTTTGGGTGTACTGAGGTCAGCAGAGGAGGCGAAGGAGGCTCTTCCTCCGAGTGAATGGCAAGAAGACTTGTCTGAAAGCAGGGTGAGCTTCTCTTCATCCCTCTGTGGGACAGAAAGGCAACCAAGCCGCGTGCTTCCCCCATGCTCCTGGTACTCATGAGCCTTGGGGCCCTTCTCCCTTGTTCCGAATCAAGGCAGCCTCACCCCCCAAAGACATGCCGGGTATTGTCTGGCTGGGGCTGTTCATGGGAATAGTAATAATTGTACCTGTATCTTGCAGGATCAATCTCCAAACACTAACAAGTCCTGAAATACCAAATTCCCAGCTGAGAGAAATGGTCTGGACAGCAATAAAAGCCCTTGCTATATATACATTAACACACTCTAAACTACTACTGACTTCATTCCGACTTAAGCATGTGCTTCAGTGTGTGGTTCAGCCTGAGCCACAGGGAATACATTAAATTATTACTCAGGTTATGCATTGCTGAAAATCACTCCGTGCAAAAATAAAGCCACTGTCCTGAAGAATTTAATTTAAAGACTGCTTATAATAAATTGTAAAGCGAAACGCGCTCAAGAACAACTGGAGGGAAGGAAAAGGCTCTTTTCTTCCATTTTTCTTGTAACTTCTCTCAGTTCTACTTTAAATAGAAGGAGTCGAGTGTAACTTTATTCAGCAAGCTCCTCTCTGGGGCTGGTGTACCTGCCGGTGGCTTTACTCAAGCAGAGAGGCTGCGCTTGGCCGTTCCATCACTGTCATTCTGCACGGGGGCATTCTGTGTGTGTTTGTGCACACACGTGGGTTTTAGGAGTAGCTTTGTTTAAGGCTCCCGGTGATGAACTACCTCTTAAAACAAGGTGAACTTTTATCGTGTAACCCTCGGAGAGATGCTGCCGTTGAAAGAGATCGGGTGCCCGGATTGATCTCTTTGTGCTCCGTGGCGAAGGGTGGCTGGGAGCGTGCGGCCGCATACCTGTGTGTGCTGGGGGCAGCGGGGCATTGAGCAAACACTGGGACTTCTTCTTCTAATCCAGTGTCATGGGAAGAGCAGCCGAAACAATCGGCATCATCCTTCACCCTGATAATGCTTTCTCGCCAACTAATAGCTCCTTGTTCATCAAGGAAACGAATGTGTGCGGAGGTGACATGCTCTTCACCCACTGCTCTTTGTTCTAGGGTCCTCCAGACTGATTGTATCAGCTCCAGCACTGACAAATATCCCCCCAAACTTTAACACTATGTAAAATTGAGTTATGGGGTTTTAAGGTTAGACTCCTCTGGCTGAAGGTTGATTGTCTCCGAGAGATAAAGGAATCAGTACTCAACAATAACAAAATCTTTGCCATAGGATAATGCCTGTTATTGAGCTCCCAGCTCTCTTTATTTGGTTACAAAGCTTCACCCCTATTCTTTTTCCTGCGCTCGTAGGTTAAAGTGGGAGCTGCCGTTTGAGATTGGTGAATCGCTGCTGTTCCTCCATCCACCCTCACCCGGTGCTTGAGCAACCGCTCTGGCAGACAGATGGGTCCCTTGAAGCATCCCATCACCCAGGGCTGTGTCTCTGCAGCTGCAGTGTTTAACCAGGTTGCCCTCGCAGTGGCACCTTCCCAGCAGCGCAGGGATGCTCCTGGCTCTTGGGTAGCCTTTGGAGAAAGGAGCCTTGACTGCCTTGCCTGGACAATCCCAAAGAGCTTAGGAGGCAAATCGAAGAGTAGCAGTTGGAGAGCATTAGCCTGGTTTTACAGTCAGATTCATCCACTGGAATGGAGGGACTTATAGAGCTGGGGCTGATGTGGAGTGCAAGTGGCTTGACCCAGGTCCAGTGAAGAGCCTGTGGTGTAGGTGGCAATCACGTCTTGAAGGCCTTGGAGCCCCAGCAACCTTGCTCAGGTTCTCTGGCCAAAGACCTATTTTGCATTTAGTAATGCGCATTGGCCATCAGCTGCAGATGAAAATGGTCTGGCCTTGCTCTGCAGAGGATCAAAGCGTTAACAAACAGGATGGAATTTGAGGAAGTTTATTTTAGCTTGAAACTGATGGTATCTGGGGCAAAGGCACTTAGTGCTCAGACAGGCTTATACTGTAGGCAATGGGAGCCTGCCAAGAGAGGTGCCTGGCAGGGGCTGTGCTAGCAGTGGGTGAAGAAGTCACAAAACCCAAGGGAGGACACAATTTAGTGGGGTGAAGCTCCCTCTCCTCTCTGAACTCCTTCCAAATCCTGGAAGCGCTCTGCCTTTCCCGATAAACACCTGATGCATGAGGTGTGTGGAGAGGATGTGCGGGGTGGCGATGAGCTTCCCTTGGAGATTTGGAGCAGGGATGCGGTTGGGATCAGTCTTTGAAACTAATCTATAGGGTGGTGCTTCCCACCCCCCGTAACTTGTGTGTCTGCTTTACCCACTTCTAGTTCCCTAAGAAGACAGAACTCTGCTGTCCCCCAAAGGCCATGGGCATCTGCAGGAGAGGTCTTTGGCTCTGTGGGGCTTTCAAGTCAATCCTGATTTCTGCTTCCTTAAACTTCATTCGTATCCTTATGCTTTCAAAGCAAACCCAGTTATTCCAGGGAGCTGGGGGCTGCAGGGATGAGTTCATCAGTCCCCTGCCTCTGACTTGGAGGGAGCTGGTTTCCATCCTATTCCTGTGCACACCCTTCCTGTGTTAGGTTGAGTTGCTGAGATTTTGGGCTAGATCCGGTGTTGGGGTTTGGCCTGCATACATTTAGCATCATTGCTGGAAGAAGCTTTGCGTTACCCTGACTCCCCTCCTCTCCATGCAGAGCTCCCTGTGCCCCATGCAACCAATTCACTTTTGAGAGCCGCAATTACATTTGAAATTCTTATTTTTCTCCATAACATTTCTCCTTTTGCTCCGTAACGTTCCCTGGGGCTGGATGTGCTCCAGATGACTCTTTTTTTTTTGTATTACCCTGGTTTATTCCTCAGTAGGATGAATCTCATTTTATTCTTCTATCCCTATTCCTAACCTCTCCATGTCCCCTACTATTATTTCCTCTGCTTTCACTTGATATTTGCATTACCACCTAATTTAGTATCTTCCTGCTCATTGAATTAATGGACTGTTTACTTGCCTTAGATAAAACGGGGACTCATCCCCTGCAGTACCCCAACACAGCCGCCTCCCCCGCCACGTGACACAAGACCATTTATCACCAGCTTTTGCCTGTGGCCCTTGGGCCAGTTCTCAGCCTGACGATTGCTTCTATCCAAGCTGAGGTAAATTAATGCTTTTCAGTGAGATTTGCTGTGGCACCACATCAGGCGCCCAGGAAAGTCTCCAGATATATTGCATCTTCCGCATTAGCCTTCATCTGCTCATTCTGAGCTTGATCAGAAAGGCTGACCTGTGCCTAAGGTCATTCTCTCTTCACAAACCCAAAGGCTGCTGGTTGCTATGAAGGCAATTATTGCCTGGCTGCTCCTCAAGTAATTTAGTCCCTTTTTGAGTCTTTCTTCTAATCTGTTCTGTTCTTTTACGAGGGTGACATTGGATTTGCCCCAGCGTTTTTCAGCTTCACCTTGGTACTGCGCTTTTAAGTGGTGGTGCTGCCTTCGATCATTGCCTTCTGTATTTCTTAGTTCTCTGCTGTGATTAGAAGGAAAGGCCGTTGAGTTGGGAAGTTTGGGAACTTCATCGTGATTCCTGTAAGACTTCATTCAAATGGGGATTGGTGAGAAGGGAGGCACAGCCATAGAAGTACAAAGCAATAGATGGGTACCACGCTCACCCCCTCATCCAACTCTAGGAAGCCCAAAGGCCACCTGAACAGCCTCTATAGCCATCGAGAAGCAGAGCACAGCTTCAGACCCCTTGAGCTGTAATGGCACCTCCCAAATCGGTGTGAAATCTTTGCTGCCAATTGTGAGCTGTGTTTGTCATCTAGTGGACATCAGGATGGTGACACTCCTGTATCCATCCCTCCTCCCATCCCAGTGAAGGAGAAATGTAGTTGGGAAAAACCAAAAAAAAAAAAAACCCAAACATAAGCTTTTATTTTCAAATGCCATTGGAATTAAGTGGGTCAGAAATACTTCAATTCTCTTATTTGGTGGGTTGGACCTTATTTAAGGTCTTGCAACGCACTCTGAATTTGTTTAGGAAAAAAAACCCTCAACCAATGGAAAAGCAAAGCAAGAAGGTTGAAACCACCAACTTTACAATGGGAATCTCACCAGCCCACCGAGGGAAAGCAAGATGAGGATGTGAATATTCTTTTCCTCCTGTTCTTTGATATGCAAACTGCCTGCTGATCAAAGAACTCTGGGAGGAGGAGGACAATAGTGCAGATCACCGTGACTTTGGGGCTTGGTTCCTCAGTTCCATCCCAGGATGGCTGGGGTAGGCCTGGGGACTGGGACAAGCACTGATTTCCTCCCCTCCCCCTTGGTCTTTCCTGTTCAAGCCCTGAATTCACGGCTCAGCAGGGGAGCTGAGCTGTCTGAGCCAGGGGCACAGGCACAAGCCCTGAGGTTGCAGAAACAGCCATAAAATGGCTATAGCTCTGCTGTCTACAAAGCCTCCATCCCTCTTGGGTACCCCAGTATGCTAAATCTGTGGGTTCAGACTTGGGGCAGGTGGTAGGATTTGCTCCTTTAATCTTCAGTGTCTATTTATTACAGTGGAGCTCCAGGGCATCTGAGCATGGCCTTTCTCGCCAAGAGACCATAACAAATGGATGCACTACCTCGGTGTCACAGAGCCGAGCTTTGCGCACCACCTATCTGCACACTGCGGTGCTGGCTCTTTCTGCCTCTTCTTTTGTTGTGGGGGCTTCTAAACCAAGGGGACAAGCAGGAAGGGATTAGAGTGCAAAGAGCAGCTCTTTGCCTGTCCACACCTGCCCTCCCCTTCGCTTCCTGCCCCGTCCTTGGCTCATTTGTCATGGGGGGAGATGCTCACCTTTAGGGATGGGCAAACGCTGTGCCCCACAGGCCATGGGACCATGACTCCGAGGAACCCTTTTCCCTTTGTTTACTCTTCGGTATTGAAGCCTTTTGCAGTTGCTAATTATTTTCCAATTGCCCAAGACAAATGAGGAGGTTGGGGAGGGGCCGTTTCGCGGTGACCCTGCCTGTCAGTTCCTGGCACCCTTTATTAATGGGGGAGCTGGTTCTGCGAGCTTCTTCTTGTTGGTTTTAAAGAATAAGAGGGGAAATGTCTTGCATTGCAGAGGTAACTGGAGCCTTTCGTCAGCTCTGAATGCCGTTAGAAACTAACAGGCTAAAGACACTGGTGGGAAGTTCCATCCTTTCATTGCAACTTCATTTGTAAGGGGAAAAACTGTCCTTAGCGAAGGTGGGGATCTGCAGTAAACTTTAACCTTACGCAAGAAGGTACCAGAGCCTTGTCCTAGTCTGCTGGAAGATGATTTCATTCTCGTTGCAGTGATGTTTTGTGGTACCACCACAGCACCAAAGCTGTTTTGCACCGAGTTACAGCTCTGAAGAGCTTTCGGTTTGATCAGGCAAACAGGCAAGGTAAAGGGCGACAAGGGGGGGGTGATGTTAGAGGAGTGTGAAGTGATTTGACTCCAACGCACCGGCTGTTCAAGGTGACGTTGGACCAGGATCAAGCCGGCGCCCTTGAACTTTCCATTGTGTTTTGGGAGGGTGAATGAGGGGATGACAAAACCAGGAGTGCGATGTGCGTGGGGGTCCTGGGCTCGCCAGGCTGACAATATCATACAGCTGAACGAGGTGATTCTTGGCACTTGAGGGACCTTGGCTCATGTGGATTTGGAGGAAGAAGGGATCATGGGACCACCCGGACCCCAGTCCTTTGTGCTTATATTCTCAGTGCAATCCCTTTGCCATACAGGAAACGTTGCCTTCAACCTCCACATCAGAATTCCCATTCCCTTGCAGCATAAAGCCTTTAATCCGTGTATACAAGCAGCCCAGGCCTCGCTGGAGGGGAACTGTGGTGTGGGGTGTCACTGTGTGAGGGTCCCCAAACCCACATGCTTGCGATGCTGCGTGTGCTTCCATGGGGGATTGTTCTTGGCAACCTTTTGCGGAGCTGAATCTCCCCGTTCCCTATTGAATGAGGTCGGGAAGGAAAAAAGAATATGCTCTTTTCAACCTAAGATGTATTTTGCAGCCTGTCTCCAGGCAGCTCCCAACCCAAAGGGCATCACCGAACGCGCCGGCAACCAAATAGCAACTGGGGGGAGGGAGGGAATAGGAGGACAGAGGAAGATGGAAAACCTCCTATACAATAATTAGAATAAAATTGGGGTATCAAGAATACAGGGGTCAGCTTCTGTTCACACCAATATGGCTTTCACCTTGTAGAGAAAGGCCTGCGCCAGGTAATTAGGTCAAGTCAATGATTATATATCTTTAAGCGAAGTGGAAGGGACTGTAATTGTGATGAAATTTGTTTGAAGAGGGAAAGCATGGGGAATTTTGTTTAAAGGTAACGAGTTCAAAGGGGAAATGAAGTTCAAGGTTCAGTTCCTGTTCACTCCTCGCACAAAAAACCCAGCCCACAACAACCCACACGCACCCAGCAGCCAATATTTCTATCAGACGAGTCGCTTTATCTGTTGGGGATGGGAATGGGACCATATCCCTGCAGGAAAACGGGAATTAAACCACTGACAGCTCCTTAATGGGGCTTTCTTTCTTTAGGAGCCAACAGAAGGGTAAACCTTGTGTAATGGGGCTTTTTTTTTCCCCCGAGTTGGTTTATTCTTCCCTTCGGAGCGCTGCCGCACGCAGCCACCTTGCATGCAAATGGGTGACATCCCGAGAAGGGCCTTGCCTGTGATATGCAAATACCCACTTTGTTTAGGGGAGCTTTCCAAGGGAGGGGAAGGAAGGCAGCTGGGCCATGAAAACTGGGGAAAACTGCCCATATTAAAGGGTTTAATGGGATTTCACCTTCCCAGATATGGTTTTGGTGGAACAAAACTGCGTTCTTCTTCATGCTCCTGAAACGGTGTTTTCCTCCCGGTAAAGATGCGGCTTCTGTCCGTGCCGGGGGGTGTTCTGGTGGTCTTAGGAACAGTTTTGGCTGTGGCCCCTGATGCTCAGTGCATCAGCTCGGGGGGGCTGGCTCCCACGTCCCTCGGGCACAGCTGGGCTGTGAATGTGCAGTGCTGATGTCTGGGGGTGAGGAGCTGGCAGTGGATGCTCGGCAGGATTCGGTTGTCGCCCTTTGTGGAAACAAGGAGGGGTTCATGGTGCTCGTCACACTGCCTTTCCTGTGTGGGTGTTGAGCTTTGCTGCTTTTCTGCCCGATGCCTCCACTGTGGGACAGGAGGCGCGTTCTGAGTGCAAAATAATGGCTTTTGAGCTCATCGTGGAACTAAATCTCGGGAGTTTAGCGCTTCCCTCACTTGAAAGGGGGGAAGTAGCAAAGCAGCTCCCCAGGAAACCTCTAAATGGCACAGAGATGAGGGGCAGCCCCCAAAGGACTTGCTGTGAACTTGGTCCATGATCCTGCTGGCCTTGGTGCTCACCACACGTGAGCACAGAGCTGGCTTTGGGGACAGGGTGACACGGGTGATGTGGGTCCTGACCCATCCTGCTCAATGTGAGCAGCACCGAGGGGCTGGTGGCCAGAGCTGGGAATGGGGTGAGGAGCGGGGGACAGAGCCTCCCCTCTGCTGAACCTGGACCGCACATATTTCCACCCTGGCTTAATGTAGAAGTTCAAGGACCAACGCTGCACCAATATTAATGACCTCAAAGGGCATGGAGAGTTCAGAGTTCGCCTTCTGTTTGCACCACCCATCCTTTTCTCCCTTTTCCTATTGGATGCATCCCATCTCCTGTATAAATTTGATGTCACCGGTTGCTGTTAAGATCTGTTTGGTGACATTTCAATCTGGTTGAGCGTGTCCCCCCCCCCCTTCAAATATACAGTGGTTTTGTGCGGATAATAGAGGGTGAAGGGTGGGTGTCGGGTCCGTGGGGGAGCGGGGTGCTGTTGTGATCAGTTCAAGGTTCACTCTTTGTTCGCGTGTAATAAAAAGTCTTCAGTTATCAGGTATTTAAACCCAAATCAGCAGTTCCATATCCGTAACCTGAGCTAAGTGTTCCTGCAGCTAATGGCCGCGCGGCTGTCGTTTGCAGCGAGTTGGGTGACACTCGATTTGTACTCGCTGACGGGAACAGATGGGTCTTCATTGTGAAAACCCGCCTGTATGCAAATGTGAACGGAGTTTCACCCGCGCCCGCGCCTGACCTGACCACGCACAGGCATTTACCCAGCGCGCTCAGCCGGGGGGGTGGCCAAGGGCGATAAAAAATGGCACTCGGATAGTACCAGCGGCAGGTCAAGTTTACCATCCGTCTTCCAGCGGGGCCGACATGGCAACACAGTTATTTAGTTTCAGTGGGGATGTTGGTTGCAATAAACTCCATCATTTCACCTGTTTATGAACCCAACCTCGGCCCACGTTCTCAGCACAAGAAAGCAGCCATTGAGGGCTATCGGCTCCTTGTTCCTGCCGGGATAAAGGGGGGTCCTACGCTCTCGGGGAGGGGGGCTTCTTTCTCAGTTTAGTTCATCCCCCGCTCCTCGTCTTTCCTTCCTGCTTTGGAGTTTGAGGTTTTGCCTGTTTCCTTCTCCCCCCGCTTTGTGTTTTGTTGCGTTTTGCCTATCCCTTCCCAAGGAAGGGCCAAGCCGGGCTTTTCTTTCCTTCTTCTCTTCTTATTTAAAAACGGAGAGCAATGATAATTGATGCCAGAATAAACAAGCAGCGGTTTCGGCGTCGCTGAGCACTTTTTGCATGTGCAGAGGCGGTCTGCCGCTATCTAATAAATCTCGCCATTTAAATGTGCAACCCTTCATTAGAGTGAAAATATGAACAGCTGTAATCGCACATTTACGCCGCTGACAGAGAAAAATCTCCGCACAGTTGTCATTTTTCACGCTGATGAAGAACCGGGAGCAGGTTCGAGCACTGATTCTGTAACTGGGTGGAATTGTATTCCTCCATCCCTTCTTTCCCCCCCTCCCTTTCACCTCCCTCTTTCCCCCCCTGCCGCCTCTCCCCAGCCACATCCAGTAGTGTAGCAAATTAGCGTCTTTTGCTCACAGCAATGCTCCGCTTTTAGATTATCCTCTGGCTCATCAGAAAAGGAGATTTCTCATGCCAATTGTCGAGCCCCTCTTGGCTGGCGGCTCCTACAGGACTGACCCCCCAAACTGTGGGGAGGATGAATGGTTCCACGGCCCCAGGACATCTGTTCTTCAAGGGATGCTGTGAGCCGGAGTCTGGAACTGATAGGGAAAGAAACACTCTCTACAAATATAGTAAAAGCTCCTCGGTGCAGTAAATCTTATTTCTTACAACTTGGCTTCCAGCACATCTTAGGAGAGAAGGGGGGGCTGAGAGGGCAAATGCCTTTTATTTTCTCTTATTGTTTTAATGGTAGAAATGCCCATTTTGCAGAGCCTGGAAAGGCAGGGACTGGAACCACTGCAAAGCATCTTGAAACCTTCCTGTCTTGTTTTTATGGTTTATTGTTCTTTCTGTTTTATCAACCCCCCCCTCCCCAACCCAAACCGGACCTCGTCTGTATTTTTAGGCACTTGAGCCTCTGCTCAAACCATCATGACTAGAAATGAATGGCCAGAACTGGAGCTGGTATTTGTCCAGTCGGCACTTGTCATAACTGACAGGGATGATGAGAATAAGGCACTTTGTCCGTATTGAGAAATGGAGGGCTTCTGGAATGGTTTTATTCCCTCGTTTTGAGTCATTGAAAAGTGGGTACCTCATTAATTTCCTGTCCTGGAATAAGGAACTGCTTCCAACACGTGGAAGGTTTCATCCATACATTTGTAACGCAAACATCCCCTCGTGCTCTCGTACGGGCGATTGCCATTTGACCCAATATTCTTACCTTAAGATGTCAAAGTCTTTATTAAACCATTACTTAGGCATTGCGTGGACTGTGGGTCACGGGCAAAACTCTCAGCCAAGTCACAATAGTCACTAAATAAAACTGCATAAAGGCTTCAGGATGGGGCCCGTTCTTTATGACCTTGGAATTGCTCTCCGAGGAAATCCTGGCAGGTAAAAGAGAATTGGATTTATATTCTGATGTATGGAATTCTGGTCGTCTGACTTCAAGCGAAACCTGGCTGTGGGTTTGTCTCAATTTATGGGGCTAAGTAAAGACTTTGTAAAGGATTTCTTTCGGTCGTTATTTCCTGGAGGATTAAAAGCTAAAAGGGGATTATTAGGGAATTATCGGGCATCCGAAAGTGGGTTTTTTACCGCTGGAAACAGCTTAAAAACAAAGGGAAAAACCCAACTTGGTTTCAAGCAAGTTGCTTTCGCACCGAGCTCACCAGCTTGCTGCTCGTGTGCCAAAGCCGAAGGAGCTTTTTATAAGTCAGGCTGTTTTATTAAAGATAAAATGTTGGGAAAGTCGGAAGCTGCTGCTGCTGGATGCAGGCAAGCAAATGTGCTTATCACAGCCCTTACGCAGCGCTGGACCCAAGCGCAGCAGCTTCTCATTACTGTCGCCGGCTCAAGCACCCCTTAAAGTGTGACTGTTTCCCATTAAAGGAGTTACAGAAACAATCTGGCTAATTCTCCCTCAAAGGCTGCAGTGTGTTTCCATAACACTCGCACTGGATTGTTTCAGCCTCATCCTGCTGGTCCTGGCTCCGGCGATGCTCCAGCACCTCAATGGGATCCAGCACCGCAGGGGCTGGGGCAGGCACCAACTGTTTAGATCTACCCATCTGATGGGTCTAATCCAGCCTTTCACGGGGGAAAAGGGGCACCCACCACCGTCCTCTGGTTCTTTCTGTGGTTCCCCCCCCTCCATCTCTCTTCTTTTTCCCACCCAGGTAAGCTAATAATTAGGGAAAACCAAATAATTGGACTTTTTGCCTGCTCTGCAGCCATTGAAACCTTTTTGTCCTGGCACTTTTTGCTCTTTTTAAATTATTCAACAATATCCCATCTATTTCCTTCTTTTCTTCTCTCCTATTAGTTCTTAAAAGCAGCAAGAAGCAGTTCTGGGGGAGTTTTGTGTGTCGATTCAGGTAGCGCTTGTGCTTGGATGAGGGGGGGGGGGGTTCTCCCCATCCAGAGCTGTACCACAGCCCATCACAGTGTTGGTCCCTTGGGGGGTCCTGATGCATTTCTGGACCCTGTGCAGCCCACGGCGGTGGCCGGAGAAGGGGTCCAGGAGCCATCTCGTGGCCACGGTGCTGAGCGGCAGCCGCCCCGCTTGGCTCTGAAGGTGGGACCTCAAGGAGAGGGGGGGAACCACGTTCAACTATAAATCAAAGCCATCAGTCATGGGGAATCTGGCGAAAGTGGCACGGGATATAAATAGAGGCTATAACTGCAGTGACAAGCAGGGCTGCAGTTGTAAATACTCATTATCTTTCCTAATATGACACCGTGTGGATTGGGAGAGCTGGGGAAATTACAAAGAAGAGGGGAAATTAAACTGGGAGAAGGGAAGGCGGTGGTTTTAAACCTAAAATCTCTGCCCCTGGAAAACAGGAATAGAACCCCCCCCCCCCCCAAACGTTTATATATAGTATTAATATATATTAACCCAGCACCTTGTCTCCTCCCCAAAGCTGAGTGAAAGCCCCGAAGACATCTGTTTGCATACATTGTGCGTCAGGCAACATCAGATCTGAATGGAATTTATCTGGATTTTATATGCATGGCTTGATGCAAATTGAAATAAATGGGAGAGCAGGCTCTGCGTGGACGTATTGGTTTTTCCTTTCCCTGCCTGAACTTTTAACCTCGGGGTTTGAGCCGGTCACACGCTGACCCGTCTGAACTCTTGCTGGTAGAGCCAAGTCTGGAAGGATGACCTTGCAGCCATGGCAACCCCCAAAGATAGGCCAGGCCTCCTCCATCCTCCCCTGCCCCCAGCCCTGCAAAGCTGCCAACCAATTGGATGCGTTTCGGGTGGGTCTTGGGCACCTTCGCACAAAGATGGGAGAAGCCGGGGGGTTCCCCGTTCAGCCCACCATAAAGCTTTGTGGTGTCAGAGGCTGGTGCAAGGAACTCCAGAAAGGGGTTGGGATGCAGGATGGGTCCCTGCAATTCCCTGTTCCCCTGCTCCATCGTGCCTCAGTTTCCCCTTGAGTCTCATAGTGATCTCTTTTGGGGTATGTGAATGATCATCGCTGCTAAGTGATGCCCAGCACTACGAGGCCAAATGTGGGCGACGAGCATCTGCCTCAATAGCATCACTAAGTCTTCAAGCTGTAAAGAGGTCTTGTGTAGGTAGGGGTGGTTTGGGAAGATCAGTTCACCGGAATCAGGCTTTCTGTCCTCCCTGCTCCATCGCTGTCTCAGCTGGAGCTGGCACTGCTTTCGGTATGAAAATCCAAGGAATATCAGTGATTTTTGTGTTGCTGGCAAAATGGGCATGAAGTGGAAGGAGAATCTGTCCATGTTCAAGTGTTTCCTTTTGCCTTCCTGGTGAACCCCAAGCCTCTGTGTGTCCCAGGAGAGGTCTTGATCCAGCTCTGTTGAACTTGAGAAATACCAGCGGTTGCTGTGGAATCATAGAATCATAGAACAGTTTGGGTTGGAAAGGACCTCAAGATCATGCAGTTCCAACCCCCTGCCACGGACAGGGACACATCACCCTAAACCATCCCACCCAAGGCTTTGTCCAACCTGGCCTTGAACACTGCCAGGGATGGAGCGCTCACAACCTCCCTGAAGGTCCTTTGTGAAGGATTCTGCTGCCTCTTCCTCTCTAAGCTCCAGAACAGAGCAGGATTTGTCATCAGGGCCACACGTCAGCATGTGCTTAATTGCTTTCCTGAGCTGAGGTGTCTGAAAGGCCTGAGTGCAGCTTCCAAAGACCTCGGAGCAGCTGTGAAAATACTCACTTGCTCAGAACAATGCGGATGCAAACCCTCCCGGTGTTATCCACCCGGCCAAAGGCCTTGGGGGTAAACCACTGATCCTCATCCCAGCAGCACGGGTGCCTCGGGAGAAGTGGGTTCAGGAGAGCTGTGGTTTTGTGGTTGCGGTGATGCCTTTGAAGGCATGGACTGGTCCCCTACCCTGCTGCATTCCCGAGGAGATTCCAGGGTATTGGTCTCTGCATATGCTTTGGGTGGAGGAAACAGGACTGAGATGTTCTGGAGGTACCAAACCAGGAATTAAGGGCTAAAGTGCTTGTTTTTACCCTTTATTGTGCTTGACCTGAAGGAGAACCTCTTTGCACCTTCCCTCTCCATCACATTTGTCCATCTGTGCACACAGGGCCATAAAGTTGTAAAGCTCCAAAGGGCCTGAAATACCCCAGGAACCTTGGGTGGAAAGCGCAGGGCTTTATTCCCTTCTCTTCCCCACCTGGGCCATGTTGTTGTGAGGTCCCAGTGGTGCTGGGTGGCTTCCAGACAACAGAACTCCATCCAAATTTGCTTAATAGATGTGGTATTAAAGAAAAAGAAATTCCTTCTCCCAGCTAACTGCGCGTCAGCCGTATTTCATCATTACAGAGCAATAAGCAGGCTATAGATCCCTCTTTATGGCCTATTTTATCAGTATGACTTCATTGTCTTAGTTTTAAAAATTGTTGTTATAACCCCGTTATTATCAGTTAATAGACACAGGGCTGTAGCCATCCTGTAAAACAACTTGTGCAAATCAGCTGCAATCTGTGCCACTGAGACCTTTGTGATGCAGGGAGCACAGGAAGGGGCTGCGGGTCCTTCGCTGATGTCTGTGCCCCATGGGGCAGGGAGAGTCAAGTGTTTGTGGCTCTGCAGAGCTCGAATAGATAAGAGACTTTGAATACATTGAGCTGAAAATGCCAACAGCTCGGCTGCATTCTGCCCTCTTATGTAGGTTAGAAACAAAGTCTTTCCTATTGGCATGCAGGAAAGCACAAATGTGCTCAGTAAGGCCTGGGATGTTTGTATTTAATAGAATCCCAGACCGGTTTGGGTTAAAGGGACCTTAAAGCTCCTCCAGCTCCAACCCCTGCCACGGGCAGGGACCCCTTCCATTGGAGCAGCTTGCTCCAAGCCCCTGTGTCCAACCTGGCCTTGAGCACTGCCAGGGATGGGGCAGCCACAGCTTCTCTGGGCACCCTGTGCCAGCGCCTCAGCACCCTCACAGGGAAGAGCTTCTGCCTAAGAGCTCAGCTCGATCTTTTGGTTTAAATTAGGTCTAAATCCTTTAGATTTTTTAATTTGAAGGACTTCAAAGTGTCTGTAAGAAAAGTGGGATGCAAGAAAACCAACAGCATCATTTTCTGGGTGCGTGATGCTCGTCACCAGGAGGAAGCCAGAACCCCAGGATGTTTGTTTTGTCCTCTACCTTTATGGCTGAAGCTGCAATAGCTGAGAGGAAAGCAGAGAAACCAGCCCAGCAATTAATGTTATAGCTCCACATTGCTAAAATTTGTTTTTTAAAGTTATTTGCTTTGCCCAATGCATTTTTAATGCACTGAAATGTCGTAATAAGGCATAACCATGCCAGGAAGCTATTGTAAAACAGACTGCGATGTGGATTGTAAAGTGCCGGGACTGTGTGTTGCAAAAACATCCTTTGTAGATGCTTCATACCAAGAAAAGCCTTTTCTGCTTTCATCTCAGCTGGATCCATGTCTGAAATGTGTTCTTAGCGAGGATTGGAGCTGCTGGGAATGGGCAGGATCTTACGTGAAGCTCTTCTGACAAGTATCAGATCACTTTATGCTCTTTCTCCCGGGCAGAAGCGCAGTATATCTGCCTCTGGTTTATTAAAAGAGAAACAGAGGGGAAAAGAAGTTGCTTAAGATGAAAGAGATTTAACAGCAGAATTTAGAGGAACACCTGGAGTCCTGCCTCTCTGCTCAGCTCCTGGAGTTCGTTCTCTGTAGTTTCCTTCATTCCCCCAGCTATCACTCATGTCACGAAAGCCCTGTGAAAACACGGTGTGATTTTGCCATCCTCTTGCTTGTCTTTTTGTTCTTTGGTGGTTGGTTTTCTGCATCTTAACCTTATCCTGAATGGGAGGGGTTCTTTTTGGCTACGACCCTGTAGGAGCCAGTGCGATGTGTGCCGAACGTTGCTGCTTTCACTCTAGTGGTGTTGCTGGTGGATGAGGTAGGGATTCTCTCCATCCTGTGGAGTGTGTGGAGATAGAGGATTAGGAATTGAATCAGCGAAACTGAAGTTATTGTGATCCTAAATCCTCCAACACTCCATAGTCCCTAACGCGCTGTGTGCCCAGGCCAGCGGGCTATGTCACCTGCCTCTGTGTGTACCAGATTGACCTCACTGGAGCACAGTCCCGTGCATCATTTCTTGCATAGAGCTTCTGACATTTGCTTTGTCAAACAGAGCATGAGATTGGAGATGGCCACTAGGAATGGCAAAACCCGGGCGAGAGAAGGCTCACGCTGTGCCCTGGTTTCAATATATTCCTTTGCTGCGCTGGTTAAGGAGCCTTTATTTCCTATTTGTTCCTAACATCAGATTTGGACCTGATTGGTTTCCTTATTTTCCACTTTTCTTTAGTTGGCATTCAGCAGAGCACTTGCAAGTGTTTTGCACATTAGTACCAACATGCAGCCCTATGGGGTTTGTGGGCTACAGGCTCCCAGATCCTGCTTTCTCGTGGGACTTCTGTCTAGGAAGGAAGAGGATTTGCTCGGAATACCCACCTCAGCATCATTTCCTCTATCAAATTCCTGATGTTGCTACTTCTCTTTGGGCCAAATCCTTCCCCTCCCTTTTTCCTTTCAGATGCCATTAGAAGTCTGAATTGTTTATAAAACTTGCCAATTCCCAATCCATGGGATTCAAAGCTTTGGAATCTTGTATATTCTTAGCTGTGATGGGGGTTAATAAGAAAGAGAGAATCAAGGAGAGAAAGAAGGGACTATGATCTTTTGGATGTCTTGAGATCCAGGTTCAGACATGTTCTGGGGTTTTTAGTGGAATATGGTGGGTTTGCCAAGTAGAGCTGGGTCGGGAGGGCCTGGGTTAGAAGGAACTTCAAGGGTGAGATAAGAACAGTGATTTTTCTCAACTCATTTAGAAAAGCATGGTCCTTGGGAGCTGATGGACATGGTCCTTGGGAGCTGAGGGACATGGTCCTTGGGAGCTGAGGGACATGGTGCTTGGGAGCTGATGGACATGGTGCTTGGGAGCTGAGGGACATGGTGCTTGGGAGCTGATGGACATGGTCCTTGGGAGCTGATGGACATGGTCCTTGGGAGCTGAGGGACATGGTCCTTGAGAGCTGAGCATGAGGCTCATTTTGGGGCAGCCTGGGGGAGGCTGCAGTGGGAGGAAGAGGCCGGAGGTGGGCTCCATCTCTAGAGTGTGGCACTCTTTTATTAAGGCTGATGGGATGCAGATCTCTCATGGCTCCCTGGGTATTTGTTTCAATACGTTGCCTATTTCCAGGCAGATACTTGATTGTCAGAGCACTGAAGGCTTGGGGTTTACTCAGCAAGCTGAAATACAGCCGTTCCCCTCCAGAGCAGACCCCCAGCGGTCACTCAGCTCTTTCTTCCCAGCAGGGTCCAAGTAAAACCTCAGTCTTTAACTGGATAGTGCAGAGGCCATGGAGGGAGAAATTGGGGTAGTGGGGCTTCCGAGTCTGGCAAAGAAACCTTTGCACGGCAGTGGGTTGTGTGATGAGGCTCGGTCAAAACAGGCTCCTTCTGGCACAGCGCGGGTAGGATGTGAATTAGGTTTCTGTCCTTATTGTTAGTGTGGGAACGGGGGGAGCGGGCTGGGGGGGGGGGGGAAGGGAACCAGAGCTCTGCATCATTTTCTGTGCTGTTTGCAAACCCCTCTGAATAGTGAAAAACAATGCGATTAATTTTCTCTAGCGCAATCATGCATAGATTTAATAAGCATCCAAAGGTAGGATCCATCTGTAAAGGACGTGCCGCATGCTAAATTACTGCTCTTCTGCCATTTTTCCCCCCCCCCCCTTCTTCTTTCCAAACCTTAATTAATTGAAGGAAAAAAAAAAAAGAAAAGAAATTGTTTATTAAAGTGGGAACAGGGCAGGCTCTGTCTCTGCATCCCTGGTTCAAAAGTTCACACAATTCCCTGAAGGCTCATCTGTGTGTGTGTGTTTGCAATCGGGTGTGCGCGCACATCCCTCTCGCTCCCAGACTCTCTGCTAAGAGACAGATGCCCAGAAAGGTGCTGTACTTTAAACAAAGGTTACTTCTCTTCTTTTTTTTCCCCCTCGGAAGAATCCGAACTTGGTAGCGCCCTTCCTCCTCTCCCACCCTTGCTTGTCCTTTATCCCTTTTGGCTCGGAAAGGTAACGACGCTTCCAGCGCGTAGCCGAAAGCAGCGTAAGCGAATAAACAGGGGTAAGGGATGGAGGGCAGGAAGTTAATTCCACAGGTGGACCCATGGTAGGAAGTGAGCATGCAAGAGCAAGCAGCAAACAAAACAAGGTCCAGCGCAAGGAGAGGGGTTTGAGGAGTGCAAGGCAAAATGCCCATCAGTGAGTGGAGCAGTGGGAGAGGAACGTGTGTATTGCCAAGACCAGCATCCCCTCGTGTCTTCTTTCAATGTTGCCCTCTCCTTGAATCCCTGCCTGCCTCCTTGTCTCCACCAGGCTCCTTATGTTCAGCTTTCAGCCCTGGCACGCTGCATCCTCTAATTGACACCATGGCTGGTTGCAGGCTGGGGTTCTGCTGGCACAGCTTGCCTTGCCTTCCCCTCCTGAGCTGGTTGTGTCCCTTCATCCTGCAGGCACCATTCTTCAAGGTCACTCTGCACTGGCCAGCGTGGCTGACCTGCTGCCCTCTCGCTTCTCCTCCCCTCACTTTGCTGTTTTTCCCACTGTCTGTTTCACCTTGTCCCCTTCCAATGATGTAGCATCATGGGCTGGAAAACGTGGTTTGGGCTGGTTGGTTTGTACCTGCTAAAAGCAGGAGGGCGTTGGGCTGCTTAACGTGAAGTGTAAAGCCCCATCACGAGGTGCATCTCACCTGAGTACACCCATCCAAGCACCCATGCAGTGGGCTCTGTGCACTTGGCAGTATGGTACCACTGATCCCCTTCATCATGCAGAGCTCGGTTTGGTTACCAGGCTCAAGATGGGTAGAGGTGAATCTGAGCTCTGGAGGAGGAGTTTGCTGCAGTGACCTTGGAGAACATTGAAGGCTCTGTGTCATGATGGTGGGACTGGTGTAAGAGCAAGGTGGGAGCCATCACCTTTCTGTGTCAGAGCGCCATGCATGCGCCCTTCAGCTCCCAAGAGCAGCAGGAGGGATCAGCAGTGTGGACCTTGTCCCAGCATGGCAATACCTCAGCTTCTCCATCTACAAGGCAGTAAGTGCCCTTCCCAGAAGAGTGGGAAGGGCTTGGGCAGCTTACCGTAAAGCCCTGTCACAGTTTCAGATGAAGGCACTAAAGTGCACCGTAGGTTTAGACTGTAAACGGGAAGCAAATCCATGTCTTTATTCAAAGAGCTGTACCCGGTGCTGGGGGTTCGCACCAACACTTCATCCCGTGCAGTTAAATTGATGCTCAGTCGGATGAGATTTTTCAGGTTTTGATTTCTACATCCGACCTGGTTCAAGTTCTCTTTATTGCAGGGGTTCCTTCCATCTGAAATAACGCCGTGGGGTTTGGTTTATGATTTTCATGCTGACAGTTGGCCAAGGACTCGGAACCACACGCCACAGATGGCGAGCGTAGTGTTGTGTAATATAGATGATACAAGTCCTCCAAAATAAAAATTGCAGCTGGATTTTATAAGCCACCTGGATGAGTGATTTGAGAGCGCGGGGATGGCCTGTTCGCTTTTCCACTACATTTAAAGGAATTTGTATAATAATTGCCACTTGGGTAGCACAATTCAGCTGTACAGATGTCTGCGCTCAGTAGCGTCTTTATAACCGTTCACTTCAAATCCCATTGAAAGTGGGGCTGGGTTCCTCTGAAGCTCAGGCACTGACTGCAATCCCAAGCAGCCAGAAAACCGTGAGATTCTGCCTTTTTTAATGGTCTTTCCTCCCTCGGATTCAAGTTTCCTGCTCTTTCCCACAAACAAGGGGATGAGGAATTTGGGAGGAGTGTGAACTGAAAGTTGAGAATCTCCTGCGATTGTGTTACTCCAGTTGTTGGGATTCTTGGAATATTCCAAATACAACATCTTCAAAACATGAGCAAGAGCTGCTTGTCCTGTTTGGAAAGGTCATGCTTCCAGCAGTGGAGGAAACGCAGTGGTTTTCCCTTGGAAACCTCCAGCAAAATAGGGTCTGGAGGATGAGAAGTTGAGGTTGTGGACTGGTATGGGGAAGGGAAGGAAGTTTGCTGTCGTTTGGTTTAAATTAGAGGTAGGACTAATGTGTGGGTTGGATATGGCGGGCACTGGCCAAGAGGACACCCAGTGCCCCTTCGGAATATACCTCCAGAGCATCCCCAGGACCTGACAGAGCATCACCACCATGGCCCGGTGCTGCTCGACATCTTTAAAGACATCCCCATCCCATGCCTGCTATCCAATGCCTGGGGAAGGGATGTGCCCAGACCCCCCCCCACCCCAGATGCACCCCGCTTTGTGCCCGCTTCGATGCCACCTTGTGGGGTTCAACCTCCCTCCACCGCGGCAGGGTTTGCGAGCCGAGCCCGCGATGCCGGCGATGGCTGATGAGGAAAGAGGAGGAGGTGGGCGAGAAAGAGGAGGGGGGAATGTTGAGGCCGGTGGCTGTAATCATCCGAGTTGCTGTCTATTTCCTCAGACTAATAGCAGCGCGATCGGAGTCGGGAGTTCAACCAGAGGTTATCTTTCCCAGGTACCATCTCGCCCAACGAGGATTTGATTTTTTTCTATAGGACTTTACTCCATTAGATTAATGAAATTTCAATGAGAGCCCGGCGCCCCCCGAAGCTTTGTTAACAAAACAAATGGGGATTCGGGAGGTGTGACAGCTTGCGAGGAGACTTACGAGAAGGTGAATACATCCTCGCCAGCCACTCAGCCCGCAACCCATTGATCTCTATTTAAAGCGCCAATCGGATTTTTGTTAATTATAAATGATTGATCTGCAGTTTTCCCTACTCCCAGCGCCACCCGCCCTCCTCATCTCACATGTGCTGCCCCCCCCCCTCCTTCCTTCCCCAGGCCCCCAACACACTTGTAACTTCTTTGCATGCTGCATGTGGAGCTTGGCTTTTTTTTCTGTTCCAAAGACAGCCCTGGAAGGCAAATTGCAGCAACACCCAATGGCAGTGCTCTGTCTTTACTGTTGCTGTCAGCACTTTCATTGCAAACCCCATGTTTTTCATGGTTTATCAGCTGAACATTAAAATTAACTCCGTGCTGGGTGTATTTTACAGGTTTAACAAAAAGGGAAGGGAAGAGCGGGGAAGAAAAAGCCCTTTGAAACAAGCTAAGGTGCAGTAATTAAAGCGGGGAAAATACATTTGGCTTCTGCTAGGTTCCGAGTTGAAATCTGGAGGAGCTGGGAAATTGAACTGCCATCCTTAAATCACCATTTTCAACCTGGGGTTTTATAGGGGTCACAGTGGTGCATGATGCCACAGTGCGAGCGTGATCCAGAGCTGCGGTAGAGATGGGGGTCCAGCCACCTCCGCTTTCATCCCTGGTGGTGATGGGTGAAGGCTTCCTTTGGCTCTGGTTTTACTCCAGTGCTGTTGCCCTGGATTCAAGCACAGCCCAGCAGAACAGACCAGACTCTGACCGCTTCTAAAATGCATTTATCTGACTGCTGATGGTTTGGGGAAGCTCCGGGGTTCTTGTTTTGCATCAGGGCTGCCCAGTGTGGTGCTCACCAGTGCTGGAAGCAGTCACCAGTGAGTGGCCCAGGAGGATGAGGTGCTGAGTGGTCATACAGAGGTGCGCCAGTGCCTTCCTAGAGACCATAAGAAACTTCTGTGGCTTCATAAATCCATCTTATCTATTGGGGAGGTGGTTCCATCTCCAAATCATCCCTGTTTATTATTTCTGGGGTTTGCTGTGTCTGCATGAAGCTGGCTTGGTTTGATTGCTGGGAGGGAGGAGGAGGACGGTTTTGCTTCATATTCTCTTTTCTCTGATGGTTTATTCTAAGGATGGGGCTGGATTTGTAACAAGAGCCCTTGGAGGGTACCACCATGTTCAGGACCTACCCTGTGCCCAAGTCCTGAGCCCCGTTAGGATCAGTTTGGTGAGTTATGGGGTTTGTTTGCCTCTTCTCAATTGCTTTAATAAATCCCCACAAAGACAAACAGAGGCGAGGTGATGCTTTCTTCTGGAATATCCATCCCAAATCCTCCTGTCTTTCCTCATACCCTCCCAAACATCAGGATGCTCAATGTGTGCGGAGCTCAACCAAACCCGTCGCCCCAAACAGCGTACGAAAGGGACAAAAAATGAATAACTTGAATTAATGTGGCAACGTTTACCATAATAGTGATATGGATGGTGGAAGGTGTTATTAAAGATGTCCCCCATGAGATCTTTAGTGGGGGAGAGGCTAAATTAAATGTGCTGGTTTTATTACTTAATGCTCAGATAACAACTTGAAGCAAGTGCACTTCATTTTGCTTCCTCCCCCTTGATTCTCTCTGCCCTTTTCAGCACAGGGAGCAGGTATGTTCCAGCCTTGGGGGTTGAGCTCTACCGTGTCAGATGTCCATCGCCAGATCATGTATTCCAGCTTTAAGGAAAGACACAAAGTGTTTGCCATTTGTTTCTGTAATTAGGAGCTATATTTTGCCTCTGCTGCTGATGATAAAGGGATGTTTCATGGTCTGCTCTCCTCCGGAAAGCAGCAGAGGAGCTTTCCTAAGGACTCCGAAAACTGGAGGGGAAAACCCAATGTTCCATAGTCTCAGGTGTTTCAGGATCGAGCTCTAACCAGCCCCCTTTTGGGAAAAGGGGCGATTGTGCCGAATTATCCGATATCTCGGATTTCAACTGTGGAAAAGAGTTGATTTTCAAAGATCTTTGAATTCTTTTGCTGTTGTCTTTTTGAATCGCATAACTAATGATTTTCATTAGTGGGGCTGTAATTTATGTGGTCCCAGTGGGCTCTCCCAAGGTTAAATAATTTAAGGAAATAAAGCCCTTACCCGATGTAACGCAGCTAATGAAGTATAGGCGATGCTTTGCGCCAGTGCCATGTGAAATAGATCTCGGCAGCGGAACAGCAGCCCCGTGCGAGGACACAAATCTCACCATAAACATCCAAATGCAGCAAGATGCTGCAGATTTTTAAAGATCCGCCATAAAAAGAGATGAACGCAGGGACGCGGCCCCCGTCCTCCTGCCTGACAAAGGGATATCATGGGATTGCCAGCGACATTCCCATAAATAAAAAATCAATCCTTAATGATGAGGCAGGCTTGTTTTAGCGCATTACCCAGGTTAAATGGGAGCACGCGGTAACAGCAAGCCCTATAAGACGAGGGGAATCATTGTGTATTAATATGATTTAGAGAGCTGCATACCTCAATGGAATAATTGTTATTATATCTATACAGCCAGATGGCACTTGGTGTAAACAGCCATCGAGCACCTCCGACACAAGTGCTGTCAGTGGATCTTTCAGGTGTTCTCTCTGCATCCCCTTCACTCATCTCATCGCCGCAATCTGCCTTTTTGCCTGCAAAAACTGCCCCCGCTCTGCTCCGTGGACCCCTTTTTCCCCCTCGTCTTCAACTCAGTCCCTTTTTGTTGTTGTTGTTTGAATGGAAACCGTTATTGAATTAAAGCAAATCAAATCCCTGCTAGCAGCGCTTCCCAGAGAACTTACGGAGCGTGAATCCTGCCTTTGCCGGGGAGCACAAGGAATAAAGACGGAGAATTCGCTGCTGCCTGGTTTTGTTTTACACGTTTATGGTGGCAGATGTTTGAAAAGTCCTTTCAGCTGAAAAGCTTCTTTTTTCCCCCCTTCTTTTCTCCCTTGACCAAAATACGAGAGATTGAGCGTGCCAAAAACCCGGATTTTGCTTAAAAAATGGATCGCAAAGAATGTAAAATCAGTAAATTCAGCAGCACCAAATTTAATACATTTTAATATATTTTAACATTGCTGTTTTGGGTTTTTTTTTTTTTCCCCATGGCTTTTAAAACATGCAGTGCTTAAGACAGGGATCGTGAAGGAGCTGTTTTATTCCTCTTTATCCTTTGCCTCTTACTCACGCTCTTTCTGGCTTGTTTTTCTGTGCCCCAACAGATTTTGTTCTGGTGTCTGAAAACACCGGCTCAAATCTGCTCTTTCGCATCTCGGGTGGCTGAATTATTGCCCATCCATTACTCTCCAAGTATTTCATACCTTGCGCACAGTCTACTACCAGCATAATTCATTTAAATTCACTTGCTGAGTTCCTGTGATCCGAGTGGATGTGAATACGGAACTCTGCTATTCCTTGTACAGCTGAAATACTTGTATTTATTACCACTGTCTTTGGGACACCTGTGGCAGGGAATGGCGTTTTCCATGTGGAAAGGACATATGTGCTCCGTGCACGGAGACAGTGTGTTTTATTTTTATGGAGGGTGGATTGTAAGGAAGGAGCCACTTCCCCGATAGTTTATCTATAGATCAATATAGGATCTCAACTGTAACGCAGTGAACTCGCGCTGCCCAGACCCTCTCCGGATGGAGTGATTTACAGCTGGGCTCTTTGTTCGGATCCCCTTTTTGCCTGGATTTTGTCGATATTCCGTGCACCAAGGCAGGGCTCGGAGCGAGGGCTCTGTCGAGAGAATCGCAGGAAGAGCCTCGGAGATAGAGACTGATGGTTTCTGTCGATGCGGCGGCGTGGGGAAAGCGCTGGCGCGGTGCTGACCCTGGTCAGCCACGCAGGGCTATTGTTCCAGTGATGGAAGGGACTGTCAGGAGTGAAATATGGGCAGCGTGGCTGGCTTTCCTGTTAGAGGGAAACAGGAAAAGCAACAACCCGCAGCCCAGCACAAAAGTGAAGCCCCTCTTTTCATACCATTTACATCTTTGCTTACTTGCAGAGCGTTTTTTCCCTGCGCGTCTGAGAAGCTTTCCTTGAATCCCATCCTTCAGCTGAAGGGGCGAAGAAAAATCCCTTTGCTCACGAAAGGACCTCGTTGTTCTTTCTCCTTTCTTTAGATAAGGGAATGGTTCTTAGGGATCTCTTAAAGATGACTGCGTGTGCTCTGCAGTGAGCTCTTACTTAAAACTAATTCGTTCCCTCCTCCCTGTATTTCTCTTCATTAGATGAACAGATCCTCAGCTGTTGTAAATTGTCATAACTTCATTATGGGTTTGGGCAATTTACACCAGCTGAAAGTCTGCCTGGGAGAGTTTTGCCCGGAGGAAGAAGGCACAATTCTGTGCATGGCTCTTTGACCCTGGCATTACAAATGTCCTGGATGCCTGTGATATGTTACCCTGTTTGCCTCATATATTACTGAACTCCAGCAGGAGGACATGACGAAAGGCTTTCGGTCTTCATTTTGAATCTCCAAGCATTTCCCCTTTTGTTTCGTTATCACTAGAGGACGTTTTGTCTCTTACCCTTGTGTTTAAAGAAGAGGAGTTTGTAGCAAAGTGATTTTTAGGGTGATGGTTGGAGGGTTGTGATTCCCAATGCCTTGGCTTAGAAGTAAACTGAGGTACGGAGCAATCAGGCCAAGGATGAGGAGACAAAGCAAACTGCTCCCTGATTTAGTTGGTTTTAAGGTTCTAGCATTTCATGCTCAGTAACTTCCCCCTTCTGCAAAAGGTTGCCTGAGTTGTTTGGCTGCACATTGTAAGTGTTTAATAGAGCATTGCTCCTCCAGCACAGAGCCCAGTCCACACAGCTCTTCTACATGTGGTCCTCACTAGCATGGCCGGTCCTCCTCAGCAAAGCAGCTACTAAGTTCTGTGGCCTCAATTGCAGCAAAATATTTAAGCATCTGCTTAAAACAGCCTTTACTTAACAAATGAAGTCAGCGGGGCTTAACCATGTGTGTAAGTGCTTTTTGAATGGGGATTGTCTGTTAAAGAGTCAGAGCCTCCATCTATTCAAGGCAAGTCTGCATGCTGCCGTACTGTTTTAACGATGCACTAAGACATACGAGCCGTTCACAGGGAGGCAATGGTACCGCAATAATACTTCCAAAGGAAGCAAACAAGTTGTACCAACATAAACCAGATCCGTTCTGGTCGAACTACACTCCCTGTAGAGGTATGCGCTATTATAATTCTTGTAATGCAGTTCAGATAAATCACAGCAGGGGTTACAGCATGCAAAAATCCATTTCTGGACCCAAGTTTTTTCCCGGGACGGGGCTCCCTGACAGATTAGATGCGTGTGAAATCCTCTGTCTGTTAGAAACAGTGCAAAGACACTGCTATCTCCTTACTGAAGGGAAAACCGAGCAGCTCCATCAGCAGCAAGCAGCTCCACTGTCACAAATGGGGCTCGACGGAGGAAAATGTACTTAAAGAAAAAGGAGGGTTTCATTTTTAAAGCTTCCAAAGGCAAGATAGAGCAATGATTTAAACCTCTCTTCTTTCTCTCTTTTTTTGTTTTAACCCATCAGTCCCGAATCCTGCACTAGTTTTGTTTGGTTTCAAGTCTCTCCAAAGCATTGGTGCCATTCAGGCGCTCCAACTCTTTACACATGCCTCCCCCTTTTCCCTCTGCTTTTACCTCTCCGTGTGCTCAAGGGGAGGAAACTACTGTTAATTTCAATGAAATTAACTTACATTGTTGTTTTGCTGCTCAGTAATAATTTTTATGGGGTGCCCCAGGGGCACCTCTGTTCCCTGTTATAAGATGTCACAATCTCGGGGATGCACTATTGCTGTTCAGCTTGACTTCTCATTTCTGTTGCCTGGAGCTGTACTGCTCTCAGGAAACCGTCTCATATAAATCGAGGCATCTCTGGGCATTGTATACACATATATAATTTATCTCTTTTTTGGTAAATATTTTATGGATCCGGTTAAAAGCCGCGTGTTGCTATTGTGGTTTTCTCACCTCCAATTATTTTTGGAGGCGCCCGAGGGTCAAATTTAGCCTTGGCTTTCCGCTGCAGCCAGCCTGAAGTGAGCAGCATCGCACCAGTACCACCGAGCAGAGAATTTGCCCCACAACAGCAGTTTAGCCACGTAACGGCGTGGGTTATTCTCCAGGGGAACTTGGCAGCGTTACACGACAGCATTGGACAAAGGAGGAGGAGGAGGATGCTTTGGTGGCTGTGGCAGTGGACAGGACCTGTAAGAGGATCTGAGCGCAGCGTCTGGCTTAGCAACGGGTTCTGTGCGTGCAAATTATCTTTATGTCTCTGTCCCCACCTGCAAAATGAGCTTCATTATCTCCTGTTTAAAATATAATCTCCTCTGAATATAGAGAGCCTTTTTCAACGCGTACATAAAACACCCTGCGTGATAGGGCCCTGATCTCTGCAGGGACCTCTACATCCATACTGGTATTATTTATATATGGGAGTTTTTATAAGACGTTTGAAGGACTCTGGAGATGAACCATCCTTTTGTGCGATACCCGATATTGCGTTCTCTGTCATGCAGCCCGGTGACAGTCCCTTCCGTTGTCGGCAAGCGAGGGCCATGTCAGCAGCAAGGCAAAGCCACCAAGGTCCACTCTTTGGCTCCAAAGGAGACAGTCTCCAAGACGATAGTAACCAAGAGGGTGCGAATGCATCGCACAACTGGTCCCCTGCCTTAGTGCTTGCTCATTGAGCGAGCCACAATGCTGTTCGCATCCCGTTTCTAAGCGCCTTCATCTCAGGGGGTGCAGTCCCCCTTGTATGGGTGCTCCTAGATCAGTGTGAACCACTGGCTTTGGGAGGGGGGGGTGCTCTGAAATGTCGTGGGTTTGCATGCAAAAGGTACAGGAAGGCAAAACTGGTTTTAAACCAGTTTGGTATCAGATGGCAGAGTTTCCACTCAAGGTTAACTCTCCCTCTTAACTACATCTGATCTTGTGCCTGATTGGAGTGTGCCTCGTGTAATGCTCACAGTTAATAATTCGGGGAAGCTGATTTGGTATTTGCATTGCACTTTATTGTGCCTCTCAGGGATCTTTTAGTCAGGCAAAAAGTAATGACAGCTTAGCTGAACCTTCGGCGATGGTTTTGCAAGAGCAGGCACTGCCTTGCCTTCATCGATAAAAGGAAGGGGGGGGCAGGACACGGTAGGTCCTGTCTTCCATCGAGGGCTGAGGAGCTGATGCTTGTTCAGCTCGCTCTATAAAAGGTCATGCAGCTCACTCTGTATAAACAGATTGCAAATATTTAGTTAAAGTGGGAATGCTTGTAAAGAAGCAACTGGGTGTTTTTGGTTTCTCTCCTCCCGTGGGGCGGGGGGGTGTGTATCTGTTCTCTACAGATGAGGCTGTAAAACCCTGACGGGCTCATCTTCTCATAGGGAAATCCTTGATGGAATGGCTAAGAGTAGACACCTATCCCAGGCAGGCTCAGAAATGGTTAACGCAGGAGCCAGACAGATGTGTCTGGTCCAGGGAGATGTGTTTATCAAGCATATGTTTAGCTTCACATGCTTATTCTGCAAAGGATGCTGAAATGCTTCCCCCCCATCTTCCAGTTAGAAATGAGTTACAGAGCACAGCTTTGCATTGAAATGTTTTGTGTTTTCCTGCGTTGCTGGTTCTGGGTCCCAGAAGATAACTTGGTGCTTGTCCCATCTTTGAGGATGGCTCCTATTAGGCTCGTGAGACCTAAGTTTGCAGACCCAGTTCCCAGAGCTAATGCAATCCCAGCAGAGGAACCACTGTGGATGTCTTAAAAGCCACAGTACTGAAGTGATGACTGGACCTTGACTTACGCGAGCGCTGGTACAGGCACCCTGTTGGGAGCAAGGGCAGCTCTTTCCTTAAACCACGGCTCCCTGGTTTTGCCAAAGATGCGTTGTGAGACTGATCCAGCTCCGCACAATGAAAGGGATTTACCTTTTTTAGTGATGGGAGTGAATCAGACGGGTTTGGAGACCTCTTTCCCACCAAGCCCCCATGCAATGGATATGCTTCCAGCTTATTTCCCAATACACTGCGCAGTTATAGGGACCTTCTCTTTATTTCAGCATCTTTACATCCCAGCCATGCCCCTCACGACGGTCGGGGGGCAGAGGCACATCGGATGCTCAGTGCTGTGCCCAGGGCTGTTGAGGACGCAGTGGCAGATGTTTGAGCCCAGTCAGCCCAGTTCCAGTCTGGTGCTGGCCCCAGCAGACCGTGCTTCCGATCCATCAGGTTTGAGCTGCTCATGCGAGGCCAGGCTGAATTCCAGCTCCTGATGGATCACTTTCTTCCCCAGGAACGCACTTAGGCAAGAGCACGGGTGACTGGTTTGGTGGAAACTTTGTAGAGCTGGAGTGACTCTAAAGCAAGCTGTAAATATCCCGTGTGCAGTGTTTAAAGATGCCCGGGTGGCACTGTTAAATATTAATCCAGCTCTATGTCTTTGTTTTGGCAGTTTATACCAACTGCAAGGGCTGCGAGGCACAGGTGAGCACTGAGGCACTGAGCTGCGGTCACATTCCTGTCCCCATCCGGGCCTGGCTCCATGACCTTGCTTTCCTTGTGCTTCTTGCCCTGCGGGTGTTTATACCTGGGGAGATCAAACCAGCAGCAACGCTCACTGCACCCTTTGCTTCCTGCTTTCTTCTCCGGGTTTATTGTCACCCTGCCCGGACGTGACCGATTTCGGTCCTTCTTTGCTAACCTGTTGGCCAGTTTCAGCCAAGTTCAGCAGAGATTGTTGGGCAGGATTTAACCTCTTAGAGTTTCCATGCAATGCTGTGGCTGCCCGAGGGGAGACTGAGCTGAGCTCTTAGGCAGAAGCTCTTCCCTGTGAGGGTGCTGAGGCGCTGGCACAGGGTGCCCAGAGAAGCTGTGGCTGCCCCATCCCTGGCAGTGCTCAAGGCCAGGTTGGACACGGGGGCTTGGAGCAAGCTGCTCCAGTGGAAGGGGTCCCCATGGCAGGGGTTGGAGCTGGAGGAGCTTTGAGGTCCCTTCAACCCAAACCGTTCTTTGAATCTTTGAATCTATGATTCTATTACAGAGAAGAGGGAATAAGTGCCTTGGCTTGGCACAGGGGCCATGGCCATCAGGCTTGGGTCTCCTAGGACCCCAGGGTGGCCAACCCTCCTTTTATGTTCAAGCACCTGGAGCTTGTGTGTTGTGCGTGCTGGAGCTGCTGGGGAGGTCTCTGCAGTGAACATCTTGCCATAAAAGCAGTCTCTGTAGCGAATAAAATCAGGTTTTATGAACAAGTTTTGGTTGTGGAATTGGTCAGATGGAGAGCGATGATCTCTGGTTGGAGCCTTCAGCCCTTTGTGGTTGTATGAGGTTTTGGTGCTGTTTTCTGTTAAAACTCCTGAACTTTACAAAGCTGAGACGCTGCTGCATCCCGTTGCACAAAAACCCGCTGCTACTTTGCCTGCTTTTTTTTATTTCCTCCTTTAAAGAAAATGGATCTTTCTGGCGAACAGTTCATAGCCCGGATTCGTCTTTGTATGAAAAGCAGGAGACGGAAACGGCCAGATGTTTCATTTCCAAACAGGTCACAGTGCAGGAGCAGTGAACTCCTTCATGCGCGATGTCCTGCGGCTGGCGAGCGCGCGGCCCCGCTGCCCGCCTGCCACGGCAGCATCGATCCAGCGCGGAGCTGGGCCTGTCTGCTGGATCAATGGCCGGCAAAGTAAAAAGTCACTTAGTGCCCGTGACATGGGCTCTGTCATTAGGACCTATGGTGTCAAGGAGCCTGCTTTTATTAACTCCGTAATTACCTGCGAAGCCAAATCAGCCAGTTTTATTGCACATTTTCTCCTACCTGGGCTGGGACCTTTGCCTCCCTATTAGAGCCCTGGGCATCCCCTCATTTTTCTCTGCTTCCTCTGTGTTATTCACCATTGCTCAGGCAATGCAGTGTGTTGGGCATTTCCTGACCTCCCCAAGAGCTGGACTCCCCACTCTGCCCATCCAAGCCCCACACCTGGGGTGCAGCCCAGCGTTGTTGGATGCCTGTTCCTCGACCCAACGCTTGAGGATGGGGTTTGAGCTAAGCTGGGTGATGGGTGATGAGGGGCTTTTGCGGGAGGCTGCTTGCAGGGTCTTCTCCATGCTCTTCACCTTGAGAGCCCAGAGAACGGGATTGGAGCCTCTTCCACTGAACAGGACGGGCACGTTTTGGTGTCTCCTTGGCTTCCACGTCTGCTTGCAATCATTTACTTCTTTAGCATGTTTTGTTCAATAGCTTTTTCTTCCACTCCTGAGGAAGAGGAGGCTGGGGAGGGAGCCTGGGGGCAATGGGAGAACAGGGCCAGCAGCGGACGGGTCTTTCCCTGGGACGTTCTTCAGAGGTTCTTGGGAAGCGGAGCCGCAGCTCGGCTCTGGGTAGGATGGGGACGACGGCCCCTGGTGCGCTGGGGATGTTAATGACTGCGAAGTGCTCAGACGGCTCCAGCACCGCTCTGGGCAGTAATGGAGACCTGGGATATACACAGGAGAGAGTCATGATATTGGTTACCTCACTAATCCTGGCTATTAACTGTCCCCGTGGAGCTGTACCTTGGGGTCTAGGGGGACAGATGGGGGGGTTGTCCACTGGCGTAGCCTTGGAAACTGCAGTTCTGGGGGAGGGCAGGTTGTTGAATAAAAGGGACTGTTTAAGAAATCCATCCAGGGGAATTCAGTAGCTTATTATCAAGTATAGCATCTAGAAAATCAGATATTTTTATCGCTAATCTGTGCTTTGGGCATTGGAGAGGACAGAGGAGCTGCAGGCCTGCTGTCATTTATGGATGAGCTAATTCTTGCTGTGCTGAAATTAGATGTTAAAGCAGTCCCGGCTCATACCCAGCATGCATGCAGAATTCCTGTTACCGAGCCAGCTGCGCACAGAGAAAATCTGGGAGCCCAGAATTAAATTTCTCCTTCAGACCCAAGAGATTGGAGCAAGAGCCTGGAAAGAGCCCTCTCCATGAAGGGCAGCCTTTGATCCTTCCCTGCCTGCCCTGGCCTGGCCAAAACCCAAGGAGACAGATCTGGTGATGCTGGGAAAACCTTGTTAGGGAGCTGGGGGTTCAGTCCGGGAGCTCTGTGGTCTGCGACTGCGCTGGTGCAAGGATGGAGACGCTGGGAAGGTGCTTTGGGAGGTGGTGAATTGAAGATCCTGGAGCTGTGTGTACTGTGTGCGCCCTGGTCGTTGCGGAAGGGGATGAGGCTGGATGTGCCTCTCTGCTCCTCGATCCGCCCCTTTGACAGCATCCACAGATACCTTTCTTCTTGTGCTGCCCATATCCTCTCACACGGTGGTGTTTCCTTTGACGCGATGGGAGGTTTGATGATGCTTGTGGCACTGCTTCCAGGCTGCTCGATTCAAGAGTGCCCATAGCGTTAGGTGGAAGCCCTTCTAGAATCATAGAATGGTTTGAGTTGGAAGGAAGCTTTAAAGGTCCAACCTCCCTGCAATGAGTAAGGACGTCTTCAACTACATCAAGTTGCTCCAAGCCCCATCCATCCTGACCTGGAATGTTTCCGGGGAGGGAGCATCTCCCACCTCTCTGGGCAACTTGTGCCAGTGTTTTGCCACCCTCATTGTAAAAGATAGGGAAGAAAGGCCCATGTAAACCTCCCCTGCTGGGGACGTGGCTTCTCATCTGCAGTGCCAAGTCCATCCAGTAGAGCTCATTGCTCTTAAAGCCCTACAGTGTTGCTTGGAGCGTTCCCTCGCTGCCCTAGAGCCAGAAGGACTCTGCCTCTAGGGCTGAGCCCGTCCACCCATAGCCCTGAGCGAGGGGGGGGGCTGCAGCCAGCATGGAGCAAACCCCCTGTAGAATAACCCCCTCGCTGCCCACCCTTGAGTGTTTACTCTGTGCATGTTTTAGTGCTGCTGGGGTCATTGCCGCTGACCCAGGGACCAGTCTATCTCGCACTGATGTCAAGAGACTGACATCCGTAAAAAATGACCAAACTCCCATTTACCTACAGCCTCTTCCTTGTCTCAGAGGCAGGATGGGAAGAAGACAAGAGCAACAGAGGCAACATGCCAGAAGGATGGCCGGGGCCAGAGCCAGGCTGTGCACTCCCTAGGGAAGAGGGAAAACTGTCCAGGATTGGTTAAAGAGCCTTAACCATGGGATGGGGTTCTTGTATTTTCTTGTATTTTATTTTTAATCAGACATGCCTGGGGATTAGGAAGGAATCAGGAAGGAATGCAGTGAAGGCCTGAGCAAGGGCACCTTTGTGCAGTGGTGCCCCAAGCCTTGCAGAGCCAGCGGGCTCCATCCTGCCCTGACCCTGCTTAGTTCCTGCCTCCAAGAGTTGAGCCTTAGTGGGAAGCCCCACCTCAAGGGCACCCCAGGCTCACCCATGTCCTTGGCCTGATTTTGCCCTTTGGGGTGTCTCTTATCCCCTCTCTCCACCTTGCCCAGCTGAAGGTCACTGCTCTTTTACACCCAGGCTCTCCTTTAGGATTTATAACCCCATAACCTCATCCGAGTGCTAAGGGACCCCATTTCCAGCCCCAAGAGATGCCCCCACACATCGTGGCTCTCCTATAACACCCAATCTCCACCCACAGCCCCTCATATTGGGGCCCTGGCAGGGACCAAGCACAGCAGCATCTTCCATGGGAGCAAGATCAAGCTCTTAATTTCTTGCCTCCTGCTGCAGTCTGTGGTCCCCATTACCCTGTGCCGAGCCCCCACGCTGTGTGTTCCCAGCCCTTCTTCCCTTTCCTTGCTTCCCCTGGTTTTAATGGGTCTCCTCTTGTACGCCAAAGGCTGGGGGGGAGGAAGGTTGCAGCAGGGCTGGGTTTGTAGAGTGCTCTCAATGGTCTGTAACGTGCAAGCAAATCTCAGCTATAATGTAAAGCGTAATAAGCAGTTTGCAGGCTATGAATCTGCAATTAAAACAGTTATAGTTAATTTAAATAGTAGAAAATGAGGTTGATTTAATGCTTATTGATTTGGTAATGGGCACCGGCTGCATGTGACCAACTGACTCTGGGTCACAGCAGCTCTCATAAAACCACGGAGCTCCTCTTTACAGTGTATTTACCCCCACACTCGCCTCGCCGGCCCCTTCTCACCCTCATATCCCCCTCCCCACCTTGTCATTAGGCACCAGGACCCTCACCCTGTTCAGAGAGAGCTGAGAGCCATAAGAGGGTTCTCCTGACCCCCAGGACTTCACATCCAGCCCCCCCCCATTAATAACAAGGGTTGTTCCTGGTGGAAAGTCCTTCTCTGCATGTCAATGGTGGGCAGGCTGCGCAGCTCGTCTAGCCACCAGCGATGCTAAAAATGACCATGTTCAACACTAAAGCGGTGTGTTTTTAATTAAAATTGATTTTGGACTAAGTCCCTAACTAGTGTTTCTAATGGCTGCCATTCCTTTTCCTGATTGCAGAAACTGGGAGTTAAAGAATAAAGGACAAAGAGGGAGCGAGCGATGGGCTGTTGGGAAAACGGGAGGAGGGGGGGGGAAGGAATGAGGCCGAGCTAAGCAGAGCAGCAGCTGCCTTGGATTTCAAGTGTCAGAGCCTAATCGGGATAGAAAAGCTCTGCTTTTGTAACCCAGCCACTCTGGCTGCCCTTCCTCAAGCTTTGCCATCACTTACGTGCCAGGGTTTCGGCGAGCGGAAGAGATGGGTTTAAGTGCGCGAGCCGGAGGAGCAAACGCGCCCATCTCATGTTACAGAGTTAGTTCTCTTCTTCTTAATTCCTTTTTGGCAGAGTCTTTATCAGGATTCTTTTAATTATCAGCCCTTGGTTAATCCTGTGAATACATTGAAGTTAATTCGTGGGTTATTATGTGCTTTAGCCTGCAGGAACCAAAGCTCCGTTGTAATTTGTTAATGGAAGTTGGGAATTCTCTAAGCTGCCCGGGGCCTCACTCCCAGGTAATTTGGAGTTGGATTCGGCACCTTTGTCATCAAGTGCAGGTCTGGGCCTCTTCAAATAAATAAAGAGGAGGGTTTCTGACCCTCCCAGGTGTGGAGGAGCCAGCTCCATCACCTTACGGTGCAAGGAGAGCTTTGTGGGTAGCGGCGATCGGTGCCGGTGTTTGTTTGTAGATGCTACTCATCTAAATGAAGCAGAAACCCAGGAATTTCACAAGTGTGGGCAAACGTACCTCAATGTCAACCCTTGTTCCTTGGCCTATCCAGGGTTTCCTGGGCAAAAAGGAGGGAAATCCGCAAGCTATAGGATGAGGCATGCTTCATTTTGCCGTTTTCCTCCTTTAGGTGAAGCCAGTTTTAAATGGGCGGCTGGTCATTAAGTGCCACTGGTTTGTGCCCATCGATTCCCGACCTGACGTAGGGGATTCCTCTGCAGTTCACTGCCACCGCAGATATTTGGCTGCCTGCTAGAACATGGAGAAACCCAACCAGAGGCTGCTGCTGAAACCCTGCGCGCTCCTGGGCTCCAGCATCCCTCTGGTCGTGCTCTGGAGATCTTCAGCCATTAATTCGCTATTAAGAAGGTTCCCCAAAGAATCGAGGCACGCTGTTGTTTCCAGCACAGTGGAAATGCAGCACAGCCTTCACCCAGCTGATTGTTTGCCCGAAACCCCTCTTGGCTGTAGTTTACCGGTGATCGGTGCCGTTGGGCAACCCTCCGTCCTTAGCTCGTCCCTAAAGTGATGCCAGCAGCATCTTATTGTCCCCAGAGCAGTGTCTGCTCTTCCAGGTGCTGAACAGGGGCTGGGGATGAGATGGGACAGATAAACCCTCCTGCGGGAAGGGAGGGAACGAAGGGCTGCGTTATTGCCTTAACCACTACAAAGCAGATTGCTCCAGATTTCATGGCAGCACAGAATGGTTTGGGTTGGAAGTGACCTTCGAAGCTCCTCCAGTCCAACCGTGACATCCCCAACGAGATCAGGTTGTGTGTTTAAACTCGCTCCTAATTCCCAGTTCCTTTTGCATAAACCCTCTGCCTGGGCAGAAAGAGTTAAATGTTGAGCTTGAACAGAGGGAGAAGGGGGGAAATTCGCCATAGCGCGAACTCGGGTAGAGCGGAGAAGATGCAGATGGGTCGGTCTTGCAGGAGGCATTCTGGAGCCAGGCCAGCCGCATTTTCCACATGCCGTAGGAGTGAGTCTTCGGACAGATGGGACTCTGGGGTCACCCAAGAAAACTCCAGTGAAAAGGTTACCTTGTAGGAGCATTCGACACACTTCTGGCTGGAGTGCAGGGGTCAGCACCACTCTACTGTACAGCCACCGTGCTAGAGAAAACAAACAGCCCCCAGCCTGCGCAGTGTCAGGGGCTGTGGGAAGCGACTTAGAAATAATAATTAAAGGCCCCTGGAAGGTTTTCCTGGATATAGAACAGGCTGGAAAGGGGCAGAGTTTCTCTGTGCCTCCTCTTAAGGGGGGTTATGATACTCCCTGTGTTCTTGCTCTTCATCGAGCGGGGAAATAGGGCTCAGTTTCTCTCTTAGCATGGGGCTGAGTGCTTGTGTTGCTGCTGCCTCCTCCTTTCTGAGCTTAGACCTCGAGCCATGAGCCAGTGCGGAGGCTTCAGCCACCGTTGCCTCTGCCCTGGCTGGGCTGTTCCCAGTGGAGAGGCTGGGAGCTGTGAAAGCGGCACTGGGGATCCCGGATCCTGGATACAGGCGCCGGCACCCAGTGCCACCGCTTCGGAAAGGCAAACAGATGTTTCCTCATTTAGCTCAGCAGAGCTTTCAGTCATCCCAAGAGGGGGATTGAAATGGGCTCGGGACAGGCCAGGCTCTGTCTGCTGCAGGCACTGAAAACGAGATGAAAAGCTTTATTTTCATTGCCCCCCCCCCCCCATGTTGTGGCTTTGGCATCTGTAGTTATTCACTCATTGTGGTTTTAAGTGGAATGAATCATCCCTTTAGGGCAGGGGGCAGAAAATCCCTCTCCATCTCCACACTGCCCCTTCCGTGCTTTGGGTTGTCTTCATTTTGCCAGCAGAAATCAGCATCTTTTAAGCTACTGGTTCAGGCAGAGTCAATGTGTACAATACCAGTGTGCTCATAGCGATATGTGGGGTTTATCCTCTTCCATCTGCTGGTCTTGGAGCACTTCGGAGATGTTCTTTGTGATACACCTGACGCAGGAGGGTTCACTGCTATCCTCATTTTCCAGTTGGGGAAACCGAGGCAGGTTGCGGGCACTGGTGCTTTGCTCTCAGCCTGGCAGCAAGGTGACACGAAGATGCAGATATTGCCGACATTCTGCTTCTGTTGAGGCAAAACGCCTTTGGGTATCGACAGACCCTCGGCTGCACCCAGATCTCCTGCTCCAAACCTCATTAAAGGCAGTGGAAAGAAAACTCTCATCATCTGGAGGCATTGGTCTCAGGCCTCGGTTATGAGGTTAAAAAACAGCAAGCCTCTCATTTCCCTAACCTTTGTGCTGCTTAATTTTGCTCTGGATTAATAGGTTGTTCTGGTCTATTGCCAGCAGGGCTCGTTCAGCTCTTGCCTCATTTTCCTTGGAATAATAAGACCAAAAAATTATGCCTGGGCAGAAGAGAGGGGGGCAAAGAAAAGGAGCTGGGATTTCACGTGCTCCGATAGCAGAGCACGGAGCAGCACGGCTCTTCCCAAGCGGTACCGGGAGGGATGTTTGGTGTTTATTTGGGTTGGGAAAAACACCCCCCCCCCCCAATCCCAGCATCAGGAAACACAAAGAGAGATTTGCCTCTTCCCTTGTGTTGCGGGGCCGGGAATGCGGAGCTCCATTCCCTCCTTTCCCGGCTTGGGAAGGGGGGGAATGCGGAGGGTTCCGGGGGCTCTTTGTGAAAGGCGAGCTGTCGCCTTCCTTTCCCCAATGAATTCCCCCTCGCCTTAGGGCCCATAACCCAGCGGGCAGGGTCATGGCTGGTTTAGATGGTGCTCTCTGCGAAGCAGCGCGGCGATGTCTGTGTTTCCAGAAAAGAATGTGTGTTAAAAGGACTAATGGTCCCACTGTCCATCAGGCCGGGCAGCCCTCGAGGTCATCCGGCGGTCAAAACCAAATCATTCCAGCCTGTTCCCGATGCTGATGGCTGCCCGCATGGAGTTCACTGCCTCGCATCGCTTTGGTACCCTGCGACAGCGAGCGGGCTTGGCTTTAATTAGTGGGTTTTTAGGAGGACGTGGGGAGAGCAATGTTTTCTCCTTAGCAACTGTATTTGCATAGGGGCTCGTCGGCGAGGCTGGGAGGCTCGGAAGCGCACGCGGGGCTCATCTTGGCTTTCCAAAGAAAGAAAGAAAACGAAATCGCTCCGTGCTGATGAATAGACAGTGGGATGGATCGGGATGGATTCTGACCTCAGGGCCAGCGCCAAGGCGGGGGGGGTTTGGGAAGGCTTGCGTTTGGGCAGGGAATGCTTGTTGCAAGGGAAGTATTTCTATGGGTAGAGAGACTTTGCTGTGTGTAAACACAAGCGAAAATGCCGTGGTGTCCGATGGGGAAAGAGACGGATCCGGGGGCTGCTCGGCCTGTGGTTGGGATGGAAACAATCCTGCTTTCTGGCTTGGTGCTAGTGCTGGTGTGGGGTTCTCTGAGTGGCCTTCATTGCCCTCTGCTGACAGTGTGGAAGGGCCTCCGACAGAGCCAGAGCCGGGGCTCATCCTGCGGGATGGAGATGTTGAAGCCATCCCAGTGTCCCCAGCCAGGTTTGGCACATGGCAGTGATCTCTGCATCCATCCAAGCTCCCGCAGCCAGGCTCTTCCGGACATTGAACATCCTGGCTCTGCTTCCAAAGGTTTCTGTTTTAAAATGATCCCTAATAAAGTGCAGTTTAAATGAACAAAACGGCAGCGAGACCCAAGCTCGGCTTCTCCCTGCTTCAGTTTCAAGCTCTAAGGCTAAATTATGTTCCCCTGGACAGAGAAGAGAGTTGGCCCTAAGGGGCTCGTTGTGCTTTCTCCACTACTTCATCAAAACCAGACAAAGCACATTGCCCACCACAGGCCGGCCTGGATAGTCCCTGCACTTCAAACTGGATGATGGAAAGACCCATTCCCACTAGGATGTGCAGGTTCGGGTCCATCCTGGCTCTGGCCAGTGGGTAAGGTGTTAACTGGAAGAACTGGAAGATGCCCCAAATGAAAGCGAAAGATAAGGCTCAAGCTCTGACAGTGTCTTTTCCAAACACCTCATCAGATTTTCCTCTTAGGGGTCAAATCCTCCTTTTCCTGCTCAATTCTGACCCAAACCATTCCTCTTCTCTGTTCTTAAAGTTTTCCTTAAAGAAAACCCACCCTCCTGCCTCTCCACCTTATCTTTATGGCATTGCTGCTTTATTCCTTACATTGTTTCCCAGATAAGACCGCGTGCCAGAGGTTGGGAGCGTTTTCCATCCTTTAGCCAGGTCTTTTGAAGTCAGTTAATTGCACAGGGCCACCCTTTGACAGCAGAGGCGCTGGGTAAACTGAGAGTTCATCACTGTATGCAATCGATTCTTTACAATTTATGCTTAATTACAAAACAGATTAGAATATAGCACAACCTCTTCTTGTAAAAGGCATTGCATTAGTTATGATTAAAATTGAATGAGTGACTGCCCTGGAATTACACAGAAGAAAGTCCCAGAGTGGTAATAGTAATGCTTGGTCTCCTCTAGTGCCTTATGCTTATTCCCGTGGTACCTTATGGACTCTTCAGATGTCCTTCCGAAGCGCTATGGAAATGGAAATTGTCCATAAAACTCTGGGAATTTGGTCATTCCTGTGCCCCATTTTCCGTGTCATGTGCGGAATCCAAAGCCAGAAGGAGGTCCCCAGCTCTGCTCCAGGTTATGAAGGGCTGGAGTGTCAGACTTGCATCCATCGGGGTGGCCACGGTTCCCTGCTCTTCTACTAGTGCAGTTTTAGCCATGAGACATTGCCTACTTCCTATTCCACTTTTTAAGTGAGCTGTAATGGTTGTGCCCCCCTTTGTACCTTTAGTATCATCCCTCTGTCATTTTATGGTACCTCAAAACAGGCCCCTGGAAGTAACATGGACTGGAAAGGGAAAGTTGTCATAATACTCAGGCTTTTTGTCCTCTGTGGACCTGAGAAGTGTTGGTTTCCAGCTTCCTCTTCATCCATGGCTGCCAGACCATTGCCTAAACAATGGCCAAGCTCCTTAGGGAGCCTTGTAACTTCATGGGTCAGGACTCTGAAGGTGGTGAGAGCCAAGTGCGCTGAGCGAGTGATGCTGCTCATCCTCCTCAGGTACCTGGGGAGCTTCTTGGTGATGGTGTGAGGCTGATGATAGGAAGGGAAAGGCCAGTCCTGGGTCTGCTCTTAGGCAGGTGGAAGAATCACCATGTTTAGTGGACAAGACTCTTCACCAGCACCAGAAGGGGAGATCTGATGGGGAGGATGGAGCTTTCTTCAACAGCGCAGCCTTTTGGGCATCCCCTGATGAAGGGCAGGTCACAAAGAGTGCTGTGGTGGTGTCACCATTTTAACTTGATCCATAGCTAGCCAGGGAGACCTTTCCTGTGGTATTTGGATTTAAGGGTGCTTTGGAGCTTGACTTGAGAATGAATTCTTCCATCTCTGTTCCCTGCAAGCACCGGAATGTCCTGTTTAACCCCATCCTGATCTTTTGGTCTTGATATTTCAAACGACGTGGAGTGTCAGATAGGGAAACCATTGCTGTCCATTCGAGGTTGTCTTCCAACATTTGATGGAAACCATGCTATTTTGGAAAGGGCACAGGAACATTGGGCAACTTCGTCAGTTGTTCACCAAAGCACTGTTGAAAATGTTTGGACCCTACTGTTAGAGACACAATGAAAGGTATGAAGCTTATGGGCTCCATCACAGTGAGCTGTGGAGCGCTGCAAGCAGATGCATTTTCTTGTGGCTCGAAATGAGATTAAGAGTGACGATTTCTGGTTTCTGTTTGAGCTCTGCTGGTGAGTTCGAGCCGAGTGGAACGTGGTTTGCTCATTGATCACACTGCATGACAACGTCCGACGTTCCCCTTCCTACTCTGCCTTTTCCCAGGAGCAACTTGTTAACATTTCTGCCGTGTTTGGATGTGTTCTGGCAGGAGCTGCTAAATGTAAGGACAAATTCCCAACTCCAGAGCCTCTGCTGTGGAAAACTGGCTTGTCTTTGAAGGCTCACCCAACTTTTCCCGACCCCTCCTCTAAAAGGACAAGTCTATTTGTTATATTTCCACAGCGATTTTGGTCTCGTTGGATCAGACTTGTGAAGGGACCTAACTTGGGAGTCCTCCCATGGATACCTCATCTCCCCTCCTCACTCATCAGCCCCTGTTTTGCTGCACTTCATCTGCTTGATCCTCTCCGCTCATCCCTTTTGGTTCAGGCTTGGGAGCAGTCGTCAGAGCAATTGGTTCTTGGTCTCAACTGAGTAATTTTGAGCAAATGACTTTGCCTCGCTTCCTCTCTGTGAAACAGGATTAATGCCATTAAGCCTTCTCATATAAAGAACCTCGAAACCTCTGCATAAAAGCCCCATCCAAGAGCAAACACTGTGTAATCCCTGGGTTGCTGCTTTGGCTGCTCTAACAGATCTGCAATGGGAAGCCATTTTTCTCGAAGCTATCAACCTGTCATTCTTTGCCCATTTGGCAAATCCTGGAAGTTGTCCTGCTCCAGAGAAACACAACTGGATTTGCTTAAAAACATTGCCTCTTGCCACCCATTCCAGGATGAGAAGACGTAATGAGCTTCCAGCGACTCCTCAATCTTGCCCTCCCTTGTCAGCCGCAGGTTCCCCTAATTAAAACAATGAGTGAAGTTGCTTTGCAGATAGCGGAGGTGGCTCTGTTATTCTTCCTTTAACACTTGTTCTGCTCATCACACGCTGGTTATTATCCGTGTGGTATATCTTTCCCCTCTGTCAGTCCATTTACCTGTCTCTCCTTGTCTTGGGTGACGGATCTGTGTTGTCAAGTATGTCCTCATGCTCCCTCCGGTTTCGAGTCTGACGTCCACTAGTCTATTCAATTAGGCTGAATTGGGAATATAATTTAGTGACCCCTCTCTCTCCTTAGCAGGTAAACTAGAAAATCATATACATGCATCTCCCGCACCCGCTGACCTTGGAAGGTAAATTTAAGAGGATTTATGGTTGTCAGCTGCGGGCAAATATTGGAAACGTTACATTTTGTCTGCAGGGGGACGCGGGGCTGTTTGCGCCTGTGCATTCTTTAATAACATTTCACTTAACTCACGATGATTAATTCAATTGATATTAATTACATTGCAATAGAAGAGCGGAGACCGTCATACTTTTTCATCTGCCTTTCCACCCATGAATCATTTTACATGTGGCATTGGCTAATGGGCCCTTTTTAAAGACATTAAGCAAGAGTTGGAGCGGGAGGAGACGGGAGCTGCGGTAGAGCCGCATCCCGGCTCTCGGTGCCGCAGCAACCTGCTGGCACACACAGGCTCTGCTTTTAATTTTTTAGGCAACGATTGTCCGAAGCTTCAGATCCATCACTTTATTCCAATGGTATAAAAACCCAGCAGATCTAATTTCCTTTCTTTGACTCTCTTTATTAGGGTATTGGTTATATCTCGCGTCCCTGCAGACTGATATTTTATTAGCTGTTAACAATGATCTGATAGAGGGAAAGAAGTGAACGTTTCGAGATGTTATTTATTTTTTGTGTGTTTGTTCCTGGCTGAGGGTTCTTCTCCCACCACCCCCCCCCTCTTTCCTCTCCTCTCTTTGGACATTTCCAGCTGGGAAGCCTCGTCGGGAAATGTCGCCACTGCCACCTGCTTGCAGAGCCGGGACTGACACGCAGCCGTTGGGATGCGGGATGCGGGATGCGGGAGGACCCTCCGCATGACATCAATCCCGTCTCTTAGCTGGGGGAGTCGGTATTTTTTATCTCCAACGGACGTTTAAAAACTCCTCCAGGATGCAGATTTATAAATACCTGCCCAATTATAATGTTAATTTTATTCCTCGCTTCCCCAAGCCCACCTACTATTCCCCTACTATCAGAGCAGGCTGTAATTCTTTATTACTAGTTAGATACTCAACATCGGGCCGCGGTTTGATATATACCTCCACATCCATCTATCATCACGCTCCCAGATAGCTCGTTTCTTGGTCACATTGACGTCAATGGGAATTTTGCCATTGACTTAAATGGGAGCAGGATCAAGCCTGCCATGATTCAGTGACGGGATGACAAAACAGTGAGGTGTGGGGAAGGAGAGGCCGTAAACACAGGCGGGAGATGACACGGCTCCTTGGCAATGGCCCATGCACAGCGCGCTTGAACTTTTGGAGGATTTATGGTATCATTGTATAAAATAAATGACTCATCATATAAAAGAAAATGGGCTCGGGGGATCCGCTTCTCGTGGGCACCGCGGCAAGAGGAGGTTCACAGAATAATGATGAATGAATGGGGTTTACTCTTCCAAAAAGCAGGAAGAAAGAAGGGAAGAAATGCGCACCTCCCCGTTTTCGCAGGGCTGGAGCTGGGAGCTCTCCCCAGCAAATGCCTCTCACTTCTGCTATTTATAATGCGACAGTTTTCCCAGTTAACAGTTTAAATGAAGGGGCCGTTTCTTAAATGCTTTATTCATATTATACAGCGATTACCAGCTATAGCCATATTCCTTAATAACCTGTTATAAAGCATGTTATAAAATCCATTAGTGATGATGCTAGGGAAAGCTGTTAGGAAGCATAATGCACAGTAATCAGGGCTGTGCAAAAGTGACAAAAATGTTTGTCGTTTCATGCCGGGGTTTTTATAAGACCTAAATAATTTATTTGGTGATCAAGGCATTTTGGGTGGATTTTTTTTTTTTTTGGTTTCATGGCGTGGTTTCAAAATGTCCCTTTTTAACATGAAAAATAAACCCATTTCAGCTGCTTAAATATTCTGGGTTTGATTAAAATAAAGACTTTTTTTCCTTCCTCTCCCATAACATCGTTTGAGGATAAAGACATGAAGAAAAGGAACTTTTCCCCCTCCCACTTTTAGATTCTGTCCTAAGGGCATTTTCGAGTAAGACCTTCCTGTGCAAAACAGAGTCGTTTGTCACCATGTACCTGTGCTGCAGGTTCTTGGTGTGCTCGGGGGTATTAGCAGGGTTTAAATGGGCTGCTTCTATATTTAATACCAGCACAGACACCCCGTTTGCTTTAACACTGAAATGCCTCCGGAATGTGCCCCATTCCAGCAGCATTCCCTGGTTTAAGGGGAATCGGTGAACTCGGTGGAGGTGACAGAACGAAGCAGCTCCCGCTCCTCCGTGTCAACGCATCCCTCCAGCTTCCTTATTTGCTAGGAAGTAAAGCTGATCCCAGGAATCCACCTGGAGCAAGGGGAAGCTGGAGGGGCTGTGCCCCCCTTTCCCTGTCACGGGGGGATGGAGGGGTGAAAGGGGGTCCTAAGACACGGCTGTGAAGAGGCTCAGGCTCGGGGATGCTTGTTGGGGGTTTGAGGAAGGTGGAAACCCCCTTTTGCAGGAGTTGTGTGTGGTTATGTGGGAGCTGCGTTGTGCCCAAATATTCTGGGGAAATACTCTGAAATCAAGCAGATATTGGGAAAGACAGAGAGAACCGGCAGCCTTAGGCGTTGGTGTCGAGAAAACCCAGGAATGAGGCAGGATTCAAACCAGCGCTTGCAGAAGAGAAGCACATGTGAAGCAGCACAATTTAGGCTTGTTTTAACATCCCTTCCCTTATGTTTCATCCCAATTGCTGCTGTCAAAGCAGCTCTTCCAGCCTGCTTTGGCACCTGGTTTTTGGGGTGCTTGTGGGAAGAAGGGGATGGGGTTTATCCGTTGAGAACAGGCTCCAGATTTGCTCTGAAAACTGTGTGTGTAAGGGGGGATTGCATGGGGCGACCGCCCCACACCAGTGCACAGCCTGCAGATGCAGATTAGGTTTTATTGTGTGTGCAAATTTGAGGGTCACTCGGAAGCATCGTTTAAAACAATATCCATGGCAAATCAGTGCATTAGCAGGGCTCGTGAGGGGGAGCTGGGAGCCGGGACGTGGCAGTGCCGAAGCTCGGGGCATGTCTCTGTGTGTGGATGGGATCTTGGGTGTGTTTGGGTGTGTTTTGTCACATTCTCATCTCACACCCTTGTTTTTCAGTCGCTTTTGCACAGTTTGGACTCAGCTCGTGCTGTTGCTGTCGCACGAGCGTAAACCTGAAGCGATGCTGGTGAAGTAAATAGCAATACTCTGGGTCTGGTTCTGTTTTTAAATGAAAAGGAGAAAAAAGGGCTTTTAAAGGTGGAAAGATCTAAAAAGATCGTGAGTGTCTGTATGAAACAGTGACTGCAAAAAACCCAGCCCTTTGGATGGGGCTGCGATGCTGCACGGGAGGTGCGGGAGCGTTGGGTACCAGGTACTCTGAGGGTAATGATGTGCTTAAGATTGAGGGCGGCCATAAGGTCCTTTTGCATGAACGCATAAAGGTGCTTTATTGTACTTGGAAATGAAGCCCGGTATTTTAAGGAGTTTCAGGTAATCACATGCAAGTAATGCCACACAAAGAAAGTAGCAGTGGCTTGAATTTTCTGCCCCCCCGCATCCCAATGAACCCAAATGCTGTGTGGGTCTTCCTCCTGTTACCAAATGTCTGAAATGAAAAGCTGTTCAGTCTTCCCTCATTGCTCCCTTCAGTGGGGTATCTACATCCTGCCATAAAATAAGCCCTCTGATCCCCCCCTTCATGTTGGGAATGAAGGTGCGGGGAGTTTTGTGTTTTAACTTTTGCATATGGCAAGTGAGAACTTTGCTTCCTGCAGTACCGATAAACCACAGTAAACGTCTGGGGATGCGGGGGAAAACGCGCTCTCTTTCCGTGCCCAGCGTTACAGTAAAATGCTCGCTCTTCAGGTTTTCCTGATGCAGCATATGGTTGGGGGGTGCTGGAAATGAAGCCGTGCATTCTGCTTCATTGCCTTACAGCTGGGCTTGGGCACGTTGTGTCTTTGCTATCAGAAGGACCCGCTGCAGAGGACGGCTCTGCCGGGCCGGAGGAGCAAGGATGGAATTAAAGCTCAGCCTCAGTGTTTCCAGGTTGAGATGGTTTTGCTTTGAAGGGGAGGGAGCACTCCCCTCTGTTATCCCACCCTTTCCTCCCAGCCCTTCTCATAGCCGCTGGGTCGCTCATCCCCATCCCAAAGCATCCTTCTTGGTTTGGGAGCCCATCCCAGCGCCTCGGCTTGTCTGCTGCCAGAGAAACAAAGAAACTGCAGCCAGCACAGTTATTTAAAAGGAGCTGTAATATGTTACTGTTATGGGTCATTGCGGGGGTTTTTTTATACCGATATTACCATTATTATCCTCTCTAGCCGTAAAAATTGATTGGTGAGATGAGCAGCCTGCGATGCGCTCTCATCCTGGCTGCAGGACTAAATCTTCCCGTCCAGGTGGAGCAGAGGAGGGATGGAGACACAGCCAGTCCCTGCTCCCCCCAGCCCTCCGGGAGGACCTCTCCACATACGTGCACGTTGTTCGCATCCATAGGATATGATGCAGCCACCAGGCTGGCTGCCCCATGCAGGGCCTAATGCTGAGGTTTCACCCGGGTCAAGCTCTTGTGAAGGGCACTGGGAGCTTCATCTGGGTGCTAGGAAGGTGCTGCCTGGGGTTATCTGGTCCATCTGCCTGGTTTTGGTGGATCAGTGAAAGAAATGGAGGCTGAAAGGGGATTTTAGGAGGGTGCCTGTGGGCAGAACCGGCCACACACGGGTGTCTTAGAGCAGGGAATAAATCACGGTGCGCAGCGATGCTCAGCGAGCTGGACTTTTAATCCCACAATCCCAGCTGCTTTTTCAAGCTGACAGCTCTGTTATTTTACATTCAAATAAAGGGAGACTAAAGTTAAAGGGAACGGAATTAAGCAAGCTCAAAAAGCAGACACACGGAGCTGGCAAAGCATGCAGGCGTCCTGGCTCGTAATCCGTTGGACCGGAGCTGATCCCAAAGCAGCGATAAAAGCCCGGACTCCTGCCTGCTCAACCCCAGTGGCATCATACCATGTCTGGAAACAGTATTCTGGCCTGTTCTCCAATTACTTCGGTGGAGTTCAGCCAGTTTACGCCAGCTGATGAGCTGCCCTCCTGTGTGTATAATTACTCATAGAATGAGATCCAGGGAAGTTTAGATTAAGGCCGTGGGTACGTGAATGGGTCACCATGAGGCATTTCAGCCTGGCCTGCTTTTGAAAAGCTTGCTTGCACATAATGCAACGCCTTGAAAGCAATTTAACCCCAATAGTGACAAATCCAAACCCTGGAGGAATTAGGGTGGAATTTGTCACGTTTCTCCAGCACTTGCTTTTCAATGCGCAGGCTGCTCGTTTCTCACGCTGCCGGGCACACAGCTGCCACGCAGCACTTCTCCTCCAGGTTTCTGCCTTGGGTTTCATAGTTCGGTGTAGCTGGAGCAATAGGGATGTGATGGGCAGGAGCTGGTCCTGCAGCAGGGAGCAGAGACCTCGTAGCGAGGGATAACGTGGTCTGGATGTTATCCTGAGCATCCCTGCCTATGGCAGGGGGTTGGAACTGGATGATCTTAAGGTTCTTTCCAACCCAAACCAGTCTGGGATTCTGGGATTCTGTGACACTATGATTCTATGTTCCCTTTTCTGGGTATTTCCCTATTAGATGTGGAGGAGAAGAGCAGATCAGCTCTGCTACACCGCAGCCTGGGGGATGCTCCTGTCCCGTGCGAGGAGACCAAGTGGTGGTGGAGCATCCCATGGTCTTAGGCCAGCAAAGCTCAGTGTAGACCTGATCAGCGTGACCTCAACCTCGCTGGGCTTTGTTTGCTTCTCTGCAAGATACAGGAGCAAGCACATCCCTCCTCCCGTCTTGTGCTGTAGCCACCAGCTGGTTGCTGCAGGCAGGTCCCAGCTCAGCAAGGGGACGCTGAAGTCGTCTTGACTTCTGAAGCTATTCCTTTACAATGCACGTAATAGAGAGCATCACTCAGGCAAAAATCCTTCCTGATCTTCATCGCAGGGACCAGCACTCAGTATCAGGCTTCAAACTAAAAGGCAATTTTACCCATCTGAGCCTGGGCTTGAATCTTCCAATGGGCTTTCAGATTCCACAGACCTCTAAAGGTGTTGAAGGCAACAAATGAACTCTTATCGGGATCGGCTTTTAATGTCTTTGTACCTGTGGTATTAGTCAGGATAACATCAGGATCTGTAGCAGTCGTGCCTCAAACAGGAGACGTGTCCGGGTGAAACGTGTAAAACCTGCTGCTTGCATGAGGAGGTTTGCCTTGAGTTGAGCGGTGCCGTGCCCGAACCTTCCCACATCATCCCGCTTGCCCCCAAAAGACCTAAAATAAACAGGGAAAACCTCCGGGAAAAGGGCCTGGCAGTCCCGGAGTGCTGCAGGGAGGCAGCGGCTACTGAGGAAATATTGCAGTGTCAGCCCGATTTCATTTACACCATTTATTTTATTGAGAAATATTGGCGAAAATAAATTTCCCAAACCAACGTTATGACTTCCCATCCGCGGCCAGCCGGGAGCCTGCGTTCCTCATCAGCCGAGCCCATCCAGCCCATCACAAGGGGAATGGATTAGCAGAGCTAACCCAGGGAGCAAGGAGACAGGGATCTGACAGTGTTCCAATAACAGCGGGGCAGTTCTTTGGGGACTGTGTGGTGGCTGAGCAGAGCATTAGTATTAATATCACCATCAAGGGCCGTAATGTTGAGCGCGGAGATGGAAAGTGCCGCCGCGCTGACGCAGGGGGATGCCGGAGACAAATTGCCATGGGCAGGAATCACTTTGGGTTTATATCCCAGGTCCCGGGATGTATTTGTATCTCCTGTGTGTGGAGCATGGGCTTTCCATGGGGTAAAGCCCAAAAAAAGCTTTAGGGCTTTAGGGCTATGGGGTAACCAAGCTTTCTGGGGTGTATTCTGCTGGTAACTGCTCATCACCTGGATTTTCCTGGGTCTTTCTAATCCTAGGAAGCACTCGGCTCCTTCAGGACTTAGAGCATCCCCCTATGAGGGGTTTGAGCGTGTGTTCATTCAAAGGAATAAAGGGAGTTTTCTGCTTTTAAATCACACACAAACGTGGTCTGGGAAGCTGCTGGGGATGCTTTCTTTCCCTTTCATTCCCCCCCTTCATCTTCCCAAAATTCCCTTTGCCTTTGTTCTTCGTAGTTAACCGCTAGGTTGGCAATCAGGTTTCCTTCAAATCAGAAACACAAATACTTCCATCCCATTGTAGATATTAAGGTCTTAGGAGCAAAGGCAATAGCCATGTCACGTCATGGACACCTGGGATCTGGGAGGGAGGTGGGATAATCCCTATAAAGTCTTGGCTTTTAAGGCTTGTTTCGTATTTCAACCTTAAAAAAACCCCAAACCACATCATTATCACGGCATTCCCTTTTACAGGCAGAGCCAGACGGGCTCTGAAGGAAATACTGCTGTGTTTAACTCCGTGCATGAAATTAGATGGGAATTTGTCAGTACTTTACATTTCTCCATGCATCAGGGCTTACGCAGAGGTGCAGGTAGTACAAAGCGGTGTTTGACTGCTCCAAGCACCCAGAAACCAGTGGATGTTGGTGTGATGGGACAGTCCCAGTGTGATCAAGGGGTGCTGGTGTAGATCACAACATGGACCACATACTTCCAAGCAGCGTTTGAGGTATGTGTATGTGGTGATGGTCTCATGGTGGTGAATTTACCCCGTGGCAAGTGAATGATGGCAGGAGCAAACCCTGAGTAAGTCCCATCGCGGTAGGGAACGGAGCCCCTGTTGCATAAGTCAAACCTAGAGAAACGTGAAGATGGAAAATAATTAAACCAGAAAGGAAAGAGAGGTTTAAAGGATGCAAAGCATCCTGCACGCTTGATTCATTCATTCCGACCAGTGGACTACATTCTGCTCTCAATTAACACGTGCAGCCCCATTGAAATTAATGGGGTTGCACATGTGCGCGGGCAGGAATTGGTGCGAGAGGTTTATTACCAGTAAATGGCAATTAATAACGGCTCTCCTTTTCTATTTGCTATTATAGCCTATTAATATTTGCAGGCCTTGGAATGACGCCTCCGCCACGACAGCGGTTATGAATTAGGAGCTGGGGAACCCCCTTTGTTTTTGCCTTCTCCCTCAAAGAAGTTTCTGTTACCAGAAGTTTGCTGGTGTTATTTTTATAGCCGAGCGAGAGAGAATTTACAGGGAGCTGAAATCATTGAAGCTAATTAGCTGAATGGCCCTATTATTTATCCAGGGACACGTAGTACAATAATTGCTATTGCAGGTTTGAAGCATCTCAGGGATATTAATTCCAGAGCTTTCATGTCATCTCAGTACAGTAAAACTTCCTAATGGCACCCTGAAGGTGCATAATCTCATTTTAAAACTACTTTTTCTTCTTTTTTTCGGAGGGAACTGGCAGAATCTCCTTCCATAAAAGCTGAAAAAGGGGAAGAACTCATAATATTTTCCTCATAAGAAAGCAGTTATATTTTCTTATTATTTTTTCCACTCTCTGACCTTTCGTGCTTCCCGATGATGGGGCTGCCAGAGCTCTTCATCAAAAGTTTCCCTGAACTCTGCTCTGCTGCTGCTGCTGCTGCTGGAGCCGTGATGGCCATTTCGGCATCACCCTGGGGACCGGGATGAGGGGGGGCTCCGAGAAGGGGCAAAGAGAGGAGCGGTACCCACGTCCACGCGAGTCCTGTGGTGTGGAAGATGTTGGGCTTTACCTTCCCCTATGGAACAGCCCAGGAGCTCTTGGGGGTCACCCAACCCAAGGATGGTTTGAGGAGGTCGGGGCAGAGCCTCTGCCCTCTTGTCCCATCCCTGCACATCCTTAAAAGCCAGTTTTCACTGGGGAAGCTGATGGATGGAAGTTCTAGGAGCTGGGAGCAGGATGAGCTCTGCACCCTTTGGTGTTCTGGGGGCTCATGGCATGTCCCCTTTACTGCAAGTCCTACCTGCCTGCATTAGCTCTATTACAGCCAGTGCCTCAGGGCAGCACCAAGTTCAAGGTAGCCCCAGTCCAGAAGCACTCAGAGCAGGTGGGAGAGAGCAGTGAAGTCTCCACAGTGCCACCATCACCACCAAAGCCACGGCTCCCAAGCTCCTACCCCAAACCGGGTCTTCCCAACTAAGTTCCATCCCACCTGAGTTTGCACCGTGGTATCTGCCAAGCACTTTTCATCTGGTGGGACTGAAATAAAGCATCCACAAGAGAGGAAAGTCAAGATGAAGCCCAAGCTTATCCATCCCTGTGGCTGATAGATGGCTCAGATTCACCCCTCTCACTTCAGGCTGTCACACAGGGGCTTGGATGAAGACCCTGAGATCTTGGGGCAGAGCAAGGCATCCCCAGGGAGGTGTTTGCATCTGGCAAGGGAAGGAGGCATTTTTACTGATCTCATATGGGTATCGGAAGTTAAATGAGGGCAGTCAAGGCTTTAGGCAGCACAGGACTGGTCCTCCACAGCAGTTGTGTGATGGGCACTGAACACAGGTCGTGGACCAAAGTCCTTCCTGGAGTCTGATCAGACTCTTCCAATGATGCTTTACCTGCAAAGAGAATCGGATGTGGTACCTATTTTGGAGCGAGGTACCACAGAGCACCTTCAGAGCCCTTGCAGGGATGGGGATATCTGAAGATGCTCAGATCACTGTGCCTGCAGCTTGGGGCTGGACACTGGTGTGGAAAGAAGTGGTTTTAACCAGCCAGGGTTTGCCATAGAAACATTGATGGGCCTTTAATTAGAACCATGTGAAGGGTGCTGCTTTCGCTTTAATTTAGCTTGATTTAAATGACACTCGTGGGCCAGATGAACCCAAGTCACTGGAGCTCCCCCAATTTACACCAGCTGAGGATTTGGCAGTAAAAGGGGGGAATGAAGGTGATTCCCTGTACTTTGTTTTAACCCACCAATCTTTACAGCCATCCATTAAGGCGCTCCACCAGGCATTTCTCCTTCTGCAGAAGAGGTTTCAGCGGAAGAAATAAAGCCGTGAAGATTCAGTTTTCACTTTGTTTCTCGTAAAGACAGTCAGACTCCAACATAAACAACAATTTACACCCAGCATTTATTCTGGAAATTACAGTATCGTGCAGCTAACGCACACAGATAAATAATGTTTTATGGGATTCTGTGGAGTCCTTTCAGGGTAGCGGATGTTTAGTGGAATTAGAAGACTTAGAAAAAGGAGAGCTCCGGCTCTAGCTGTTAATCCTGGGAAGCACAAGCGCAGAGCAGGCTTTTCTCATGGTAATTCCTGCCTGTTTACGCTCTTCCTTTAAAAACCATCTTTGGTAAGCAGTGGAGGAGGCGAAGTCCTCCACCCTCCCAAGGCAGAGCCACGTTGGGGTTTGTTGTGTTTTCCAGCTTATGATGGGAAAACGTGGTCAGAGCTCCTCAATCCGATGGGAAAAGGTATTTATTTGATGATCCTCCTGCGGTCTGAGCTGGTCTGGTGCAGGCGGACCATACACACGATGGGAATCCTGTGCAGGCACCGCTGCGGCAGAAACGCACCCAAAGCCTTGTGTAAAACATAGGAGGAAATGGCTGGATGTAAATAAATCTGCTGGTTTTCGCAGCAGATTTGGTGCCAAGGGGAGTCAGAACGGGAAACTTCGGTATAAAACCCATTGACGGACCAAGGGAAAAGTGTGAGCTCTCTGGCAGAAGCTTCATCCCCAAGCCCAAAGGAAGCTGAGACGCATTTAATGCCAGATATAAGGGGACTGAAACCACCAGTATCCTCTCGTGAGACGCAGTTGTTAGGTCTTTAAACTTCATTTTATCCTTGCAAAAGTGGCTGCGGTGGCAGCTTTGCCCTCAGCAGGACTCTCAGGGGTTTGGCTTCCCGATGGCTCATTTGGGTAGGGGCCAGGATGCAGGGTTGAGCTGGAGCATCCTGTGTCAGGGCTTCAGCAGAGGAGTGCTCTCAGCTTGTTTCCTCCTAGAAGACTTCCACCCTTTTAGCCAGGATACCCCCAAAACGCACTGTTCATAAAAGCAAAGGCCCTTTGGGTCCAGTGTAATAAAACAGCCCAGAGCATCCATCCCCTGGGCAGGACGAAGCAGCGCTTAGTAAACTGTTTGAACAAGAGTCCACTTGTCCTAATGAACGTCAGCCTGTCACGACTATTGTTAGTTAGGGGGGTTTAACTGCTTTGCCCAGGATTTGTTCTTTGAAGCTCAGTGTCTCCCATCCTATTGCAGCTTTGTGCTGGAGGATCATCTCCTTGCTGCAAATACCAAGGGGCACCATCGTCTCATCAGGCTTCTCCTTCTCATGGGGTGGTGGAGGCTGAATGTACCCAGATGCTGCTCTCGCTTCCTTTCCTGTTTAGCTTGGTGCTGGCTGCGGAAATGGGGTGTTTAGGGTGACCTAAACTGAGCTGCAGTTTGATGTATGACCCTGGACAAGTCTTTGCCTGCTCTGTCCTGATGCTCTACAAGTGCATAGAGGGATGGCTGTGTGGGGTTTTGGGTTTATGGCATGTCTGTCATAAGAAGGTGGATATGGCAGGAGGATAGGGTGGAAAATTAATGCTTGTAGGGAATTAGGCTGTGGAATTCAAACTCAAGGTTCTATGGCCTGAGCTCAATAAGAGCAGGAAAGCATCAGGCCAAGGAATGACTGTGTGTGCAGCCAAGGATGGGTGAGCTCCAGTGGTTTCTGAGTAAGCTGTTCCTCCTGCAGAGCTATCCATGTCCTTTCTGGTCCAGAGCCGAATGATGTGAGCCAGAAGGTACCCGTTGTGATAGGAGTTGCCTGCCCAACTATTCAAACAAGTAGAAAAACTAGGTCCAAAAGGTGACCGTTTTCCCCATTCTACTCAAAGAGAACGTTGGTTACAGAGCCTAAACGTGGCTTTTGCAGCATAAAACTGTAGAGTATCAGGTCTTCAAAACAGAGGTGGTTTTCTCTGTTGCAATGCCACGTAACACAGCTAACCCAGATCTCATGTGAGGTCCTCACGTGCCAAACATAGAGTGTGGAAATGGGGGATGCGCCAGCTCACATCAGACTGGTTTGGATTGGAAGGGACCATCCGAGGTGGCTCACCTTGTCCAGGAGCCGATGCTTCCAAGTGAGCAGCACCAGCTGCTTTGGAGAGTCACCAGAAACCCCCGTAAAGGACAGTGATGGAATAACTTGTATTTAGGAATTCCCTTCTGACCCTTCCTGCTTTACGGCTGCAAGCATAAAGGTTTATAGTCCTTAACTTTTATCTTGCCTAATGAAGCTGCAGATGTTCGTGCTATTCGTGTAAATACCTAACCCGTATCGGTGCAGGTAAACAAGAGGGGACATTAATCTTTGCCACGTCGCCTGTGATGTAGACACACTAATGGAGGGTGCCTGGACCTCTGCGTGGGTTTGATGTTTGGCCCCGTCAAAGCTGCTGATGGGTCCTCCTGGGCCTGCTTCCATCCCATGGCCACCCCGTGGGGCGCTTCGTGAGCCCATGTCTGAAGCAGGTGTGGGTTTCTTTCCTTTTTGCTTGCAGATCCCGTTTTCCCTTCACCCTTCCCGTCTCGTTTCCCCTCTGTTGTTGGTTGAAATGAACCTCAAGAGGAAGGGAACTGGCCTGGCGTGTCCCAGCTGCAAGAGACAGAGCGAGAGGCATTTACAACCTGACAGCAAGATAAAGATAAAGATGAATCTGAAGCCTCGGTGGCTGTGAGCGAGGGGAGGAGGAAACGTTTATGGCCCCATCTGCCAGCGTTTCAATAGGATGGGACCAGCTTTATGGCAGGAGCCTCCAGTGCCACTTCCTTCCATTTGGGGATGAGGATCTGATTTCAAGCTGTTCCCAGTGGTCCCGCTGTTTGCCCCGCTGTTTGCCCTGGGGCCAGGGCAGGAAGGAAGGAAGGGAGGGGATGGGGATGCTGCAGGGACTCGGTGGGGTCTATGGGCACAGGTCGTACCCACGGCCTCGAATTCAGGATGTGTGGTGGTCGAGATTCCGCAGCCGGCCCGGAAAAGCTGGGATATTTGTGTGGGATCCAGGGAGCAGAGCAGCCTCCTCCCCTTTGCACTGCTCCCTCTTTCCCAATCAGCTGGTTTATCAATGATCAATGGTATCCGCAATGATCAGTGATATCCATTACGCTTTGCATGGAGCTGCTGCTTTTTTAGAGCTGGAGGAGCCAAAGGTATTCCTGCTCTTGGGACAGCTCATGGAAGAGCTTAAACCCTTCCCTTGAGGTGTTCAAGGCCAGTGGAGCAGCCCGGTCTAGTGGAAGGTGTCCCTGCCCACGGCCGGGGGCTGGAATTGGATGGTCCCTTTCAATCCAAACCAGTCTGGGATTCTAAGAGAGTCTAAACCAGGCTGGATGAGGATCAGCCCCATCTTGGTTCCTTCTAATAACAGGGTGAAATTACTTTCATTTTCCTGTTAGGGCAGAGTGCCTTACATCGGAGCTCATCAAGCACTTTACAGTAGAGGTTAACTGGTGTTATCCCTGTTTTGCAGCAGGAGAAAATTGATAGTTAGAGAGGGAAAATGGTGTTTTCAGGGTCAATGGAGAGGCAGGAGCGGGTTTGCTGCGCCAGGCACCGAGCCCTTGTGCAGGGGCATTTACTGCTGGGTGCTGGGTCAGCTCTGACTTCAAATGTCACCCCAGAGGTGCCTGTGTGTAAGGAGCAGGCGATCGGTCCCTTCTCCACGCTGGCTCTGTGCTGAGCTCACCCGCAGCCTCCACAAACATTTGCTCCATAAAATGAGAAGGTGCCAAAAGAGACCCAGAGCAGCAAGAAAATCTCTGGGAAGGAAACAAAGCACAACGATTATAACACACCTGCGATGCTGTTGTTGTCCCCCCTCCCGTAACCATAGCAATAATCTTCGGGTACCTCGGGCTTACCAAAGCGGCTTTCAAAAGCCTTGGAAACTGCACCTGGATGAATCCTGCCGGGTGCTGAGCAGCGATGCGGAGGGGAGGGCGGTTGAGCATCTTGCAGGAGCAGAGCCCTGGGTGGTTTTAAACCACGTAACCTCCCACCTCGCGGCCTCAGCACACTCTTTATGCGTGTGAGCAGCCCTCCCTTGAAGTGGTTAACTCAGCTGTGAAGCCTTCTATCAGCCGTAATAGCTTCAAGGTGGGGAATAAAAAATGGAGAGTGTTTAAATTGTTAATGGGTTTCATGTTCTTGTCACTGTTGAGGGTTTGTTCCCTTTTATAAACTCATAGTTTTTGGTTGACATTGCTTTTATGTGAGCCATCAGCCAGTTGGTGATGGTGTTCCTGTGTTAGACCATTACTGCCGGATTGTATTTGCAGTAAAGAAAGAGAATGGAGGCTGTAAATCTACAGCCGGAGATTTAGGGCTCTGTTTCTCTGCAGTTTAGGTCCATGTGCTCGGGAAGTCCATTCTCCTCCAGCAGAATTACACCCCTCCGAAGGCTCCTGCTCCGGCGCTGATGGACGGAGCTCATCGCCTCCCGGAGCCCCGAGGCTGGCAGGGGATGGGGAAGGGGCAGGGGAGAGGGGATGTTCAGCCTCTGCCTTTCATAAGAGATGGGGATTGTGGAGAATTGCTCCTGCCTCTTGCTCAGGATGGGGTCTGGTGCGAGTTAACCCCTTTGGCTCCGCGCAGGGGTTACACAAGCACTTAGGGCTTGTCGGTGCGCTCGGCCAAGGGGCAGAAGTGTTCACTGCACATAGGGATGGGGCAAACACAAGTGCAGTGACCTGGAGTGTCCCTGCTGTGCCATGGAGGGTCACTTGCCGCTGCAGTGATCCCCATCCCTATGGCCCGCATGGAATCACAGAATCCCGGCCTGGTTTGTGTTGGAAGGGAGCTTGAAACTCATCCAGTTCCAACCGCCTGCCACAGGAAAGGAGACCTTCCACTACAGCAGGTTGCTCTAGTGGGTTGGAGCAACCAAGTGGAACTGGATGAGCTTTTAGGTCCTTTCCAACCCCAACCATTCCTCTGATTCTGTGATTCTGATTCCACTTGCAGGCAGTGCAATCTGCATCCATGGAGGGATGCAGGATGCGGTGGGCTGAGCGTGTGCGATGCCTGTGCCCCAGAGCCCGGTGGCTGGATGCAGAGTGGTCCCTACCAGCCTCTCCAGCACATCTGGGCTTTCCCCCTCCCCTTCGTGGTGTCAGCCACACCACCAGCACACATGATTTAATTGCACACAGCCGCTGAACCCGTGTTGGCCCATTAAGGGTGTCAGATGATCTCTTCATGAGCTGTCAGTCCAAATGGAGCCTCCAGCCTGGTGCTTCAGAGATCTGATTTTCATAATTAGGCAGGACCTGCCTCCATCCCGCTCCCCCCGCGCGCCACCCATCCGCACGCATCCCGAGGGACCCATCGCTGCCTCTGCTCCGAGAGGATGCGGGGTTCATCCCGGGGTCAGGCACGCATCCTGCCAGGGAGCCCGTGCTGCTGTGCTGGTGCAGGTGTGTTCTGAGGGGAATGGGGCCAGCAGCATCCCTGAGTCCTCCCTTTGGAGAGGAGAGGTGTGAGAATGCACAAATACAGCCTGGATGGGGCTGAGCCTTTCCTGCGCCTGTCAGCTCTTAAGCATTGCAAGAGCCCAAACCAGCCTTCGCCTTCCTCTTCCTCCTCCTCTTCCTCCTGGGTGTCAGAGCATGGGAGGTTGCTCCATGCAGCCGGAGTCATGTGTGCACCCTGGTACTGCTCACACTGCCCCTGTTGTGCTGCCCCTCGGTCTGAACTGGCCTAAACGTGGGGTCTGGCTTTGTCTGCTGTCTTTTTGCCTCCTGTTTGAAACTTTGCTTTCCTCTACAAGGCAAAGGAAGCCGTGTGGGGTGCAATCCATCCTCGAGTCATGCGGCTCTATGGGCGTTCTTATTCAGGGACTTCAGGAGCTCAGGGCTGTGCAGGAAACCTCTGTAGTGCAGGCAGTGGGCTCATGCAGAAGGGATCTGTGAGGCAGGGCGAAGGGGAAGCTTTCAGGGTCAGCCCCTCTGGGCTCCCATAGGCGGAAGCACAAATCCTGACCATGGAAGCGGGTCCAGCTCTGCCCCAAAGAACCCGACCGCACCACGGCTGGGACTGAGTCCTCCCTGCCCCAGTTCCTGGTTTCAATGCCTTGTACCAGCCCAGGGCAAGGTGGTTCTCACTCCTCGAGGGGGTCCTGCAGGCAGAGCAGGGTGCTCATTCCCTGCTCTTGCTGCCCTATGTGTGTATATACGTGTGTATGCGCATATATATGCACATATGCATGCATGCCGAGATAGATTATCCTAAGTGAAGGTCGAGCACATTACTCAAGCCTCAGCTTCTCCCTCAAGTCCGCTGTTTGCAGAGACAATGCCTGTCCCCAGGGCTCACTCCCATAAAACCTTATTATCATATATTCCAGGCATAAACTTCCAACATCAGCCCCGGCACACTGCTCCGGAGCCAGGGCAGCCTTGGTTTTCCTGCCATTTTCCTTGGGTTTTATCCTTGCTGCTCTATCTCCGTTTGGAAATCTCATCTGCAGGCTGATACAGACTTCTTATTCTTCTAATAAGATGGGAAATCCTGGGAAATGATTAATGGACCCGGAATACCTTTAGGTGGAGCCTGGTAAAGGTTTTAACACCGTCACACAGGCGACACAATCACCAAGCCCACCTTCCTGCTCCGTACCCTTGACCCCTGGCCGTGCCAATGCAATGTGGGCACAGGGACGATGCTGGGACGTCGGTGGGCGCTGCAGGTCGTTGGGATGGGCTTTGCTGCTGTGTGATGCCAGAACTCAGGAGCGCTGCCCCGTTCCCCGACCTCCACGTTGATGTTATTGATGCCGCTTATTTAGCGATGCTGTTTCCATCCTCCCTCTCACATCCCCATCACCGGCGTGGGGCCGACGCGCCGCTGCTCTGTCGTTGCCGAGGAGCAGATTCCATGGAGGCCCCAGTGTTTCCTGAGGAGGGTTGGTTTGCGCTCTCCTCCTCTGGAGTGGTACCTGCAGCCCTGCAGAAGGCTCCCCACATGGCCTGCCAGCCTCTTGCCTTCCTCTCGAAGGCTAATGCAGCATTTTAATGCCCTAACAGCAAAAAGGCACCTCCTTTTGCTCCCCCCACCCTGTTTCATTCCTTTTTTCCCCCCTTTTTCTTTTCTTAATTCACTGTCTAGTGAGTTTCTGATTGACTCAAAGACCAATTAAAGTAAAATTTAATGGGAGAATAGATTAACTCCCTGAGGTTCCCCCGCCATCCATCACATTTTTATAGCAGGAGCTGTGAAGAAGCTCATAACTTCATGCTGTGAATGTGATAATAAAGAGGGCACGGAGAGGATTCCGATTTACTGCCGGGCTGATGTGCACCGGGATGGGATTTACTGCCCCAATCCCATCCTCCTTTTATTCGGAGGGAGGTCACCGGATCCGCGCCCAGCACCGGCTCATGGACACTGGGAGGTGGGCTGGCGGCTTGGATCCTGCTCCTCCGTGCCTGAGGAACCATCTCCACTGTTGCGTGCTTATAATGACAGCAAGGTTGGAAATGATGGAGGGTGACTGGGGGCATCGCAGCTCCCTCCATGTACCACTGCTCCGTGGGTGCCTGTGCAAGGCTGCCCCTTCCATTGAGACAGGCATGAGCAGGCAGGGACATGGTGGCAGGCAGAAGGGACATGGCCAAGGCCAGGCAGAGCATCAGTAGCATTCCCAATGCAGGGACCTGGTGGGACTCTGCCCCTTGTGTGCAGCGTCAGGGACTTGGACGTGTTTCACCCAGCTGAGGGTCAGGAGGCACGTGAGGGTTACAAAGCAGTGCGTTTCCTCCGGGATGGATCATAAAGGGGTTGTGTGTGGGGGGGGAGAAGGAGGAGGAAGAGATAGGAAAAGATGCATCTCCCCTGGTGGGTTCCAGTGAAAAGGTTTGTGTGCAACAGGAATGAACTGAGGAGGAGAGAGAATTTATCTGGAAATAATAGAAACTGTTGGTTGGCTTTTCGAGGCTGAGGATCTGGAGTTAATCATTATTCCACGAAACCCTGACTGATGTTCCTTGCAGCTTTCCTACATAGATAGTGTTCCGGTGGGAGTGCTCCTAACGGCATTTTGTCAGGCACTATCAGCAGTATTGAGCCAACCTGAGCACCTGATTATTAATCCTTTTCTCCCAGTGACATGACGGCAATCGATGTCGGAACAAGCTATTGAAACTGCAGCAATCAACTGGACTCCAGTTAATCCAATGGGATCCTCACTTGGGGCCTGCCAGGAGGAGGGGGTTTTAGGGAAGCCTGGGCTTGGGCTTAGCTTCACCTTCCTATAGACACTGAGGAGTATGGGAGCAGGAGCCACGTCCTGCCTGGTGGCAGGAGGCTTAAAGGGGTTGTGGCCCTGTGCGTTAATGTTAGTAATTGATTAATTAGTTAATCTGGTTTTCCCAGGTGAGGAAAAATAAGGGATTTTTCCATGATTTTTCCATGCAAAGAATCCCAATCCCGTGCACGCATGGGTGTGCACGCACGTGGGCTGTTTCTGGTGTGGGGTTTAAACACAGGAAGATGCTTTAGATGCTTCCCCACATCCCATGTGTGGTGGGGTCACTGGTGGCCATGGGGACACTGGGGGGGGGGGGGGGCAGTGCCTCCTGCTGGTAAATGCACTGGGTACCCACCCGGCCAATGGAGCTGGTGATGTTCCTTGGGCTGGGGAGTGAGGTGGGGGCGTGCTCCCATTCCCAGTGCATCCTGAGCATCCCGAGGTGGGGGGGGGGGGGGTGGTCCTGACCCTATGGGGAGCACTTGGGGGGCAGAAACTCCTCAGGAAAATAGAAAGAAGGAAGGAGCAAAGCAAAAGCTTTCACTGCCCCTTCCACTCCTGCTGGCCCCCAGGAGGGGACCACGTCCCAGCCGGGGGATGCTCAGCGGGGCCCTTGGGTGCCCACATTGAGGTCACCCCCATGGCCCTGCCGAGAGCACAGCAAAGGGTTTGTAGCAGGGATGTGGGGACTTGGGCCCTGCTGGGGTGAGCGATGTGGTGGAGTCCTTGGGTTTGGGGTTGGCTGGCAGCCTCCACAGCAGCTCAGCCCTAGAGCATCAATGTGATGTTAAAACCCAGCTCCCTGCAGGCCCGTGCCCTGTCCTGGGGCACCAGGGTGGGAGAGCGGCTGGGTCTTGTCCCACGTTGCTGGTGGGTATTTGATGTGCAGAGAGATGGGGGGTGCCTTGGGGACCCATGGCTCTTGCACCAGACCCTCCTGCCCCCTCTGATGGGGCTTTGCAGATGCTCTGCCATGCTCTGACGCTCGATTCCCCACCGATGCTCACACTCACACGGTGCCGATCCCATGGAGCGCGCCCGGCCCGCATCCCATCGGCAGCATCCTCTCCTGCCGGCTGGGACAGGGCGGCTGCGGTGGGCTGTCAGCCCCAGCCAGTGCTTACTAATCAGGTTGGCCATTAAGGTGGGTCAGTGATGGATGGGCTGCGTTGCTGTGCCCCAGCCCGGCGTGTGCTGAGGCACTCCCTGACCAGCAGCTGTTGTACTGGCTGCCTTGTTAAGGGTCTCTCTCGGTGACATCAGCTATACATCAACCTGGCTGATGCCTTTGATTATTTGGACAGCTCTTGGCATGATGAATCGTTGGGATTGATCCGTCTTTTCTTCACGTTCGCTCCTTGCCCTGTTTCTCCCATCTCTCTCTGCTCTTCAACCACAAATCCTTTTAGAGGTTAGCACCTTCCAGGGCGTCCCGCTTAAACAGCTCCGGCTGAGGGATCCCTGTGCTGTGATAGAGACGGAGGTGGAGCGGCGAGGAAGGGCTTAGCTCTGAGGTGGCCCTGGGGAGAGGGGACAGCTCCGTTGTGACATTGCCATCTCGGTGATGCACTTTGCCTCGAACAGGGACAAGAAGCAAGCGTGTCTCAAGGAGCCCTGGTGCTCAGTGCAGCTCGGGGAGGCTGAAGCAGGGATGCTCCTTGGGAAGCTTTCCCCTCCTCTGCTTTGCAGGAATGACCCCTGCAGCTCTCAGTGACCGCTCAATGGATGTCCATGGCTGGTCAGGATGCTGCGGTGCTGGGCCTGGAGATGGTGCTCGTGTGGGTCCTGTCCTGCAGCTCCCTATGACATCCCCCTCCCAAGGGCTCACCAGGATTTGCCTCTTCATGTGTTGTCATGAGCACCAGTGACCCTGCCAGGGGTGTAAATAGAGCTGTGCACAGTGAAATGTCCCTCTGATGGATGAGGCCCACAGCACGTTTTGGGCCATCCCCTAAAGGAGGAACCGGAGGGGCCAGAGATGCTGATGGGCAGTTTCAGAATCATTTTTAACTCCATTCCGCAAGCTTTCGGCCTTGTGTCTTGGTGAACCCTGTTGTACATCCATGGGCTTCGTTCCAGCTGTGTTCTCCAGGTTGTCCTGTAGCAGACGGCTTCCCGTGCCTGTTGTGCTCATTCATAGTGTGAGCCTTCTCACCCTGCCTCCCTTGCTAAAGCCTGACCAAAATGCTGCAGGTGGTGCCCGAACACATCACACGCTCTCCTGCAACCAGGGCTGGGAATCTGTGTCCCTCCATCCCAGACCCTCCCCAGACAGTGTTGCTCCTAGGGTCACATCCCTTCCGTTCTGGCAGTCCTGTGGCCAACCTTGCGTGTTTTCTAAGCTGCAATACCCCTTAGCTGAGAGCACCTTTGGGTGCAGGCTCTGCCTGGGTGATGCTGGGTACCAGCACGATGGGGCTCCGAGGTGGTGTGGAGCAGAGCCTGCGGGCTGCATCTCCCTTACCCATCACTCCGGGGCTGCGCATCCCGGCGCTGGAGCCTTGGGATGCATGGAGCACGTCGGTAAGCGGCTGTTTACCTGCTCTGCCTGCTCGGTGCTGGGAACCGGCTCCCCAGATGCCTGTGGCCTGAGCGGCAGCCAGCACGAGCTGTCTCTGTGCATCGCTTTGAACTCTTATCGGTGGCGTCTCCTGGTTTTCGCTGGAGCAGACGGTTGAGCCCCATGCGGGTCCTGATAACCTCTCTCGTGTTCATTAAGGGCCCACTTAGTGCTCTGCGGGACTCAAGTGAGACAGTCTGGAAGAGAGAAGCAGCGCGAGGCTTTTAGCCTGGGTAATGCAAAACTTCATCAATAATCTTCCCAGCACAAGGCCAGGACTCAAACACAACCCTGAGAGCTGCCCAAAGAACCCCCCAGCGAAAGGCAAACCTGCAGGGTGAGGACAGAGCGTCTCCTTCTGAGCTGTTGTGCTTGGGGAGGCTGAGTCTGCCCTTGATAGCACCGTGGATGAGCGGGTTAACTCCTTGGGGCAAGGACCGTGGATGGGGTGGTTTTTCTTTGCTCCCAGTTGTTGCTGCTATTGTGGGTGTGCTGGTACCAAAAGCCAATGGTACTGGGCTGGCAGCTGGGGCTAAGGGGTGCCAAATGATGTGGTTGGGCCTATTTCAGCAACAGGACACGGATCTACCTCGCCTGTGTTTAGACACCGTCTCCCTCTGCCCTCTCACTGTCTCCAGAGGCAGTTGAGATCCATGGGGCTGGGGAGGGGGAGCCAGGACCTGCGTATGGCCCTCTCAAGTGACTCGCTGTGGTTTTGAGCCCAAAGGGAGATGAGGCAGAGGCAGAGGGGAGGGAAGCACCCCTTCAGAACTGTTGAGGTAATGGAAACAACCTCAAACTATCATATTTCAAGCATAACGCCATAATAAAAGTAACAGGATAATGATTTTTTTCAGCCCAGATATTAGAGGCCCAGATATTGATTGGTTGTTTCCCTTGTCGGTCTCGCCTCTGATGGAAGTGCATTTTTTGACAGAGAGTGCAATAAAATGTACGGTTTCCAATTTGAGAGCCCTATAAATGTCATCTCTACATGCACGGTTACAAATTCTTCACGATGTCCCTCTCCCTCCCCTCGCCACCGAGAGGGTCCTCGGGGATGGAGGAACACACAACATCTCCCTTCCTGGAGGAGGAAGTTTCCTTGAATCCATCCCAGTTCGCTTCTGTGCCGTTGAGATGCTTCATTCCCAATGGGAGAGCTCTCGTGGGGTTGGAAGGACTGAGGTTGCGGAGTTAATATATCTTGTGGTGGTCACATTTATAGATGCTGGGGCAAATGATGATGTGGGGTTGAGCTGTTGGGAGGTTCCAGTTCCACTGGGCAGAATGCTATTGGTGATGTTTTTCTTATGAGAACTTGGTATTTTATGGGCAAAGGCCTAAAGAAAAGCTGAAAATGCCCAGGGGTGGCAAAGGAGAAAGGGAAGGTGATGGCATCTGGGCTTACATGAATAACATGGTTGCGTATTGAGTTCTATGAGCCCTTTTTGCTCCATGCTTATAGTCTGAGGGGGTTCGGTTTGTTTCGTGCCTCTGATCTCTGCCCTGTCTGGGTTTCCTCCTTGGTTTAGAAAGCCTCAAAGGAGGTTATATGAAGTGAGTGCGCCCGTGGTAAGAGATAAGGTATCTCTGTGGAGATAGAGCCCTTGCATCTCGGCTCAGATAAGCTTTGGGAGGACAGAACCTGAGCCCTTCTGCATCTGAGGGGCTGCAGAGATGCCTGTGCTGAAGGCTCCGCGTGCCCTGGTGATGGTGAGAGGAGGGAGCGATGCTGCACTGCGGGCGCAGGGCTGGCTGGGGGCAGGGTTGGTGGGGAAGGACTGACCCTCACCGCTGCTTCCCCCCCCAGAAAAGGCTCTTATTTGCCTTTCCCCCCCGCAAAAGGCTCTTATTTGCCTTTCCCCCAATAAAAAGTCTCTTATTTGCCTTTTTCCCCCAAAAAAAAGGCTCTTATTTGCCTTTTTCCCTCAATAAAAAGGCTCTTATTTGCCTTTTTCCCAAAAAAAGGCTCTTATTTTCCTTTTTCCCCCCAAAAAGGCTCTTATTTGCCTTTTCCCCCCCAAAAAGGGCTCTTATTTGCCTTTTTCCCCCCCAAAAAAGGCTCTTATTTGCCTTTTTCCCCCCAAAAAGGGCTCTTATTTGCCTTTTTCCCCCAAAAAAAAGGCTCTTATTTGCCTTTTTCCCCCAAAAAAGGCTCTTATTTGCCTTTTCTCCCCCCAAAAAGGCTCTTATTTGCCTTTTTCCCTTTGCTTTTTCAATCCCTGAGCAAACCCCAGGCTGGAGAAGGGGGTCGGCTGCAGGTGCCTCGAGCAAGGTACCAGGGAGCAGGGCAAGGCCTGATGGATGCGCAAAGCGCACCGCATCCTCCAGTGCAACGCCACCGATCATCAGTTCTCTATAAATCTCTGCTCCACAAAGAGCCTGGAACCAAGCGGCCCCATCCCTGCAGTGCTGGGGGGGGGACACAGACCCCGGGGGGGGTAATGAGGGCAGTCACCTTCCATGAGCCCCGCGCGCGCTCTGACCTTCCCTTCGGTTTAATGCAACCTCTTGATTTCTTTCCAATAAGTCTCCAATCAGGCAGCGCTCCGCCAGCTTCCCTCTACCCTCCCATCGCAGGCTCATAACCGGGTTTGGGCCTTTTATTGCTCTCCGAGGTAGCCAAAGCCATTAAGCTGAGGGTTTTGATTTGATGAGAGCCGTTCCGAAGGGCTCGGCGTCTCCCTCACCTTTGCCTAAACACCGCAGCGCTGGCTCTATGCCGGGAATTGGGATTGCAGAGCTCAGCTTCCCCTCGGCCAGGCAGGAATTGGAAGGTTTAGGAATAAAGTGGGGCAGAACTGGCACTGAAATGGGCCTTTTCCGCCCCGTTTTCACCGGGCAGGTTCATACCAAATCTCCAGTCAGAGGGGTTGCTGGAGGTTGGGTTGAGGTCTGAATGGCACCCCTGGGTCCAGCCTGGATTTGTAGCCAAGGGCGCATCTGATTAACCACATTTGGGGCTCTTTATAATAAACTCCTGATCTATAGAGCCCTGGATTTATCACTTAGCGGGTATCTGAGATGTAATAAGAAGCAGCTTCTTTTTTGGAGCTGGCATTCTTTATACAGCCCTGTCACTTCCTTCTATTTCCAGAGGTGGGACACGGCCACCAGGATCAATACTTTATTTGAGCTCCTTTTACCAATAATTTTTTAAATCACGGTCTTTCTCTCATCCCCCACCTCGGGATAAATAATTCCAGTGCAGTTGTGCTGCATTCAGCACTTCTGAGCAAAGCCTGCAGGGGAAAAGCGATGGAGTCAGGAGAGGGGAAGGGCCGGAGGTGCTGAGCTCTCTGCTGGCCTTGGCATCCCCATCACGATGGGGCACGAAGGGACAGCAGCACCAAAAGCTGCTCCATGCGTGCTGTGACTGATGTGCCAGGGGTTAACAGAGCTCCCGTGGGATGGGGCTGCAGGGACGTGGGACCAGGGGAGGGTGCGGAGGTGGGACGTGGCCAGTCTAACCGGCAGGGCACCAGAGTGGGAGCTGGGAGGGTCCAGTTTACCTGCGGGTCTGGTTTTATCATAGAATCATGGAACGGTTTGGGTTGAAGGGACCTTAAAGCTCATCCAATGCCACGGGCAGGGACCCTTTCCACTGGAGCAGCTTGCTCCAACCTGGCCTTGAGCACTGCCAGGGATGGGGCAGCCACAGCTTCTCTGGGCACCCTGTGCCAGCGCCTCAGCACCCTCACAGGGAAGAGCTTCTGCCTAAGAGCTCAGCTCAGTCTCCCCTCGGGCAGGTTCAAGCCATCCCCCTTGGCCCGTCCCTACAGCACAGCCCCTCTTTGGGGAGCGCAGGCTGGGCCCTGGGCTGGGGGGGCGCTGGCACCGCCGCTGCGGGCCCCGGGCTGGGGCTGGACCACGATGCTCTCCGCTCCTGGCTTCAATCCTGGGCTTCTGCTGCTTCCTTGTGGCAAAGCCCTGGAATGACACGATCCTTCCCCCCATCCCGCATCTCCTCCCCCGCCTCCTCCAGCCCTTCCCGGTCCCGGTGGCCCCAGATACCGGGAGATCCCCCCTAAAGCTCCCCGCCAGCATCCCCCGGGGTACCCGGTCCCGGTGGAGGCGGGGGCTGCATCCCTGCACCCAGGCTGGGCTCCCCGCTCCTGTCCATCACAGACGTGCTTCACCCCTGTCCAGCCCCGCACTGACCTTTGCTGGGTCCTTTATAAGTCAAAGTGGGATTTGTGTCTGGGAGCCCTTCCCGGAGACCGTAAATATGCCAGAGGAGCTGATGGAAGCACTTGATTTCAGTTGTATGTGTTTTTAAAGACCCGAAATGTAACCCCGGTGTCAAGATGGGAATTCACCGGATATTTATGGTGGAAAGCTGGCTTTTTTTTTCTTCCCTCCCTTCCTTTCCATTCTAATTTTAGTGTTGTTGCTGCTCAGGTTTAAACGTGGGCTTCCCCTCTGTCTGGTACCCAGAGATAACCCCTCTCTCTGCTCCCCTGGTGAGCTGGAACACATCCCCTTTCCTCGCAGACACCCCGTTCTGGTGACAAGGATGAAGGGTGATGAGGGGCCCCACCGGGATGCAGGCTCCTTCCCAGAGCCAAGTGGAGGGAAGGGATTTCTTCCCACATCCTGGTCATGCATCACCAGGTGATGCTTCATCCCCCCGCGTTTGGCTCACGAGCCCTCAGATCTGCTCCTCCACTCGTGTCCGCAGGGAGACTCGGATGGGATTCAGCATCCCCTGGGTGGATGTGAAAGAGCCGGATCCCAGCTCTGATCACCAGTGGGCTCTTTTCCATGGGTGATGAAGGAGCGCAGGCGGATGGGGAGCCGGTGCCCGCCCCCCGCCTCTTGCTGCAGGGTGAAAGCTGAAAGTCGAAGAGTCCAAACCCATCAACCCCTGGCTCTCGGCTCGTGATGGGAAATGAAAATATTTGGATAAGACGCGATACGGAGCTGCTGCTATTTACAAACCTCGGTCCCGTGGCCTGCACATCAAAAGGCCTCCTCCTCGCAAGGGCTCTCTGCTCGCCCGGCTCCCTTTGCGGCCTGTCAAGGGCATTATTTGATGTTCCTCTCCTGTTTGTTTACATTCATTAAGATGGGCAAATCCATCACGGGGACTTTCTCCGGGGCACACGCCTGCTGCAGGTGCGGGGCGGCTTCGCTGGGGCCCACGATAAAACACACATTTGTTCTGCAGGGCGTGTGGACAGGCTGACACTTCCCTGATAAACCCCCCCCCCCCCCCCAAGCCCTTTCCCAGCCCCGGCATCCCCCCAGCCCCCCGGTGACAAATGATTTTCTTATCTGGAACAAGGAAAAGCAGTGGCCAAGTTTCATCTCCACTTCCCGCCCGGATGCTGGGGGCAGCGGGGTGATGCGGCCGCGTGGTTGGGGATGGAAGCAGAGCACATCGCCAGCTCGGCGCTGAGCTCTGGGGTTCCCTCTCTGTGCAGCTGAGGTGAAGCACAAGGAACGCTCCATTTCCTCCCCGTTTTAGCCCATTGCACAGAAGGGCCCCAGGGTTGGAGCCTCCAGCATCCCTCTTGCCCTGCAGACCCGCTTTGCCCAGCACATCCCTGCTGCGGGGTTGTGCCTCTTGGGATGGCTTTGCAATGGGAATATAAGTGAAGGTCAAGGCCGGCTCCAGCTTCTGCTCTTGGCACAGCCCTGGGAGGGGATGCTGTGCTGTGCCGATGCTCCCCCTGCTCCCTGCGGGCTCCCAGCCCTCGTGTCTCTGGGTGCTGGACCAGTCCCAGCAAAGCAGTGGATGGGTTGGAGTCGAATGAGTGGACAGATGAGGGGCAGCGTGGCCTGATGCACAGCTCCCTTGTGCAGTGATTTCCCCTCCTGTCCTGCAGAAAGTTGTTTAAACTGAGACGGATGCTGCTGCATCCCCTTGTCCCCAGCATGGCAATGCCCCGTTCCCATAGCAGGAAACACTCCTGCCCTTCCCATGGTGATTCCCATTGGAATTCCCCAGCTGCATCCCTTTAACACACAGCCTTCATTTCCGATTAAATATGCTGCTTTTCTAGACGATCGGTTTGCAAGGATGGACCAGGCCGATGCTTGGATTTCAGGCAGGGAATTCCAGAGCCCAGAGCCTCTCCAAGAGGAAGCAGCTTGCTCTTTCTTCCCTGTTTTCCCCTTTGAAGGGGATAACTGGCACTTCATTTGTCTGTGGGTTTGTTATGACTCCGGCCTAACAGATACCACACTTAGCAAACTCGCACTCCTCACTAATGGAAGATACTTGAATCTAATTGCCCCGTATCACCCAACACCGGAGCCTTGAGCATCCTCCTCCCATGGCAGCACAGGCAGAGCCGCCCTTCCTCTCCCGGAGCCAGCCAGGGCTCATGGGGATGCTTCCCTCATGGCTCCGTGCCTGGGGGGACTCTCAGACACCAGATCCCCTCGTGTCAGCCTCGCCTCGGGGTGCCAGAGCCCGGAAGGAGTTGGGGAGCAGGCAGTGCCAAAGGGGGGGTTAAAGCACAGCCTTCGGGATGCGGAACTTGCTGGAATAACGGTGCTGGGTTGGGAAAAATGAGGTGTGAATTCCCGGGTTACGCTCACTACAATAAGCCCGTCTCTTTGCTCCTCGGCTTGAGGGGGGTGAAGGGAGGTGATGCTCCATCTTTGCACCCCGGTGTGCGGTTTGGGGGTCTCTGGCTCACCCGGCGGCTCTGCCCGGTGTGGTTTGAAAATCCAAAGCTGTTTCCTGCAAAAATGAAGCTTCAAAAGAATTATTAAGGCTCAAAATTAAACCCCCTGACACTCGTTGCTTGCCCAAGTCTTAAGCAAGGCAATGGGGAGCCCCATAAGTGCCAGGAGCTCTGAAAGGGCCTATAGCAGACTTAACACTGAAGCTCAAGGGGGAATCGTTTCTCTCATTCCCTATATTGCAGCAGCTCGGGTCTCATCCTCACACAGGCAACCTCTGCGTTGTAGATGAGGAGACAAGGTTTGGGAGGATGAGATCTGCCAACCGGAAGGATGTGCTTAACAAGGAACCTTAAACCCCATCCCATCGCTACTGATAAGACTTCCTTGCTTAAATAAATCCGCTTTAAATCTGATGGGATTTGCATTTCCCCCTCCTCCCCCCATATATCCATCAAGTTAAACGTGAATTTATTTTCCCAATAAAATCCAGAACATTGCTTTTTGTTATCTTTCCGTTCGCTCTCCGCTCTCAGACCGGAGAGCGTTTAACGTGAGCTGTGACTAAAAGTTAATAATCGCTTCCTAAACCCAGCATCTTTCACCATCTCAGGGCGGAATCCACCATTTAAGGACCCAAACGTTTGTGAAGCTCCATAACGACCGAAGTACTTTTTGCATAGGCACGGTGTGCGCTGCTGCTTAGCCGAGAGGAATGTTCCATTTACCATAAAACTGAGCTTCATCCGCGCCTTTGAGGGGGTCCCAGCTTTCCTGAGGAAAGTGAAGCGAAAGGACAAAAGCCGACCAACAGCCGAGTGGATGAGTTCAATCCCAGCGTCTCACTCCGTGATTGAAATCATCCCTTGGAGTTCAATGAAGCCACCCAGGGCTCTGGTTCCTGCAGCTCTGCTGGGACCACGCCACCCAGAAAGCTCCTTTCATCACTTGGGCTCCTGCCCGCGGGAGATCCAGGATTTAAAAGGAAACATCTTTGTCCCAGAGCAGCGCAAAGCAGGATCCCGTAATGAGCTCCAGCCGCTCCCAATGCCCTTGCTCCATCCCCTCACGGAGTTGTGCCAGGAACAGTGAAGCTCAGTCTTGGAATGGCCAACAGGGATTTAGGGGCAGGAATCACTCCCATCACCTGCCTCTGGCTACGCACCCCAAGCTCTCTTTGTACTCGATGGGGAGAAAAGTGCCTCTTTCTCCCCTCGGTTGCAGAACAGAGCCAAGAGGATGAGCCAAGAGGTCTGCAGATGGATGCCGGGCTGGGCTGCTGGCTTAGGGGTGGGAATACAGCCCAGCTCCCAAAGGCTGGCACAAGGAGGCACTTGGAAACGTCTCAAGCTTTTCCCATTTTGCAGGGCGTGCATCTTAGAAAAAACCCCAAACCCTCAGACAAAAAGCCAGAGCATTTGGTCCAAAAGCAATTCCTCAGGGATGGGTTCCTCTGTCCCGGCGGTCCCAGCCCCAGCTCCTGGGATGCTGCAGAGGGAATGTGGTCACATCAGGCTCCCACTCGAACTGCCTTGTGTCCTGCATCATGGCTCTGTTCCTGGTCCCACTCCTCATCTACACACGTGTTGGATTGCGGCTGTGGGTTACTAAAAACCAGTGTAAGGCACTAGGGACCGAACAAAAGCCTGGTACAAGGGCTCCTGTCAGTACTGATTGCCTTGCCCGAGCCAAGTGTGTGCAGAGATAATCCTGAGCTTAAGCATGGTCTGAACTCCATTTGGCAGCTCTGGAGATCATCTCTCCTGTCCGGTGGTGGCTCCCAAAGGCATCCCCATCCCCATCTCCTCTGGGTTGCAGAGCCCTTGGTGCCTCCTCGCAAGGGGGGTCCTGAGCTGCTCGGGTTGGGGGTGATGCAGGAGAAAAGGCAACAGGTTTGGAGCAGGGGGGAGCCCACAGCCCTGCTGCTTCCTGCAGGTTCCTATTGGATTGACGTAGGAGGGAGATGGAATGGGACAGCACCGTGTCCCGAGGGGCTGGGGGGGACCCCACAGCATCAGGTCCAGGAGAAGGAGCCGTCAAGTTCCAGCTTGTGTTTCGGTGAGGGTTTGCTGGTGGGTTTGTTCTTGAGTCTAAACAATCTATCTGTATCCGGATTGGCAGTTGCTCTCGCACATTCATTTTGTACAAAGGCATCCCTAAATGGGAAGAGAATAATTTATACTGACATAAAGCACCTTTATTTGGATATAACTATCTACATTAAGGAGGCTGGATTGCTCTCACCGTATCAGTATGGTGTAGTTGAAGCTCTATTACTCGTATATAAGCTATTCCTGGCTCTGCTCCTGATTTATTGGGCTAGCAGAGCCAGGCTGGGTGTGTCTGGATTCATGTTGTGTTGATATCAGGGAATCAACGTTACTTTCCTAATCCAAGGTATGCGATGTAAATCAAGAGGGCTCCAGGGAAGGCAGGGGCATTTTATCAGTGTAAAGCGAGAGGAGAAGTGAGCCCAAGGGGAGGATTTACCATAGAACCTGCTTTTATCATTTTACGACCTGTTGATTTTGCTTTCCTCACAATTACTCAGAAGTAGGAAGCAAGGGAAAGAAAGAGGCTTGGGCTCAGATGAAAGGGAAAGGGGAGAACCAGGCTGCTGGTTTGAAATGGAAGCGTTGAATCCATCCGGGAAGAGCGGCTTCCTCCCACTCGCTGCCTCCAGCCCTGCCAAGGACCTTGCTTATCCTGGCAGGAGTCACCCTGATAAGGCAGCGACTTGCAGCATCAAACCTGGACCTTGAAACCCTGCCAGGGAGCTGAGGAATTTGGGTTGCTTCTGGTTTAATGGGATGCAATCCTGACTCACAGCCATTATTCCCATTAGCAACCAGTGCGGGGGGGGGTCTGTGCCCATGGGCCATCACTGGTGTGGTCCAATGCCACGGTGAAGATGCTGGAGACCTTGCGCCAAGGAAGCGACCACCGAGGTGCCTCGAGTGGCTTTGGAGATGAGACAAACCAGTGGCCACACTGCACGGAGCACTTAGTTCTAATTACCTGCAGAACTGGGTATTGAAGAGTGATGCTGGGTTTGAAGGATGGAATAATGATCCCATTTGGCACTTCAGGGTGGGGGGGTTAGGCTTGGGCAGGCTGTGCAAATAGCAGCTAAGGATGCTCTCAGCATCCGCAGGTCAAGGTGGGCTGCCTGCTTTCTAGAGAACTGCTGCCAAGAGCTTGGTTAAATACACCTGAAATAAGCTGATTTGATGCCCCGGGACTTCTCCTTAGCTCTTAGCTTGCTGTGGGTGTGAAAGCCAGACTGAAACCAGACAATGGGGCCCTCAGCTCAGCTTCTGCTACAGGGCAGGATCAGGCCGAGCACCCACTGTAGGCTCAGGAGGGAGCTGAAGCTGTTCTGCTGCAGGGGTGCAGACCCAAACCTGTGTCAGCATCATCCCTGCTGCTGCCTCCAGAGCCTGTTGCCTGCACTGTTCTTACCCCAGGTCTCTCTTGAAACCTCTCTCTGCCATTGCCAGTATTTAGGATGGAGGGATTGGCCAGAGAAGGGGGTTCCTATAGGGGTGGTACCTGAAAGATGCCCACATTGGGCACTGAATACTCCGAATCCAAGAGAAGGCAGCAAAAGGGCTCTGCCTGAGCCGGTATTCCATAATGGGGGAGAATGTGGCAGCACGTTAGTGTCAGGGTTAGAGAAACAGAAAAACCCCATAGGGGAAGGCCGGGGTGTGGGGAGTAGCTCACGGTGCCCCTCTGTTGGCTCTGCTTCTGTCATGTGCAAATGCATCCCCAGCATTGAGGATGGTGGCAGCTTCCAGCACCCTCTGTGAGCTTTGTGATCCTTTTACCCCAAGGCTGTGGTACGCAGAGACCCCTTGGCTGGTTTTACCCCTTCCCTGGGGTTTGCTCACTGACCCTGTCACCAGCAACGGGAGGGCTCCTGTGTCTTACCCCCCAACATGTGCCCCCTCCCTGAGCTCTTCTTCCTCCCCCTTCAGTGGTCGTGCACCAGTTTTGGTGTGCACGAGGCCAGGAAGGACGAGCACAGCACGTTTGGGCTGTGGGTATCATTGTGCCCCCCTCCCAGGTGGATGCCAGCCGCCGGCATCCCTCCTCCTGTTCATTCCATACACAAATGGGGGTCTCAAGGGAAGGTTGTTCTTCGTGTGAAACACGGCTCTACAGTTACAGGAGAGAACCCGAGGAACAATGCAAACCCTCAGGGAAATCATTTCATATTTGCAGCCCTCTCACATGGGTTCTTGACACTTGGGTCTGAACTGATTTATGCCGTCAGCCGTTAGACAATGTGGAGGTGAGGTCAGGCACGGGCATTCCTCATCTCTTCCCCGGCGCTCAGAGATCCCTTGGGCAAGGTGGAATCAAAGCATTGCAAATGGTAGAGGTCAGGAGAGTGACACTGGAAGAGGTAAAAGAGCACAGCCTCCTGCCTCCTCCAGAACGGCTGACACCTATATATCTTCATATTGCCATTGTTTCCGCTTGAAAAATGGCACGTCGTTTGTTTTACTTCTTCCTAACCCTCCTCTCTCCTTAAATCCTCTCGATTTTCCGCAGTGATCTATAGGAATCGTTTGTGTCGAGGCTGATGATTTTGTGGGACAGCATTTGGATAGGAATAAAGCTGTAAGATGGGCTTTAGGCAACAGGTCTTTCCGCAGCCTCGCCGAGACCCCGGAGATTCAAATCACATCTTCCCATTGGGAATTCTCTAGCACTGGTTTGTGGCTGCAGCGAGGGGCTCAGGTCGAGCAGCTCTGGGGGATAGTGTCGTGATGCTGAGGCATGATGTGGTTTGGCCTCTCAAAGCCGATATTCCCCTCACAGCCCAACCGCAACCCCAGTGGCCTGAGATGCTGCTCTGGGCTCCGGGAGTTTGTTTGCCCCTGGGGTCCCTTTGGGGTGTTGCCATCTCTGGCTGTTTCTCTGGTTGCCTTCATCCTCATCACTTGTTCCTGGCATGAAGAGGAGAAGATGCTGAGGGCTGGTTCAGCCTGGAGGAGAGAAGGCTCCTGAAGGGGAGACCTTAGGGCAGCTCCAGTGCCTAAAGGGGCTCCAGGAAACCTGGAGAGAGGCTTTGGACAAGGGATGCAGGGGCAGGACAAGGGGAATGGCTTTAACCTGCCCGAGGGGAGACTGAGATGAGCTCTTGGGAAGAGGTTGTTCCCTATGAGGATGCCAAGGCGCTGGCACATGGGGGAGCAGGATGTGTTTGTGCACTGTGGGAGCAGCACGTTCAGGTCCTCGTTGCCAGCCTGGCAATAAGGAACCCATCAGCACGCTTCATGGTTCAGATCTGCGGCTCCTGTTGAAGCCGGGGGTATTTTCATCCAAACACCTCAGGGCTGAAGCAATAGCTCATAGCAGGATGATGGTGGCTCTTACTGCACCCCCACAGCTCCCATCCCCAAAATCCCCCCTGGAACCTCTCCTGAAACCAACTACGGGACCAAAGGGGATGGGGGAGAGACGGTCCCATGCAGGGACCAGCCAGCCTCGCCATCCTCCGCTGTGCTGCAGAGGGGGGGTGATAAGGCTCCACATGTCAGGCTTAGGTTTCCAAGGTGGTGGAACGTCAGCGAGAAGCAAATATTTGGCCAAGAGCAGCCTGAGGGAGGCTGGTGTCCGGTGTAACCGCCCAGCGTGCCCATATGTTATTACTTATCCATCAGCCTCTTTGAGTAACGGCGCAGAGGGCCGGGGCGAGGGTTGGCTTTGGTCAAAGCATCCATTTCAGCGGCGTTTAAATAAACCCATGGAGCCGCACGTCTCGAGAACTTTGCCTCTTCCATCTGTCTGCGCCGAGCCAGCCGTGGAAGGAAATGGATGAGGCCTTCAAAGCTTCACCAGGGCCCGGAAAATGAGCCAGTCCAGTTAACAATAAATGGTGGCCGCTTGGCGCACACATGAACGGTCTAATGGAGAAGAAAAGAAAGTTGAGGCTTAATGAAGTCCCCGCGCCCGTGTCCCTGCGCGTGGACAGGAAAGGACGGGTGGTTTATAACTGTTTATCGGAGTTAATGGTAATAAATTCCTCACTTGTGATGCATTAACTTTAATGTTTTCATTACGCGATGATTTAGGTTTCCCCTTTTCGCGTTGTAAATCATGTCGGCCCGGTAGCGCAGCGGGTCGAACGGCTGACATCATGTTATGTTTGGGGGAGAGGAAGAGCAGGGGAGGGAGTTACCCACGGTATAGATTTATGGGTTTCATACGTTATTGTTTCTTTTAGAGCGCTTTAAAAACCTGCCTCCTTGGGAAGGCTGCACTGGACGCAGACCCATCCGAGCAGGGGGTTTCGGGATGCGGCGGTTTCCATAGCAACTCCCCAAACCCGCTTGGTGCTGAAGGGTTTTTCTTTCCTCCCTCCCACTTTGCTGAGCGTGAGCCCTTGGCTAATGAGCTGTGCAAATAGATATTGAGATTTAGTGGGTTTTATTTTGCAATTATAGACTTAGCCATTTGGAAGGAAACTTTTGGGCCAAGGGCTCTGCCTCCTCTTTGAATTCTCCTTTTCTTTTCTCTCGCTTTGATTTCCCTTTGGCAAAGTTGGGTCAGCTTCAAACTCGCCGCTAAATTTTCCGGACAGAAGGAGAAAATAAAGCACCAAGCAAAGCTGGAGGCTTTTTTCCACCCTCTCAGGCTAAATCCCAGCCCGACCGTTGGCCATTGACTGCCTCTTCTCTTGTTTGCTTATCAATCATAAACCCCCCAGTCATGGACTGCTCTGAGAAAACAACAGTAAATCCAACACTAACGCGGCTCCTAACAAAGGTCCATCTGTACCTTCCCCTCCCTGTTTGTGTCCAGCCATTAGCTGTGGTCCAACAAGGACTTAGGGGCAGCAGAGCTAATTCAGCCCCATCCAACCCCAGGTGAGAATTGTGGCTTCCTTGAGCGACTTCCATGGATTTTGTGTTTGCTCCCGACTGTCAGCACTCGCCAAGAGCCCGCGCCCTTCCCTGGGACCAGTTAATCTTGGTTCCAGCCTTCAATACTGGTCTGTACCGGCTGCCACAAGAGAGCATTTAGCAATTCCCCGCCTGTCCCGAAGGACGCTCTGGGTTTAGCGGCAGTTTTGGGATGGGCTCTTTGGTTTGGGATGCCTTGGGGCATCTGAAGGCTCCTGAGGGTAACTGATCCCAAAGCGGGACACGGGGATATTTCGGTTGATAATTCGCTCTCCGTGAGTTGTGGCCATTGATTTTTGCCTGCCTCCAGCTTGCTGACAAGCTTTCAATCCAGGAAGTTATCTTGGGGTGCATGCCTGCACTCTGGGTTTTGCTTACCGGCCTCTTCTGAGAAGTCAGTCTGAAGCTTGAATTGAATTCCCTGCCGTGCCTTGCCTTTTCTTCATCTACTTCCTTATTTTAGACCTCATAGCAGGCTTCCAGTACCTGAAGGGGGCCTATAGGGGTGCTGGGGAGGGACTCTTCATCAGGGACTGTAGTGACAGGACAAGGGGTAACGGGTTCAAACTGAAACAGGGGAAGTTTAGATTGGATCTAAGGAGGAAATTCTTTCCTGTTAGGGTGGTGAGGCACTGGAATGGGTTGCCCAGGGAGGTTGTGTGTGCTCCATCCCTGGCGGTGTTCAAGGCCAGGTTGGATGAAGCCTTGTGTGGGATGGTTTAGTGTGAGGTGTCCCTGTCCATGGCAGGGGGGTTGGAACTGGATGATCTTGAGGTCCTTTCCAACCCGAACTATTCTATGATTCTATGATTTTCCTGCTCAAAAAATGCAATAAAATCAGGCTGGCACAATATTCCATGTGATCCATGATGACAATTGTTTGGTTCCCCGTTCTCTTTGAAACAGTTGCTCATTTTGTTCCCATCCTTATAAATGATCCCAAGCCACTTCCAAAGGCACTGAAAGGTTCAGCAATGCTCCCAAAGCACAGAGGCAAATGTGTCCAAGGGGCACTGAGGGCCTGGGAGCCACTGAGGAGATGCCACTTGGAGCTGCGGGATGAGGAGGCAGGGACCAGGGGGACCACAGCGGTGGGTGGCTGCCCCATCCCTGGCAGTGCTCAAGGCCAGGTTGGACACAGGGGCTTGGAGCAAGCTGCTCCAGTGGAAGGGGTCCCTGCCCGTGGCAGGGGTTGGGGCTGGAGGAGCTTTAAGGTCCCTTCCAACCCAAACCATTCCATGATTCTATGATTAACCCATGCCTGTTGCTGGCTGCTTTGCTGGGCCGCAGCATCTGCATGGCTCTGGAAAGGTCCTTCCCAGCTCTGCCTGATGCTTCCACCCTCCATCACCCAGAGCCTGCAATCACGGGGCCAAGCTCACTGCCATCCTCCTATGGGAACTGGACCATCAGTAGATTTGGCTGGTAACTTTGGGTACCCAGGAAGAGGTATCTGTACCCCGCATAGAGCACGATGTGAGAAAGCAGAGATGCTTTCAAGACCTTCTTGATCTTGGGAGAAGGTAATGGTTTAAATACAGGAAGCATTATTCCCTCATCAGAGACCAAACGGAGCATGGCTCGCAGCCCGGCCCTTGGTTTGACATGGGATCGAATAGACCCACAAATGCCACTTGACACCCATGTCCTGGACCCGTTTGCCGTGGCAGACCTGGGTGGCGGGTGGGAATTCCAAAGGCTTTCAACACTTCCCGAGCCCATCTCGCTTTGAAGGCAGCAGGAGCTCGTTTGTCTCCTCCTGATTGTCTTTCTGCTCATTAGCTTCAATGGAAAAAGAGCACAGGCACCACGGAGGGCTTTGGGAAATTACAGCCGATTGTGCTCTGGTTTGAAATGGGTTTGGGTGTTCCCTGTGAAGTCCCCGGGAGCAGAATCTGCTCTTGGCATGTTTGAGCCTGGTGAATAAGCTGGAGGATGGGGAATGAGCTGTAAGCATCGTGCCTCCGCGCTCCATCCCTTTGAACAGCGCTGATGTGACAGCGTGGGCACCGATGCGGCCCCGGGCATGTTTGGCTGCAGCTCCTATGGCTGCAGCTGGTGTGCATGACTCAGAGACCAGAAGGGCGAGAGCTGAAATCCAAAGGTCCTTGAGGACATGGCAAGGACAGGCTGGAAGGAGCAGCAAAGGCACAGGCTCGGCTGCTGACCTGGGTTCAGCCTGATGCAGGGGTGATGAGAGCATCCTTCAGCAGCACCTGGGGGATGTGAATCGCATTGGGGCACAATAAAGAGGGGAAAGAGCTGGTGTCTGCTCCTGCTTCCTGCTACCTCTGCAGAAAAGTGGTCTCCAGGATGATGGCACAGAGCAATTTCCAGGGCCTTCAGTGTGCAGCTCCTCTGCAGAAGATGCTGGTGACACTGGGAGGTGACTGGGGCCCACTGCCATGGAGTCCCTGGCACACTTAGGGGGAGATTCCAGGGTGGAAGGGACCACTGAGCTCATACCCAAACGCAGCCACAGCCCCGCGAGCGACCAGAGATGGGCCGTGCGTCTGGGGCAGCACAGATGTGCCTCTCTCAGATGAATGTAAGGCCTTTTCTTTCCCTGTTTTCATAAACGGTGAAGGGCCGTTAGTGGTTGGAAAGGGTGACCAGGCAACAGCACGGCTTTTCCATCGCTTGGACTCCTGGAAGATGCGGTGAGCTGTGGTTTACCTGCCAGCTGTGTGGTCCTGGGGCAGAACCATCTGGCTTAGAAACCAAAGAGCCTTCTGGGGCTGGCTGCCATATCCTCTGTGGATCTCCTGGGTGCCCATTAAGAAATAACACACCCCCCCCCCCCAAATGGAGATTGCCTTTGCACATATATTGAGCTATTTGCTGCTAGCAAAAGCCATCTGGATTGTTACAGGGGACATAGGGAAGGCCAGGGACACCCCACCAGCCCCAGCCCTGCCTGCAGCCCGGCAGAGCACCACATCCCCTGCACTCACCCACCTCGCGCAGATGTAATCTCAGCTCTGCATTAGCAGGGCTGCATTAGCCATGCTGCGTGCGGCACACAGGTTACTGCCATCTTCGTGTCACAGGCTGTCAGACTTCACGTTGCCAGAGCCCTGCTCAATCAAATCAGCCCCCACAACCCTTCCTTAATTGTATTTAGTTTGAGCAACCACAGAGTGCTTAAGGAGAAGGGAGTTTCCTTTCATTGTGATATTCCTGATGGGAAACTGAGGCACGGCGTCCCTTGCAGAGCAGGAGAGATTTGGGCTCCTGATGATGTTTCGGGTGCCACAGAGGCACCAGAATGCTGCTAACCCAGCACATCCTGGCGCCCAGAGCCACAAATAACCTGAAACACGGGATCTGCTTATGTGGAAAATTGATCTCCAATGGGGCAAAGCACATCTGGGAGTGCAGTAGGGAATCCCAGGGGTCCTGCCTGCTGACAGGCAAGCGCCAAGAAATGATGGGCAAAGAGAGGAGGATCGGGTATGGCAGAGGTTGTTGTTGGCTCCCATCACATCCGTGCTCTTTGTGGTGTCTGAAAGGTCCTTGTGCTCCCCACATCTCCCTCGTCAACGAGGCAGGAGCAGAAGGCGCATCCCAAGGAGGACCAGCATGGCCAAGAGCATCCCTGCCTTGGCTCGAGCGGCGGCGGCAGCAGCATCCTGCGCGCTGGCTGTTTCCACAGCCAGTTTGCACGGGGGAGCGGGGGCCGAGGGAAGCCCCATGCTGATAATGTACTGAAAGTCAATGAAATTAAAGAAGCAAAGCGGCCCTCGCAGCTCCTGCCTTCCCCCCTGGGTAATTCAATCGGAGCACGAGCGCTGATGGGATCTCGCCGGGGCTGCTCTTGTCCCCCCGCTGGGCTCTTGGCTTCTGAACGTCGACATCAAAGTTTCACTCAAGCATTGTTTATGCTCCTGCCAGCGGGGTCGGGGAGCTGGCGTTGGGCACATTAATGTCATATTCATACTCGCCGGGTCTCCCCGGGCACCCGGCACCACCGGCCCATTTTCATCGTTATAAACGGTCCCATCAAATGGCATTTAGATTTGCATTAGCAAAAGAGGCTCAGGGCTGGGAGCTGAGGGGAAATGTGCCTTGTTTGCAAGTCAGATGCTCAGCATCACTTAGAGCAAAGCCTGAGCGCATCTCTGCTATGGGGTGCCAAGGAGGTGGCAGCACAGGGGATGTGCGAGGTCCCCTCTCTGAGGGTGCATCTGAAGGGGGTGCAGGAGCTCCTCAGGATCCTATTCTGCATCTTCCCCCATTGGGAAAACTCTTCTGATCCGGCCAGGCTGGACCCAGGGAGGGAATTTGGGTCCTTTTGAGCATCCTCGTTTGGTCTCAATGAAAACGTCGTGCTGATGGGCTGGGGGAATGGGAAATCCCAGCCTGGTTTGTGTTGGAAGGGACCTTAGAGCTCCTCCAGCTCCAACCCCTGCCACGGGCAGGGACCCCTTCCACTGGAGCAGCTTGCTCCAAGCCCCTGTGTCCAACCTGGCCTTGAGCACTGCCAGGGATGGGGCAGCCACAGCTTCTCTGGGCAAATCCCAAGGCTTTGCTTTGCTTTTCTCGCTGTAGGACTGGAGGAGATGACACCCAGGTCCATCCAAGATACAGGGAACATTTTGAAGCAAGGCTATCTGGAGAAGAAGTCCCGAGGTGAGGCTCAACGAGTGCCATAGGAGAAGGTTTGGGGACATCACCCAACAATTCAAGCTTTCCGATGGAAAACTAACAGGGAAAGACATCTTTTCCATAGCACATGCTGGGTCTTTCAGGCTTTCCTTAGGCCTCATGCACACCAGGAGGGCTCAGCCTTTATTTGTGCTCTTTTGCAGCTCATCCAAGTGCACAGAGATTAAAACCCCCCAGATTGAATTAAGCAGCAGCCCAGTCCTCTAAGGCAAGATGTGTCCTTCTAACGAGCAGCACCTAATGAGGATAAAGCCCGGGTGAAGACAAGGGGGTTGGGAGCATCGCACACATTAGCAGGTTGAGATAAGGGCTGTGAGTCAGCCCCGGCTTTATCTTGATTTCCCTGCCCCTTGTGAAAGCTACAAATCATTTCCTCATCACTCTGATTTTATCTTGATTTATTTACTGTGTGGCAGCAGGGATGAGGCAAGAACAGCCCCTTTTTTGCCTCGTGGCCGTCAGCTGAGCGCTGTAACTGGCCCTGTGCACATTTCAGCTTGCTCCGATTATAGAGTAAAAGGCATGTGCTTAAACCGCAGCTGGGGAGGTTTAACCCAAAGCTGTGCTCCCTCCCAGTTAGCAGGGCTAAGGGTCACAGCAACCCAGTTCAGCGCAGCCCAGCCCAGTTCAGTTCAATGCAATTCAGTTCATCCCGGTTCAGTTCAGCCCAGCCCAGTTCAGTTCAATGCAGCTCAGTTCAGTTCAGCCCAGTTCAGTTCAATGCAGCTCAGTTCAGTTCAGTTCAGCCCAGCCCAGTTCAGTTCAATGCAATTCAGTTCATCCCAGTTCAGTTCAGCCCAGCCCAGTTCAGTTCAACGCAGCTCAGTTCAGTTCAGCCCAGCCCAGTTCAGTTCAGCCCATTCATATGCATATTTGCTTGCCTGAATTCTGTGCCAGAAATCTGCAGGGTTTTATTGGGGAAAAAAGAGTCTTTTTTGCCCTAAATATTCCCCTGGAACAAGAACAGGGCCGATCCTTCTCACTCTGTTCTGACCTTGTCTTTCCAGAGCACAGCTTCTTTGGGTCCGAGTGGCAGAAGCGCTGGTGTGTCCTCAACAGAAGCACCTTTTACTACTACGCCAATGAGAAAAGTAAGTGGTGAGGTCCCTGCTTCTGGTCCCCAGGCTGTAGGTGATGGATGGAGGCATGGACAGGGCTGGAAAAGAGCAAGGCAGAGCCCTTGCCAAAGGCCAGGTTATCATCTGACAAGAGAGGAGGTCGTAATTCCCTATCAAGACATAACATGCAGGTCCTACAAAGGCAGATCTCAGCTTGCTTCCTCCCCCCCGAAACACCTTTATAGGTGTGGAACGAGAGAAGAGAGACCCAGGAGCAGAGCTGCGTGTGAATCAAATGATGTTCCAAGCTTTCCATTAGCCATCAGCTGGGCTTCAACCCCCTCGGTGGCTGTATATAACCCATGTGTCAGTGTACATAAATATTTTGCAGTCATGCTCCATCAGGTCCATATAAACAGACAGCTAATATCTCCAGCAGAGTTTGGCGTGATGAGATAGATGGCCTTCCCCTGGTCCACCCATCCAGAAACGCGCCAGGAGAACAGCTCACAAAGCACCACAGTGACCAGTCTGGGACTGGGACAGGGTTGAACTCCAGTGGGATGTGAGGGTGAAGCTGGGTCTTTGTCCTCCGTCCACATCCTTTGGGGATCTCAAGCACTTTTCACTTCCAGACAAGCTTCCCAACTCCTCTCACCCTGGAACGTGCAGGGACGTGGGCCAAGGAGCAGATGTAGATGTTGAAGCCAGGGTTGGTTCTTTGAAGGGGGGACAAGCAGTGGTCATCACCTCCCCAGATGACAACACAGGAAAGGAAACCCATTATGAGGGAGCTGAAATCCTTACGGAGGGCTCCCTGGAAGTCCTTAAGGATGTGCCGATAAAACAGGTTCACAGCAACTGCCTGACTCCTGCTTCCTCCCCCGGATACAGCGGGGAATAATGAGCTGGAGTAAATAACAGCGCCTCGGATGGGCCGGGAAGCTCCTTCCCTCTGCCCTGCCTCACAGCAGCAGCACAGGGCACTTCCCATTTCTTCCCGAGGCCTGTCCGTGCCTCACCAGCACAGCAGCCATTGGGATCCCGTCTCCCCAAGTCCACTGCGGTCTCTGCTTCGTTCCAACCAGCTCATCTCCTGCAGCCTCCAACCTTTCTCTTGAGGTTTAAAAGGGCATCCTCCCTCCTGTGTCTGTATGCAGGTTCTAGGATATTCCCTTTGGATTTCCAGGGACATGCTGAGATTGAAGGGTTTTCCCCAGCCATTCCCCATTGGCGCGTGGTGTCGCTCAGTTTCCCTATCTGCAGCACCCCAATCTGCCAGCTGGATAAAGAGATGCTGACTCCAGACTTAACGCCTTTCTCTTCTTCCAGGCAAGCAACCTAAAGGCACCTTCTCCATTGAGCACTACGGTGCCCGCCTGGCCCCCCAGCTCCGCAAGGACTCTCGGAAAAGATGCTGCTTTGAGTTAACCTGCTCTGGCAAACGCACCTACGAGGTAGGAACCAGGGGCCCAAATGGCTCTCGTGTGCTGGTTGACCACCAGGCACCAAAGCCCATGGTCCAGGTTGGGGGGCAGAGGTGCAGGCTGGACCTGTGGGCTCAAGGGGGTTGGGAAACTGCAACAAACCAAGCAGAAGGTGCCGATGCTGCTTCTTGATGGGTGGTGTCAGCATGGGCCTTCCCTTGGCATAAGAGTGGTCCTGGGCTCTGTTCGCACTCGTGGAGCACAGGGTTTAACAAGAACACGGTGTAGAAGCAGTAGAGGATTGAGTTTGGAAAGCCCAGTTTTAAATAAGCCCTTCAGAGCCAGTTTAAACCTTGGTATCTTGAGCATCCTGGGGGAATGTGAACCTGCGGCAATGAAAAACCCAGCCCAATGTGCGACGTAGTCAGGAGAAGCTTCCCGACTTGTGGATGTCTGGGTTCAGAGCGTGTGTAGTGTGCTCAGTGGGGATTGTGGTTTTCATCTGGCTTGGTTTAATGAATTAGGCTTGACAGCTTTCCTCTGGGATAGTCTGGCTTTGTTCCGCTTCTGGTTCCCTTTTTGGAATAGGGAGATAAGAAGGGAAATGGCTTTCCTAAAGTCACAGGGGAGAGAATGGCCGAGCCAGGATCTCCATCCCCAATCCCTTTCTTCCCTCTCCCTGCACCCAAGAACCAGCACAATAACGGGTGAACCTCTTCCAGTTCACAGCCCCAAGCCCAGCAGAGGCTGAAGAATGGGTGGATCAGATCCAGTTCCTCCGGAAGGGTGAGTCTGGTGGCCCTGGCAGCATCCTCCCACCCGGCTTGGGCTGCTCGCTGCAGCACCGCGGGGGCTTGGCCCTTGCTGGGGCTCTGCATCCCCTCTTGGCCAAGGAGAGGCCCTGGGGCTTTGCTCCTTGGAGTCGGTGATGGAGCTTGTTTGGAGCCCACATCGGGGTCCACCTCGAGAGCTTCTGGCTGGTTTTAGAGGCCAGGGTTGGGTGGTCTTTCCTGCCAGACCTGAGCTCCTTCACTATCCCCTGTGATGAAGAGGATGAAGAGGAGCTCTACAACGACGTGGACAGTTCTGAGTCTGTGACCACGGTATCCCATAATACGACTCTGAATCAAGACGGGCCAAGTGTTGAGATGGAAGAGGATGACATCTATGAGGTTTTGCCAGGTAAGCAACCAAATCCTGAGCCATCCCCCAGCCTCAGCCCTGCAGACACCCTTGGCTACACACCACATCACTGGGAATGAGTTTAATGGACCCATATCTCAGAGATTTGACCCCATTTCTTTGTCTGGCCTGGCTGATGGACCACAAGAGCAAACCCTTTGTGTTGTGCTGAGGTGGAGGGGTGGCGAATTGAGGTGAGGCAGCTTTTAGAGGCTCCCTTCAGCCCCACTGATATTGAGTTTGGTGCGAGTGGAACCTCTGGGCTGTGTTACCTGGAAAATCAGACTGGAGATGATGAAAATGCTCCCTCCTGGGCACACAGTCAGGGCTGTAACGCAATTACTGGCCTTCCAGGGGATGATAACGTAACTGCATTAAAGACCAGCGCTTGTTCACTAACAGTGCACGAGGTCTGGAGGTAGCAGGGCAGCAGCTCCTGGTTAAAGGAGCCAGGAGCAATCCTCAAAGCACCTGCAAGGGTGACACCCTCTGCAATAGCTCTTGTTATAGCAGAACCCATGGCGTGACGTGCCCCAGGGCTTGGCCAAGGGCTCACCTGAGCCTCATTCAAACCCATGTGGGGTTGTGTCTCTTCACAGAGTCCTTTGGTGGCTGTGTTCAGCCTCTCTCCATCTCTCACCTTTGCTTCCTGGGCTCCCATTCCTCTGTTCGCATCCTCAGCTCTTTGAGCATCAGCTTCCTCTGCCCTTGGGTGCACCCACAGTGGTCCTTGGGCTTGGACGGAGCCTCCATAGGGATCTGCAGGCCGGTGGGTGAGAGGTGCCGATGGTTGGTCAGGCTGAAGGCATTCAGCATCCCTGCCTGCTTTGGCGGCTGTGTCCAGCTCCTCACTGCCTTGGGGCCACCAGCACTGATTGGAGCAGCTGTAACATCTGCTGGGAGCTGGCGCAGTGCTGATTTAAGGAGGGATCCCATCGCTGCCCTCCCTTCAGGGTGCAGAGTGTGAGGATGCCGACCCTGGCAGCCAGGTTCACCCTCGGTCCCTGTTCCCATGCGCATCAGTGCCCTGATGCCCCATCCCTGGCAGTGCTCAAGGCCAGGTTGGACACAGGGGCTTGGAGCAAGCTGCTCCAGTGGAAGGGGTCCCTGCCCGTTGTGTTGGAGCTGGAGGAGCTTTGAGGTCCCTTCAACCCAGCCCATTCTGGGGGCATTTGTTGCCATGAAGGGACAAGCTCCTCATCCCGCACAGGCCCCAGTTCCTGCAGCTGGGATGTCGGTGGTGGCGGCACATTGATGTCGAGGGTGCAAGTGGTGAGAAACCAGTGACAGGGCACAGGGGCAGGTAGGAGAGATCATGAGCCCTGAGCTCATCCCCCTGCTCCTTCACCCCCTCAGTAAGAGCAAGGAACATCCTCATCCAAACTGGGATCTCCTCCTTGCCCGGCTGCCTCCCTTGTGTCCTGGGTGAAAACAGAGGGGAAAGGATGGAGAAGGGAAGAAGGGGGGGGGGGGGGAGATGAAGAGATAATTTCCTCAGCAAGTCATCGTCGTTAATGAAGTTTTACAAAAACAGATACAACCAAGGAAAAATAAAATTTCACAGGTGATAAATTTTTCCAATTTCCCTGGCAGAATTCGATGGGATTGTTAAATTAAGAGTGAAGGTGTCTGTTAGGAAGCAACGAGCAGTGATGGGTAATTTTATAGAGTGGAAAATTGAATCAAATTGCTACATTAAAACACAGCTCCTCTGAGAATCTGCCCCGACGCCCAGGCTGCTCCAGCACAGCATGGGGGGGGCACGGCCATGCCTGGGGCTTGGGGCTGCCCTGGACCACTCGCGATGCCCATAGGGATGGAAAGGTGAGGTTGTGATGCTCCGCACAGGGATGCGGCAGCAGGGGAAGGGCACTGCCCCCAGGGGATGCGTTTGTCAGCGTTTCCCTCTGATCCATCACTATAAAACCGGGATATTGGATGAGATCGGACACCCCAGGGGAGGCAGAACATCGCTTCCAGACTTGGAAAAGCACCTGGCTGTGGGGCCGTGGTGTGGTGGGGAGCTGCTTCCCATGGGAAGCGGAGTCCCATCCGCAAGGACTGCGCCTTACTGCACCTTTGCCAAAGGCACAGAGTGAAAGGTGAGCAGGGCAGAGGGAAACTGAGGCACAGGGGAGAGCGCCTTGTCCAAGCCATGGAGCAGCTTTGCTCTCTTGGAAACCCAGAGGCATCGTTTCCTCCATGGCGCGTGTTTTCCTGCACCAGCCCCGTCTGGTGCTTCCTAAGGAGCTTGTGTTTGCGTGTGAGAAGGGATCTGGGAAGAGGTTTCCTGAGGACAGCCTGGCTCCGGGGTGGAAGCGGTGCCTGCAGGATGCAGGATGTGCACAGCAGGGGTATGGGGAGCCCCCGGGTGCAGGTGGGGGAATGATGCTGCCCCGCTTTGGAGGATGGCTTTGGGGGGTTCATGGCGTGCAGGAGCTGGTTTGATGGCCCTTCACCTCAGGAGATGGGATACAGGGAATAGGTGCCATAGTTAAAGGACAAAGGAATCCAGATGTGAGGGTTTGGGATGGGGGGGGGGGGAATGATGGGGAGGGAGCACTGCTCTGGATACATTTCCCTTCTCTTTTACACATGCAAAGAGCAGGCAAAAGCCACTTTCCATAATTCATTTTGGGATCAATGCTAATGGGATCCTGCCTCGTCAGGGGCCGACCCCTACAATAAAGTCTGATTTATTTAGGAAAGATTTTTGGGGGCCGTTTCCCATCTGATGGGGGGAGCAGCAGCAGCGACCCTCCACCATGGGATGCAATTTGTAACGGGCAGCCGAGCTCTGACCTGCTTTGCATCGATCAGCTCCGGCTGGGATTGACGCCGGAGCAGCCCCAGCGCTCCACTGACCCAGCCTTGGTGTCTGTTGGCTCTGCCTAAAGGGGACAGCAAAGCCACATCCCCTGGGATGCAATAGGGATGCAGCCCTTCCGCACTGAAAGAGCTGGGCCGGGGCTGCCCCGTGCTCCCCAAGGAGGCAGCAGCAGTGCAGATGGGTTTGGTTCTGTTTTAGAGATAGAAAATGGGTATCAATAAGCTTTATATAAATACATGTATAAAATACAGAGATATCGACTGTAGATGGATTTGAGCTCTTCTCCGTGCGCAGATCCTTGCTCCCATCACTCCCTGGATGTTTTCTCAGCGCTTCCCCGTGACTTCCAGCCCCTCATTCCTTACCCTGTCCCATGGCATTGGTTCTTATGATTCCCTTCCATGCCACCCTGCCTTTGCTCCCCTTTCTCCTCCTTCCCTTCTGCTCCTGTCCCCGCTCCTTCCTCCCGTCTCCACCCCGCATTCCCCCTTGCGCTCCCTGCGCAGTCCCGCGCAGGAAGCTGCTCTCCCTCTAGGAGCGCTCGGCCAAGCTTGGCCCCAATTTACGAGGCTCAAAGAAGCGATTTGTTTTGCCCCGTGTTAGCAGCAATTCATGGGTTTATGCAACGCGCTTGAAAATACGATCTGGGACTTCCTCCCTTCCCACTCGCCACAACTGCGCCGGGGATTTATGACTGTGGCAGTCGGATGCTCTCTGCCTGCCGGGGGCTTTGGGGTAGCAGTAACGCTCACAGCCCTGCCCCTGACAGCTCTGCTGCTTCCCTTCCCAGATGAGGAGCTCGAGCCCCCCTTCCCAGAGGACAGCAAGGACGCAGGGAGCAGGCAGAGAAGCGGTAAGAGCCCACCCTGCTTTGGCCAACTTTAAGGAATGCTTGGCGGGGGCTGAGTCCCGCTGGCTTTGAGCATCCTGGGATGTGATGGAGGCTGGGAGGAGGATGGGAGAGGCCCCAGGAGACCCTGAGGCTGGGCTGGGGGAGCTCTCCCCATCTTCTCCATGCTGTGGGCATGGGGGATGCCTCTCCCCTATGGACAGGACCCCATGGCTTTAGTGAGCTCTTGACGGAGGAGCCTCAGCATCCATCCCCCTCTTGCCTGATGGAGGCTCTCCCATCCCTGTCCCTTGTCCCATCCTGGACCGCAGAGAGGGAGCCAGCTCCCCCCCCGTGCATCCCACTGGGGCAGAAAAAACCTGGGGAGAGGGCAGGAAGCAACTCATGGCCCAGAGGAAGCTGCTGCAGGGTGGGATCTGGGAGTGGGAAGCCGGAAGGACACAAACTCCAGGAGCCAGCAGCCCGGGAGCCCGCCATGGTCACCGGTTCCACCCCTGCTTCTTCCCTAAGGGGCTGCGCCGCGGGACGGGAGCGGAAGATCTGTTTCCTCCCCAGTCCCACCTGCGCCGTTTTCCATCCCTGCTTCCTCCCCGGCACCGGAAAGCAGCGCTTGCGTCCAAGGAGCTGGGGCTGGGCTGGCCAGGGGCTTCCTGCTGCCCTGCTCGCTCCATCGCACATGGAAAACGTCCTCCGGGCAAAGCCTGGCTTGGGAGAGCTTCCTGCGCCGTCCTCCTGCGCCACAGCCTGGCAGGGGTGGTGATGCTCAGCTCCCCGGGGATGCTCAGTGCGCATCCCGCCTGTTGGGTGACGGAGACCGGAGGGGTTCAGTGTTGGATGCTGTGGATAATGGGGTGGCTGAACCAGCTTCACACGTGCTTGTGCCCGCCTCAGTGCACCCCAAGCATTGCCCTGCTGGTTCACCCCTCCCAGAGGACCCCAATGCCCAACATCCCAGTGTTTCTGGAAAGCCGGATCCAGCCTTTCCCTTTACCCATCAAACCCCTTTGGATACGTCTCAGGCAGTTGTCCCCAGCCCGGGAGGGTGCTCAGGCCTGTTTCTACTGAGGCCTTGGTAGCACAGACAGGGATGAGTCCCAGCTGCTTGCAGAGACCGGAGCAAGGCAGCATTTCCCCATTCCTCATGGATTCGTGGAGCTTGGTACCAGCACCCCGAGCTGGGGAAAACCAACATCCCCATCTTCACAATCCATCCTTTGTGTCCATGCAGCTGCCTCAGGGCAGGGTAAGGGAAGCGGGAGGCGATGGGATACCTTGTTCCTTGCCTGTCCCAACTGCCCCATCCTCAGCAGGGAGCGGAGCACGGCTCCATGCAGGCTGGTGCTGGAGGTGGTGATGAGCCTGCACCCCAAGGGCATCCCTAGGTTTCGGCTCTCGCCTGTCACAACCCTGGCAGGCGTTTGAACACCCTGCCCGTGCCCATCGGCATCCGCCTGCGGTGGTGATGGTTGTTGATGGTTAGAACTGGTGCAGTTACCACCAGCCTGGGGATTGCTTTCAGCCCTGGCCCGGTTTGACCCCAAACGTCTTCAATCCTCTCCTCAGAAAAGCCGGGCTGCGTTCGAAGAGGGAGAGGCCATTACAGCACCAGGAACCCCAACCCAGTGATGTGCGCTCTGGTCCAAGGGCATGGAAGAGATGATGGGAATCCTTGGGATGGGAGGGAGGGAAGGGGCTGGTTCTTCATTCTATCACACGGCCGCAGTGCCAGATGAGCATTTGGCCAATGGAAAACCATTGTTTCCCAGTTCAAAGAACCACGAGGGTGCCCCGATGCTGCAGCAGCTTCAGGCTGCTCCTGCCAAGACACTCATTTGCCCTGCTCAAGGCTGCTTAATCCCAGGCATTGGATAGGCCTGGGGCTGCTGCTGCAGATGCAGAGCACAATTCCTCTGCTTAGCAAAGAAAAGCCTCGCAGGCTGCTCCCTGTCACCTACCATGGGCACAGCAGTGAAACCCCTGAGCTGTGGACGGTTGTCATTAGGCTTCAGCATCAACAGGCTTCCCAAGAAAGGGGGTTGGGATGGATCGAGCCTCTCCCAAAGCCTCTTCTTGGGGCTGCAGGGGAAGATGATGCAGTTGTCGCATTTGCCTGGGTCTCTTAACGAGAAGACCCCTAAGAGCAGGCTCTCGTCCCACTTAGAGCAGTGTAAAGCAGTGAAATCACAGCTCTGCTCTAAACGTGGCGTTCGAGGTCTTGATGGGGCACTGGGGCTATTTAAACATCACCTCTCCTCTGTGTAAGTGAGCAGAATGAATGCAGGAGTCCTGGGATGGCTCATCTGGATCCAACCCACATCCCACATCCCACATCCATCGCACCCAGCCTGGAGCTGGCAGGTCAGGAGGGTTGTGGCCATCCCCCGTCCCCTGCAGAGGCTGCAGAGTGAAGTCCCCCCTTATCTTGAAGGAGTAAACCAGGAGCCAGGATCCCTTTCCTGCAAACAGCCTTCGCTCTGAGAAGCTGCTCCTGGTGTCTGGCACAAAGATCTCGGCTGCTTTTGAAGCTGCAGCAGGGGATTAAGAGCGGAGCCGCGCTTCCATCGCGAGGCATCTTCCTCATCCAAGGCCATAAAGCCTGGCCTTTGAAGGCAGGGCTGGAGGGAAGGGTGAGAGCTTCCATGCAACCCTTCCCGGGGGCTGGAAAACGTTCTCCCTGTGTCCTGCCGTGTCCAGGCGCTCCTGCAAAGCTCTGCTTTTACCAACAGCTCCTTCCTCTGCGCCTTGCTGAGGGGGGGAGATGCCTCCAAGGTCCTCTTGTGCCTTTGATAAGCAGGGAAGAGCGGATGCAGGAGGGGGCGGCACCTCCCCAGCATTCCCAGTAAGTGAGGGAGAACTGGGATAAGGTTGGCTCCAGCTTCCCAGCAGCATCCTCACCCCAGGCAAGCAGACCCATGGGTCCCGGCTGCGCGCCAGCATGGGAATGGGCACTTCTGGCTCTGGAAACCTCTTGTAGGAAGCTGCATTTCCTATTTCAAGGCTCTTCCCCTCCCAGCAGTGACACAGAGGAGCTGATGTGTGGGATCGCTGTCCTTAAATCCCTTTGCCAGCACATTAACAACGATGCTCAGGCATTACTGGTGCTTTGATGCCACCACAGCAGCCTTTCCCCACCCTCATCTCGCAGGGGACACCAGCAGGTCGGTGCCAAGCCATTGGCTTTCATCCCCCATCCCAGGTTAATCTCTGCATGGTGATGGTGTCCTCACACCCTCCTCTAACGACCTTTGGTGTTAATGGCCAAAGCTGCTGCTTGCCTCATCCTCCTGCTCAGAGATTTCCTCCGCCTCCAGTTCATCACCTCTGGTTCCTGCACTTAGCACAAGCTTAAATAACTCAGTAGCTCCTACTCCTTCTATTCCCTTCCCAATCTTCTCCTCGCCACTGCGTGCTCCCCCTTTAATACTTTCCAAAGGATGCAGCCCTACTTTGGTGGGGTTTTTTTCTCCCAGCCTAAGTTCCCCAAGTCCCTGAGTCATTCCAGTTGCTCCCCGCTGTGCCATTCTCCATCTCTGTAATGTCCTCTTTCATATTTAGGTGATCAAATCTGGGCACAGCACTCCAGATGCACCCTTATCGCTCAGTCCCTTAGACCATATTAGAAACATTGCCTCCGACATGTGCTCAGTATTTGCTATTTATGCTTTCTGGGCTTGGCTCAGCTGTGCAGAGCAGCACAGACCCCCTGCAAGGCGTGCTTTTCCTGGCTCCAAGTATCCATAGGGGTCACATCATGGCGATGTCCGTGTCGTGACATCTGGATTCACCCCCGCGCTGGTGCTGTGCCATCAGTGCAGTCCCCTGCCTGAAGCTTGGTCTAGGAACGTGGTGTAACCGTTGTCTTGTGTGCTTGGGAAGTGGGAATGCGGGGGTTTGGGGTGGGAGTTTCGATGCTGGGACGGATGGGTTGGATGCGCTGGGAAGAGCCGCTTCCCAGCCTGCAAACTGGGCAGAGCAGCTCAGTCTGGCATCAGGCGCATCCAGACCTGAGCGTTCAGGTTGCGTCGTGCCCTAGAAGGTTCGGGACCTTCTCTGACCTCCTGCAATGGGGGGTGAAGGTGGATGTTTGCTCCCTGCTCTCCTCCCATCCCTGTCCCCACTCCGGTCAGTGCTGTTGGCTTCCTGAATGATCCCTGTTCCATTGCCTGCAATCCGCTCCTTGGTTTCTATCCTGAAGGCTGTCACCTTCGCCAGCAGCATCCTCCCTGCAATATCCATGTTAAAGGATGGTGTTCCCCTCCTGTGGCCTCTGGCATGGTGGGGACACGGCACTGCAGAGGTTTGGACCAGGTTATGGATCTCCATGGTTCAGTTTGAGCCTGAGGAGATGAAGGACTCGGGAGAAGGGGGAAGGCACCACCCCACAATCCCAATATTTCTCTATACAATTCCCTGTCACCCTGACCTCTCTTTGCTTTTCTCAGAGGGTCCCTGGCAGGATTATGCCCATTACTACCGAGGCCTATGGGACTGCAGCAGCGAGCATCCCGACGAGCTCTCCTTCCACCGCGGAGACTTCATCTACATCCTCAGCAAGGTAAAGCATCCCCGTGCTCACCGTGGGGCTCAACTGCAAGGTCAGGAGCCCATGGAACTGGTCCAAAGCAGAGTTCAATGAGCGGCTCAGTGGAGGGGGGAGCAGGATGCCCCCCCCCGGGGCCACTGCTGCCCTCGCACGTGGCATTTCGGATGCCCTCAAGCGGGATGCTGTGCGCTCTCACTGCGGTTTCCTATGGCGATGGGCTCCCTACGTGCTGTTGCTCAGGTAGCACAGGGGTAATTGGGTTGCTCAGCTGGGTGTGACTGAGCCTCCCTTCAGCGAGCACATGCAGGTGAATAACTTGTTTGCATCAGTGGGGATGCTGTGACCCGCTCCTGCCCCGCTCAGCACCGCAGGGCTCTGTCCTGGCTCCCAGCCGGGTCCCACCGGCCCACGGTGGCCTCGGTTCGTGCCAGCGATGAACTGGGGCAGTTGGGTTTTTGCAGCCTGGTTTGTGTTAAAGGGACCTCAAAGCTCGTCCAGCTCCAGCCCCAATGGGCAGGGACCCCTTCCACTGGAGCAGCTTGCTCCAAGCTGGCCTTGAGCACTGCCAGGGATGGGGCAGCCACAGCCTCTATGGGCACCCTGTGCCAGCGCCTCAGCACCCTCACAGGGAAGAGCTTCTGCCTAAGAGCTCATCTCAGTCTCCCCTTGGGCAGGTTCAAGCCATTCCCCTTGGCCTGTCCCTACAGGCCCTTGTGAGTCAGATTTGTTTTGGCATATCCCTACATCCCCGGGGAGGACGTGGGTGATCAGACACCGCAGTGATGGGCAGGGGAGTGGCAGCATCCAGCCTCTCCTTGGGGGTTTTGTCCACCCATCCATCAGAGCCCTTGGGAACAGACCTACAGCGTGGGTGCCCTTTGCTCTGAGCCCTGCACTGCAGCAGCCCCATACCCAGCCTGCGCCCCCCCCCAGGCTGCAGCCAGCATGGGATGGATGCTTTTAGCTGGCATGTTTGAGGCCAGCTCCCGTGCATCCCCTCGGAGGCAGCTGCATCCCTGGCAGTGGCAGAGAGCAGCTTGGAGCTTGGGCTTCACCATCCCTTTCTGGAAGGCCAAGAATTCCCCATCTGTGGATCTCAGAGCACTTTACAACGGCATTTAGTGACTTGCTGGCCCCCAGGATGGAGCTGACGTGCTCCGGGCACTGAACCCGCATCACCTCCTTTATCCAGGGGGTGACACCGGTGCCATCGCCGGTGCCTCGGTCCATCCCGCTGACAGCAGAGCAGGTCGGGTCCCCCCCCTCCCCGCACCAGCTCGGGGACACAGCTTGGAATCACGGCAGGGTTTTCGCTCTCTTCAGTGCCTCCAGATTGCGACTCTTGTGCTGATTCTCTCACACGGAACCGATCGCTCCTGAGAGCTTTTCCCCCGTAAATGACTTTGCGCGACGGATGCTCGCGGAACGGAGGCGGCGATGGATGGGGAGGGGGAAAGGATGGAGGCAGAAAAAGGGGGGGGGGGGGAAGGTGTTTGAAAAGCCTGTTCGTTCGGCTGCGTTTTAATTTCCTTTTCAATCTTGTCCCAATTAATTTCGCAGAATTAATCTCACCGAAGCAAAGTCGGCAGCGCCGAGGCGGCCGCTTCAGCGGCGCGGCCGCTGCGGCTGAACATGAAATAGGAGCTAATATAAAAACCCATCTGGTGTGTTTGAAACGCTGCTGCTCGGGCCCTGTCTGACATTTCCAGCAGCAGCAGCAGCAGGGAAAAGTGGTTTGGGGGTTGATGGACACTGGTAGATAGAAGGGACTTGGGGACGTGAAGGATGCTGCAGTGGAGGGATGCAAGGGGAGCATCATCACTGCTGCATCCCTCCTTGGAGCGGTCCCTTTGGTGCTGTAGCCCCCCAGCCCCTTGCCACCAAGGGGCTTTGACTTTGAACCAGGGAATGCCACCGTCAAGGGCTTTTCTCAACATCCCCAAATCTGGGCTTGAGGCTCTTCATTGCAGCCCGGTGCCACCAGTGCTGCGTTGCTGCAGGGACAGTGGGAATAACAGGGCTGGGGGGCAGGGGGGTGTCACATTGGGCCAAGCCCTTTACCCACCTCATCACCAGCCTTTGCAGGGACCCCAGAACACCACGACCCTGCTCAGTGCGGCCCAGATGGGATAATGCATGGAAGGGAATGAAATCTGGGGAGGGGGAGGCAGTGACCCCCGGCACCGCATCCCTTTCCCCGGCATCGCGCCCCTTTCCCCTGGCTGAGTGATTTGTTCGTTATGATAATTATTTGAATGCAGTGAGACTTCCTATTTTAAGTGGGCTTAGTTGGATGTGACAAGCAGGCCATAAAACCGGATAAGTTAATTCTCTCAATTGCTTTCAATGAAAGCAGGGGGAGAAACGGGGAGAGGGAAGTGTGTGTGTGGGGGGGGAATATTCCCGTACCCCGGACCCGGAGCGAAAGGCGTGTGGTGACATCTAGTGGCATTGTGCATGGGTTTGGAGCCGTCTCGTTCATGGGGAGAGGCCACGGGCCCCCCCGATGCACTGAACCTCTCGGGTGATGGAGCCAACGTGTGATGAGCCCAGTCGGGGCTCAGCGCCCATCCGGGGGCCGTGGGTCTGCAGGGATGGGCCCCCGGGGCTCGGCCGCGTTCACGGCCCATCAATAACCCCTCTGGGAGGGGAATGGGGCTGGGGCGGTGGGGTCAGCTGGAAGGCAACGGTCAGGCACCGGTCACATCCAAGCGAGGGCCATCCCTGCCGGCCCCCCCGGCGGGAAGCAATGGTCCAGAACGAGCCCCTGGCAGCCTCATTCCTCCCAGGTAATTTGTATAAATGAGGGGACGTTGGCACAGGCGAGGACAAAAGGGAGGCCGAGCGCGGGCGGCAGCGCCGGCGATGCCCCAGTGCCCCTCTGTTCCCATTGCTGCATCCTAAATCGTGCCCCATCCCACTGGGACTCACCCGTGTGTTCCCATTGCTGCATCCTAAATTGTGTCCTATCCATTAGGACTCACCCATGTGTCCCCAGTGCTGCAGCCCAAATTGTGTCCTATCCATTAGGACTCACCCATGTGTCCCCAGTGCTGCAGCCCAAATCGTGCCCCATCCATTGGGACTCACCCGTGTGTCCCCAGTGCTGCATCCTAAATTGTGCCCCATCCATTGGGACTCACCCGTGTGTTCCCATTGCTGCATCCTAAATTGCACCCCATCCACTGAGACTCACCTGTGTGTCCCCAGTGCTGCATCCTATATTGTGCCCCATCCGTGGGGACTCACCCGTGTGTCCCCATTGCTGCATCCCAAATTGTGTCCTATCCATTAGGACTCACCCGTGTGTTCCCATTGCTGCATCCTAAATTGTGCCCCATCCACTGGGACTCACCTGTGTGTCCCCAGTGCTGCATCCCAAATCTTGCCCCATCCATTGGGACTCATCCATGTTTTCCCAGTGCTGCATCCTATATTGTGCCCCATCCATTGGGGCTCACCCGTGTGTCCCCATTGCTGCATCCCAAATTCTGCCCCATCCATTGGGACTCACCTGTGTGTCCCCATTGCTGCATCCCAAATTGTGCCCCATCCCACTGGGACTCACCCAATGCCTCACCCCACACCGTGTCCCAGCCCCGCTGCTCTCACCCCCTCCAGCCACCCTGCCCTGTGCAGCGGGCACTGAGGGTCCCTTCCCCATGCTCACGGGACCCCAACGCCACCCCGGTGCTCTTGGGGGGCTGTTGAAACATTGCCCCCCAGCCCGTGGGCTGGCCCATGGGTCCGTTGTGGGGGGGATTCAGGTTTAAGGCGGTCTCCGACCATTTATTTTGCCCTGAAATGTATAATAAATGCTGTTAAAGACTTTGGCTTTGACAGAGGTAATAATAAATTCCCTGTTAAAGACAGTAGTTTAATTCCTTATCCCCTCCAATACTGCGCAGAATAAACTATATTCATCACCGAGTAATTTTTTACCACATAAATCTTTAAAACTAACCATCGGAGGCTGTTGAGGCTGAAATATTGGGAATTTATGAGATATGCCCATGTAGGATTGGATTCCGAGGGTTCCATTTGAATATATTAGAGAGGAAATTTGTGTCTTTAAGTGTGACAATCCGTCCATTTTCCAAAGGCAGCCTTAGGAGCGGCAGCTCCTCCAGAGTCAACTCTGCCTTTATGAGGCAGAGATTTAGTAACGAGCCCCTTGCTAATCTGGTTTGGGGGGGGGGGGGGGGAGCTTTTGCCCTGATTCAAATGGGTGCCAAAGAGAAAAATATCGAGATATTTCTATAAAAAACCTAAAGAATTCCGCTTTTTCTTCCCGGCTTTAACAAATGGGAGCCGATTTCCCCTATTTCATAAATAGAAGTGGAAATTTCACTTGGGGTTGCGACGAGGGGAAACGTGGAAGCAGAGCCTCGTCGTTCAACCCATCCCTCCCCGGCCATAACTTTCCCAGCCTGCTGTTGGTTTATGGATCTAAGGATTATCCACATGGATACGGGGCTAATACAGCGGGCGGGGAGGTGGGAGTGAGCCGGTTTGATTTGGAGGGTGGTTAATGGGGACTAAAGGGGATGCGAGGATGAAACCGTGATTCCATGAGGGCAAAATAGAGCAGAGAAGGATTAAATCCGGTCTCTGCCCCCCTTGAAACTGGGGGGGTTATGTTGCTGAGCCCCCTTGTTTTGCTTTCCTGATGTCAAACGGCAGCAGACAGCAGGAATCTTAGTTCATTAGGGAGAGACGGAGATAATTACAAGCCCATCTCCCAGTTCAGGGTAACATTTAAGCCAATGGATGCGGTAACATTTAAAGGCGATCCAGTGCAAAATGTCACGTAGGGTCTGGTTTCATTAGAGACGGGTTAATAGAGGGACGGAATTGAACGTCCCAGGCCTGGGTGTTAAGTAAGACGTGTCCCTTTTCCCATAACTCCATCGCCACAGACCCCATCCCCGATGGATTCAAACTTCCAGGGCTTCATCCCCTCCAATCACAAGTGACAATCACGGCAGCACCAACCCCTGCGGTCAAGGGAAGGGACCGATCACACCCCATTGACCTTCAGCATCACCCCTTGGTGCTCTCCTCCACCAGCCGCTGGCGCTTCCCCCTCTCTTCCCCATCTCCTTTGGTTTTCCCTCTTTTCCAAGCTGCTCCATCTGTAACTGAGCAAACATCTTGATTTTATGGCCTTTTGCTTTGTAACACGGAGGGGAGGAAGGGAAAGGAGGCAGCGGGGGGGCGGGGGGAAGTAGTGGAATGCCTAAGTAAGACTTTAATTCCAGATTCATTTACGCTGTAGCCATGAAGTTGTCACAAAGCATAATGCAGGATTTAATTAAAATAACACAAGTGCCTCTCGCTATGTCCTGGGGAAGCTGTCACCGAATCACAGCCGCCGCTGCCCGCCTTCTATTGATGAACCAGCAGTGTCGGGGGTACGGCTGAGTCTGAGGCTCTTCCCCTCCTCCCTGCCTTTCCCCACTGTGATTCCCCCCTGGATTCGGGCCCCTCGGGGTGATTTTGCCTATGGAGGGGGTCGCAGGGTCCCGGCGCTGGCTCTTTTGGGGTGTTTGGGGCTGTTGTAGAAAGGGGCTGGGGCAGAGGGGGCTGGTGACCCCCGTCCCGTCCCGGTTTGGGTGGGAAATGGTCCCTTGCAGCAATCCCTGCGGAAAGGACGCGCGTTTCAAGGTCATCAGTTAATCAGGATCATAAATCCTAAGGGAGGGACGAAGCCGCTCCGGGGCTGGCTGGGGTTGGGGTTTGCGCTCCGTGGAGCGGGTGCAGAGGAGAGAACAGGGTGGTTTGGCACATTCCCGGTGCGGGCAGTTCCTGGGAAGTCAAGGAGCCGTTTCCATTGCCATGACCCCTTTGCTGCTCACCATCCTTTAGCCACAGCCCCCCCTCCATGCACCCCCAGCCCCAGAAACCCGGAGGAGGAGTTCGTTAGTGAAGGGAGGAGGGAGAATGCCGTGACCTTCGCGGGGATGCAGCCGCTCTAAGGACGCGTCGATAGCGCCCATCGCTGCTCCCCTCCGCACCCGACGGCCGGGGGAAGCGGTAACGGGGCCGGGGCTCGGGGCTCGGGGTCCCGCTGCCGCCGGTGCCGGTGCTCTCTTGTTCTGCCGACCCGCGCCTGACCCCGCCGGGGTCGCTCGGGAGCCGGTGGATGCGGCTGCCATGGCAACGCGGGGATGCGCTGCCGGGCAACGCGAGCATCGCGCACACACACACACACACACACACACACAGCATTCCCCCTTAGACACCTCCTGCATCCCCGAACCCGCATCCCTCCCTGCAGCCCCAGAGCCCCCCCCTGCACCCCACACATGCTGTGGGGCAATTTGGGGGTGTCAGCCCGGGAGATAGATTCACAGAACCGTGGTTTGGGTTGGAGGGGGACCCTTAAAACCCCTTTCCAAGGGCAGGGCCATCCCCACCAGAGGAGGACCCTCAGAGCCCCTCCAGCCTGATCCTGATCCAGGGATGGGGAATCTCCCACCCCCTGGGCATCCTGTGTCCCAGCATGAAGCATTTCTTAGATCTGGTTTGAACCTCCCTATTTTCATTTAAAACCACTGTTCCCCCTTGTCCTATTGCAACAGGCCCCACTAAAACCCATCCCCATCTTTCTTACACCCCCCCCCCCTTCTAAGTATTGGAAAGCCACATTTGGGGGGGGTCAACCTTAGTGCGATGGGGAAACTGAGGCAGGGAGCGGGATGCACCCGAGCTGGAGCATCTCAGGAGGACACAACAGTTGCAGGAGGGTGGGGGGGAGGCACCCACGGGTGCTGTGCGCCAACACCCCCCTCAAGCTACGGCTGTTTTGGGGTCTCCCCCATCACCCAGGCATCTGCACCCGTTTTATATGTGAGCAGGATGGAGCTTTCTGAAGCAGGATGGGGCCCTTTGGAGAGAGGGACGGGGCTCTCCAGAGTGGGATAGGGCCCTCTGGAGCAGGATGGGGCTCTCTGGAGAGGGGGCTCACACCAGCCACGGGATCATCAATAAAAGCCATTCTTTGGCAGCGATTTCTGCGCCATTCCAGCCTGTTTCCTCCCACCCACCCCTGCCCATCGCCTCCCGGCACCGGCACGGTCCCTTCCCTCTGCTTTTTCACCCCTTTCTCTTTTCCCCTCCCCTCTCCCCTGTCCGAGGGGCACAGGAACCCCATTCCCTGGAACTGCGCTCCACTAAAGCCTATCCCCGGCAGCCCCCCCGCTCCCCCCCGTGCACTCTCGATGAACCTGTGATATTGCAGCAATGGCCCTCGGAGTGCGGCGGGGAGGTGATTTAGGAGAATATTAAAGGCAACGCGGAGCTTCGGAGGCGCCTCTCTCGGGGAGCCGCCGCGGAACGCACGGCACAGATGGGCTGAGCAGATTAACCGCTTCCGTCACATCGTGCTCGCACCGCGCTCGCGGTGCCCGAGGCTCGGAGCCGCGGTCAGAGCACGCCGAAGCCCATGCGCTTCATGGCACTGGTATTAATGCAGCGCTGCCACACCAGCTCCTCAGCCCAGCCCGTGCTGCTATTGTGGCCCAAGCCCTCCAGCTGCACCTTGTGCCGCTGTCTGGATGCGCTCCCTCACTGTGCCATCATTCCCCATGGATGCGGTGGCCTGTCACCGGGTTAGCGGCAGCAGCATCTTGGGCCGTGGTGCCTATGGGTTGGTTGGGTTTGATCGTAGAACCCCAGCCTGGTTTGGGTTGAAGGGATCTTAAAGCTCGTCCAATTCCAACACAATGGACAGGGACACCTTCCACTGGAGCAGCTTGCTCCAAGCCCCATCCAACCTGGCCTTGAGCACTGCCAGGGATGGGGCAGCCACAGTTTCTCTGGGTATCCTGTGGCAATGCCTCACCACCGGAATAATTTCTTAACATTCCTGTTTTTTTTCCTTAATATTTCTGGTATGTGGAGATGCTGATGGGATGCGATACATGGACCCCGGTGGGATTGGATACACAGACCCTGGTGGGCTGGGACTCTGCAACACCCTGGCACAGGCACTGCAATGGGACAAGGGGAAGGAGCAGTGCCCCAGCCCCAGCTGAGTGTCCTCAGCTCCTCACAGCAGCTGGGAATTGACTCATTGGAAACAAGTGGGAATCATTGCTTTATATGGGGCTTTACCCTACAAAAGAGCAGTGTGGTGGGGGCAGGCCATGGCGAAGGATGAGCATCACCCAAACTAACTCCTCCATGCGCCATCCTGGGTGACATGCCGAGGCAATGGCATTCCCAGCCGCATCCCTCACCTGCCTCCAGCTCTGACTCCCCGAGGACCAGTTCCCCCTTGATTCCTGAGCTTGCTGCAGCGCCGGGCTGGTTTTTGAGGTAAGGAGATGTATAGCTGACCTGGTATAAAACTCCCCGGTGTCAGCCGACCCCTCGCGCTCCCACCATCCCTCATGCAGGAATCAGATGCCTCCATTTTCCTAACCATAATGTATGGCGCACAAGCACTAATAATGGGGCCGAGCAATCATAAACCGATAAGTCCCTGACTGATTGGCTTTTCCTTCGGCATCCATCAAAGCATCATTGATCTCCTATGTGAAGGGGGGTGATTAATGGGCTTCCCGAAGCCCAGTGGGGTTGTTTATGAGGGAGTGCGATGGCAAAGGAGAGCTTGGGAGCATCGGCAGAGGAAGGGAGCCCGTGCTGCTCGGTGAGAGGGAGTGGAGCTGTGGTGGCTGCACAGCGAGGGTCCCACCAGGTGGGGGGACCTGAGGGGACAATTGGCTCCATCCCCACCTTTGGTGACTGGATATGGGGTGTCCTCCCCAATGGGGGCGCAGGGCCCAGCTGTAGCTGGGCCGTTCAGGAGCTCCACATTCCTGCAGCATCATCATCTCTCCTGGGTGATGCTGGAGGAGCGGTGGAGCAGGGCAGGGAGAGCAACCAGGTTGTGGTGGTTGGGTTGTTTCTTCCCCCCCCCTTTTCCTTCTCCCTTTGTCGATGGAGATGAGCAGCATAAAGCTTTTTATAGCCCCATGCACCAACCCGCCATAAACACCCTGATGGAGGGCGATTACGGGAGCAAGCATCTGCTTTGGGTTCGCACCAGGGATCTTGGGACTGGAACAGGGAGAAGCGCTTCGAGGGGGGTTCATCCTTCTGGGATAGAATCACAGCGTTTCGGGAGCGGAGCAAGGCCATCGTGGGTGGGCCTCACATCTGGTTCCCTGTTACATTCCAGCCTGGAAGGGGTTTGCTCATCCCTGCTGTGCTTCTGAGGCTGGAGCATTGGCTTTGCTCTGCCTCTTGGAATGGCCAGGAGCTGGTGTTAACACCAGCACCCATGGGTGCAGCCTCTGAGCTCCTGCCTCTCCAATGGAACTTGAGCATCCCTCCCCTTCTCCGGGTGCGCCGACCTCGCTGGGGCGATTCAGCTCCCAACTAATGGCTTTTCAGCCCCGTCTGTAGCCCCTCAACCAAATGACTTCCCCCTCCCCACCTCGGTCCACGCAGGTCCTGAGCACAGCGGCCCCATTAACGTGTAATTAGGTAGATCCCAGCAACCCCAGCCTCAGATTCCTTCCTTTTCCTCCCTCCCCTCCCTTTCCAACGCGGGCATCAGCGAGCGGGATGTAAATGAGAGCCGAGCTGAGGCTGCGCCGGGCTCTGCCTCGCTGTGCCAGCGCTCTCCTCGTTTTAATCGCTTAATAAAAATTAGCATAATTAAGGAACATCTGTACGATGCAGCGCGGTGCAATTTGGCACTCGGAAACGAGGACTCGGCCGTTACTGCGGGGAGTTTAATGTTCTTTTAATTCTTCTTGGCACCGCGCAGTGAAATAAAGGCCGGGGGGGGGGGAGCGGAGCGGCCTCGCCTGCCTCGCATTTGCATTTCCCTCCCCTGGCTGAGGAGCAGGCGAGGGGCTGGGCCGGCGCAAGGGCGCTGAGCGCACCCCGGAGGGGGCAGAGCTGGGGCTTGCGGGGGTCCCCATCACTGCTGGGGTGCGCCTCGGCCCCTCTGCCCGCAGGTCTCCGGGCTGCAGCCGATGGAGGCCAAGCTTTCCCTGCTGGGTTTGCAGGTTTCTGCCTCCCTGGCTGCTGGGATGGGGCTCGCATCCCTCCGTGCTCCTGCTTTTCTATGGAGGGGGCGAGGCTGTGCGGTTTGCATGGGGGTCCATGGGGAGCAGTGGGATCCCAGCCCCAGGAGTGTCGAGGGATCCTTTCCTGGCTCTGGTGAGGGCAGCATCATCTGGAAGCATCAGGAGCAAATCTGAGGACTCAATCCTGAGGAAAGCCCTTTTCTTTTCCTGTTGGGAAGCAGGGATGAGGTCCGAGACCCATTAAATGCCCCAGGCAGGGGAAGGGGCCTGAGCTCGTGTGGGACATGGGATGTGCTGCTGTGCACATCGCTGTTAACATCCATTTCCTTTACATAATACATGGAAAATCTCCCGTTTTGATGGCAAACTCCTCGGGCCTGTGTGTGCCAGCTCCTCCTCTAACACACAGGGAGTGCAAGAAGCTTTTCCTGATACGATTTGCCTCCAATATCTTCTGTCATGGAAAAGCCTTGGGAAGGGGCACGTTAACCAGGCACGGTCCAGCTGCAGAGAGCTGCAGGCTGAGACCTGGGACATCCCAAGGGCTGGCATCTGAAATGAGATTCCCCCAATCCCCCCTCCCCAGGCGGTGGATTGAATGCTGAGCTTCCAAGCCATGGCCCCGCAGGACCCTGGGTGAAGGTGGGGAATGGGGCGGGATGAAGGGGCGGAAGGGCAGCGATGGATTTACCAGTGTGCCAGCACTGACCCCACTGTGTCCCCTCAGGAATACAACGTGTACGGATGGTGGGTTGGAGAGCTCAACAACGTGGTCGGGATCGTCCCAAAGGATTACCTGGCAGCTGCCTATGACCTGGAGGAGCAGTGAGGACCCATCAGCCCCGGTGAGGGATGGGTCACAGAGGTGGCAGCTCTGTTCTGGGGTGCACCAGCATCCTCAGGGTGCTGAGCCTTGAGAGCTGTCTTTGGCTCCATCTCCTGGTCCCTGTTTTACACGGGAGCAGGTGAGCCCGGGGAAGCCAGATGTGATTGAGGGATGAGGCCTCCATGGCCCTCCCTGGGTCTCAAACTCTATGGGGAGAAACGTGGTAGAACCCCAGCAGCCACCTTCACCAGAGCCGCAGCACCAGCGCTGACACCAACCCAAACCAGGCTGGGGTTCTGTGATGCTTCAAACAAAACCCATTATGGAGGAATGTGGGAGAAGGGGAAGCTGAAGGCAGGGTCAGGGCCGGGAAGTGGATGGGGTCTGCAGCCAAGTCCTGGTACCCACCTGGGGCAGCGAGACCTCCACATTCACCCAGACACATCCCAGCCTTGTCATCCCCTCTGTGTCACGTCAGTGTCTCAGTGTCCCCTTCCCACCATCACCCCTGTCTCACCCCTTCCCCAAATCCAGGTGCTTCTCTCTCCTTGACCATGCTGAGATACCACCGACACCGTCCCCGTCACCCTACAGGCACCCGTTGCATGAAGAGACCCACGTCCCATCACCAGAGCCCTGCCTTGTGGTACCCACAGCTACGCCACCGGGGCAAGGGGGGTGGCACCCCACAATAAAGCCGGTTTCCTCTCCATGTTTGGCTGCTCCAGACTTTGCCGTGGGGCTGGAGCCGGAGCTGGGTGCAAGCAGCGGCTTTTCGCCTCCAGCCCCAGCTCTGAGCATCTCCAGGTGTGGTCCAGGCCCGTTGGGATCCCCACGGCTGAGGATTAACCCGGCGCATCCTGATCCTCCTCCTCCTCCCGCACTTGGCTGAAGGGCCGCTAGATGGTGGTAGGTACCTGCAGACCGCGGCCTTCCCGGGGAGGGTGCCCGAACCCCCCCCCGGGCTGCACCGGAGCAGGAGCATCGCCCGCAGGGTGAGCCCGGGTACCGGCACAGGCGTGCGGGTGTTTGGATGGGGGGGACCCGTTTGTGCCCGGTTCAGAGCAGTCGGGGTTGATGGAACCTGGAGAAGAGAAGGCTCCTGAAGGGGAGACCTTGGAGCAGCTCCAGTGCCTAAAGGGGCTGCAGGGAACTTGGAGAGGGGCTTGGGACAAGGGCCTGTAAGGACAGGCCAAGGGGAATGGCTTGAACCTGCCCGAGGGGAGACTGAGCTGAGCTCTTAGGCAGAAGCTCTTCCCTGTGAGGGTGCTGAGGCGCTGGCACAGGGTGCCCAGAGAAGCTGTGGCTGCCCCATCCCTGGCAGTGCTCAAGGCCAGGTTGGACACAGGGGCTTGGAGCAAGCTGCTCCAGTGGAAGGGGTCCCTGCCCGTGGCAGGGGTTGGAGGTGGATGAGGAACTCTCCCCCTGCTCTGTGCTCAGCCCTCCCCTGTCTCCTGTATCCATCTCTCCAGCATCATTCCCAGGAGCCCTTTGGGATCTTGGCAGGGAGGAACGGATGCTCTGGTGTAAAAAGGACGAGACCTTGCCCCTGCCTGGATGCATTTACCCCAGCCCAACACATAGGAAATGGCCCCGGGGGGCCTGATCCTGCCCCCGCTCCACCACCGGGCTCCAGCGCTGAGCCCTTCCTGGGGAGGAGCTGGGGCCACAGGAGCGGAGCGGGGACGGGAGGAGCCCGCTTTGTGCGGGTCAGAGCAGGACCCCCCCGGCGCTGCGGGGAATGGGGGGGGAGCTCTGCCCTTTGTCTGCAGCGGCGGCAGCGCCAGCCGGGGGGGGGGGGGGGGGGTTGGAGGCGGTGCTGTCTGGAGCGCATGGCCCCGCTCCAAGCCCTTGTTGTGGCAGCAGCAGCAGCAGGAGCCGTGCCAGGCAGCGAGGGCACGGGGAGGGGGGGCCGTGGCCCCGTCTGCTCCGGGCAGGGATGGGTACCGGGGGTGGGGGGGGCTCTGCGTGCTCAGCGCATCCCCATGGGCCAGAACCCTCTGAGCCAAGGAGCGAGCCGGCCCCATGCGTGGAGAGGGCACTGTCACCCCCCAGAGCCCTGCATGGGGCCACCAAGCAGGACCCGCAGCAGCCCTGGGGGGGTCCCTGTGAGCAGGGCTGGGTGTTCCCCCCAGGGCCAGCTCTGCTCTGAGGCACCGTTTTCGATCAACACCACTAAAAATAAGCGGCTCTGAGAGGCAGCGGGGCTGCAGCCCTGAGGCGGGGAGATGGGCTCCAGGGGCCCTGCGAGGAGGCAGGAGAGGGGATGCAGCCCCCATGGGCTGCCCTGTCCAAACCCACCTCCCAGCCAGCGCTGGCTGGCTCCTGCCGAGGTGTCAAGTGGAGGATGCAGCAGATCCAGGCCAAGCTCATGGGGCAAAGAGTGCCAGGGGCAGGATACGGCCCTGGCTGAGGGCACGTTGTCTGCATGAGGCTGTGCACAAGCAAAGGGCACGCGTGGCACAGGAGCGGGTCCATGGGCACATCTGGCCTCACAGCTGCACCATTTGGAGCTGCACAGCTCATGAATAACCATGAATATGCATGAGGGGAGCAGCCAATGGCTGCAGCGCGCCGGCAGCTGCCACCCTGCACCATGAACTTCTCCTGACATTTGTTTTCCCAACCTTGCCTGGTCCTTTGGGGGGAGGGGGTCAAGACCCCCCCAAAGCCAAGCCCAGCACCCCAAAACTCACCTCAGGGACCCCTCAGCCCTGCCTGGACCCTGCCAGGGTCCTCTCTGCTGCCCAGGGCAGGATCAGCCCCATGGCAAGAGGTGCAATAACAGCCTCTGGTCCCTAGAGCCATGGCTCTGCACTGAGCAGGGCCTGGACTCAACCCATGCAGCGAGGCCAGACACTGCCACCACCCAGCCATCCCTTCCGCTTCATCTTTATTTCAAGTCGGAGCACGTCGGCTCTGCCTTCACCAGTGATGAGAGGGGAGGAAGGAGGTGCAGGGGAGCACAGGGAAAGGCAATAGGAGGAGCCAGAGCCTGAGCGCTGCTGGACACTGACACTGAGGCAGTTTGCATGCTCCTGCTTTCCCAGCTAACTGGATCCTGGCTGGGAGGAAGCCCCATGCCATCAGTGTGCAAGGAAGGAGTCTATGGAAGGGGCATCCCCTCAGAAGAGCAGGAGAGAAAAACCTCATTCTCTTGCCCCATGCTTATCTCTGCTCATCCCCGTGCAGGCAACCTACGGGGTGAGCTGTGCCAGGAGGCCACAGGCACAGGTACGGCACACGTGGGCACCAGCCCCAGGAGCTGCACAGCGTGGCTGTTGCTGGGGACATGCAGCATCCCGTGCCTGTGGTACTGAGGGGAACGAACACAAGGGACTAAACTGAAGAGCTCTCCCGTGCTCCACAAGGAAAAACCTTTCTCCATCATGCTGGATGTGAGCCAGAGCATCCCCCCCTGCCCCAGGCCAGGGACACCCCAAGAACACAGAGCCCCTGAGCTCTGCTGCTGCTCCAGTCCGAGAGCAAAGGCTATGGGAAGAACAAGCACAGGTTGCACTAACCACTACATCTCTTCTCCAAAGAGGAGAGCCACAGGAACGCACTGCCTGGGGTCATCAAGGACAGACAAGAGCCATCAGCGAGAGAGCACGGGAGCCCCTGCCCCTGCAGAGCCCAAGTCCCTCCATCCTGCCCCATCCCTGGCTCGGCCGCAGTCCCTCTTCCAGCGAGGGCTGCAGGGCAGGGGGAGGTCTCCAGTGCCGGTTACTGCTCCTCACGCCCTGCTCCCAGCGGCTCTGCCGGCTCCTCCGGGCTGTCCGAGTGCGGCTCGTCCATGCCGAAGTCGCTCCAGTACGGGAAGCTCTCCAGGCAGCTCGGCCCTTGAGGGCTTCCCAGGCCGGCACAGCTGGGAAGAGAGGAAGGGATGTGGGAATGACGCAGGGCTGAGGTGCCCGCGTGTCTCCAAGACAACGGCTGCCTCCCCGGCACAACCTCAGCTCCCAGCCGCTCGCCCTCGCACGCAAACCCGGAGCAGCGGAGGGGGAAGCTGCCAGCAGGCAGAGGCAGCCGGTGCTGCAGGCACGAGGGATGGACAGAGCCACCCTGCCCGGGTACCTGCCCGTGGCCCTGCGCTGCTGATCCCCCCCACCAAAGCCCTTCCTGAAGCCAGAAGGGCTCCGTTTCAAGCAGGTCTCTCACTGGAGTCCAGACATCCCCCCCAAGGAGATGCCTGATTAATTCCCCGGCAGGCAGCATGCACTGTGAAGCTCTGATGGGCACAAGGAACTGCAGAGCCCATTCATGCTGTGAGGATGAAGGCAAGATGCACAGAAAGCTTTGGAAGCCTCCAAAGGCTCCCACTCTCCAGAGGTTAAGGGAGGAAAGCAGCCGAAGACCTTTGTAAATCTCAGCTTAAGGTCCGAGAGACGCAAGCTCTTTCCTTGCTCACGGCCAGGGCAGGTCACCCTTCTGGTGTGCAGCACAGGAGGCTGCTGGTGACAGCCCAGGATGCCCAGCTCCGATGGCCTAACGCCAGGAACGCAGGGCCGGGGACCACACGCTCAATGCATTCCCTTAAGGGAAACTCCAAACCATGCAGGGGGGCTCCAGGAAGCCCAGGCTCGCTCCTGCCTTACCTGCCCTGCAGGTCCCCCCCCGGCAGCAGCGCGGGGCGGCTCTCCTCCTCCTGCACCCAGCCACAGTTGGACATGGCGTAGTGCAGGATGGCTTCTGTCACCGTCTGTGGGCCCTGGCCTTGCACACACGCCTCTATCTCAGGCACCGAGAGCTGGCTCTGCAGGAAGAGGTGCAGGCGGCTGTCGGAGAGGAGCACCACGTTCTGCACCACCCTGTGCACACAGAGAGGAGGGCGGCTGAGGCAGGAGCTCCATGGGGTGCCCACACCGCCAAGGGGACCCAGCTCCACTGTCACCTCCCAGGCAGCATCCCCGAAGCCAGGCTGGAGCAGCGTGTCCTGTCCCTCCCTCCAGCCCTCACCAATGCTCCACTCACTTCTCCAGGAACTGCTGCAGCCCCTGTCTCCGCTTCTCGATGAACTCATCCGTGCTGCCCACGAAGAAGGTGGATTTTCCGGGCAGCTCTGGGACAGGGCTGCAGGGAGAGAGCAGAAGAACCACATCACCCCAGGGCTGGAGCAAGGAGACATGAGGCGGGGTGGGCGGCACGCAGGAGCTCAGATATCCCATGTTAGTGCCTGGAGTTTCTATCCACATCTGTCCTGAGTTTATGTGGGTCAAGGGGAAAGAGTGTCTGGCTGCAGGAAGGGGGAAGGATGGAGAACAAGGCACGGGCATGCTTACACCAAGCCAGCGTTCTTCTGGAGCTGCCTCCTCAGCCACACGAATTCACGGTACCGGCGCCGCACACATGAGGTCTTGGCAGTGAAGGCCTTGCTGTTGGTCTGCAAAACAACCCCAAAACATGGGAATAATCCACACGACATGGAAATAATCCACAAGACATGGAAATAATCCACGTGCTCGAGGGGCAGCAAAGCAGAGGAAGGCAGGAGCTTGCCTGCACAGAGCTCAGGGACTAAGGGATCCCCTCAAAGGAATGGGGTTTGGAAGCACTCAAAGTGCCTTGAAAAGCTGAGCAGGCTGCAGGGGAGAAGCTGGGTCTCAGCCCTCCTGCACAGGAGGACGGTGCTGAGGGTTCGCCCTTCACAGCTCCTTCCATCCCTGCTCAGCACAGCCACCCATGGCCACACAAACCCACTCAGGAGCCTCACACGACCCAGCTCTGGAGCTCGCCCCTGTCCCACAGCCACAACTCACGTGGAGGAAGATCTTATAATCCACATAGGAATTCCAGGAGCCTTCATTCTGTACCCGAGGGTCCTGGACGCGCACCGTGGTCAGCTCCTAAGGCACAAGCACTGCCTGAGGGGGGGGCAGCGCCAGCCCACCCCTGTCACCAGCTGCCCCTCAGACCCTGCCCAGCACCCAGCACCCCTCGCCCCAGCCAGGAGCAGAGAAAGCCCAGGTCAGAAAGGTTCTTACTTCCTCTCGGTTCTCCAGCATCCTAAAGCCAGAGCCCAGTGGGAAACATCTGGAGGGAGAAAAGAGAAGGATTTAGGAAGCAAGTTCAACACACGAGGGTCCACATGGACTCTGCACCTCCCGGCATTGTCCCTTAGGCACCTCTCCAGCCCCCACGGCCACGCTCTCTGCCTGCTCCTTTCCCTTCAGTCACCGCATCAAGAGGATGCATTCAAACCCACAGCAAAGAGAGCATCCAGCTCCACCACTGTGTGCTCCTGCAGGACTTCCTCTTCTGCACCACCACCACAGTGCCAAGGCTTGGAGGAAAGGGGGGGAACAGCACGATAACCCCCACAGCCCCAAGAAAAGCACAATCCCTCCAGTGAAAGCCTTTCAGAGAGGGTGCCCCCCACCCCACAGACACCTTGTGTGCACACAGAGCAGGAAGACTCGTCAGGGGGAGCTGGAAGACCAAACATATCCCATGGCCTGGCTTCACCTCGCCTGTGGGATGGGCTGGAGGTGGTTTTGGAGCCCCTGGGCTGAGGCTCACGGAGCAACCCTTCACCTGTTCCCCATTCCTGGAGCGGTGCCTTTTGGGCCATGGGAGCTGCCAAGTGCCAGGCAGCACTGGAGAGCCAGCCTTTATTTATACGCTCAGATGTCAAGCAAAGCTCTTGTGAAGACAGAGCTAATTTTAGCTGGGACATGGGGAGGGGCTGAGCCACAAACCACGCCGGAAAAATCCCGCTCCACCGGTTTGCAGGTGTTTTCCATAGGGCTGGAGCCACCCCATCCCAGAGCACACAAAGCGTTAATGGCAGCGGAGGGGAGCTCGGGGACAGAGAGCAAAGAGAGCCCCGCTTCGAGCTGCCTCCCAGGAGCTGAACTCTGTTGGAGCTGGGTCAGGCTGCTGCTGTTCCCAATTGGAGCTGTAAAGGGGGAGGGCGAGGGGAACCTCCCAAAATAACCCCCAGCCCACGCCGCAGCACACATGATGCTTCCCTTGGGGAAGGAGGGGAGCGCAGGAGCCAAATGTGACACGAGTGAGTCACCGCTCAGCACGGGAAGAGGGGGAGCTCCGGCCTCCCCCGTGCTGGGGGCTCCCAGCCAGAGCCAGTCCAGCAGCAGGGCTCCACCATCCTCTTCCCTGGGGATGCTGCCGCCGATCCCGTTGCTTTTAGAGCTCCTTGTTTTGCGTAACAGCCCTGGTGAGATTAAAAATGCAGGAGGGAGAAGAAGGAGCCACAGAAGTTGCCTAATGGAACAGCGGAGGGTTGCCAGGAGGAGGAATTCACTCTCCCAGCTATGGAAAGGGTGCTCTTAAGAACAGAGGGACCCACAGGGAGGAGGTGGCTCCCTGCAGGCAGCGAGGAGCCGGACAGGCTGCAGGAAAGCAGGGCTCAGGGGGTCCGAACACTCCCATCTTCTCCCTCTGCTTCCATGCAGAGCTGTACCAAGAAACGTGTAATCTTATTTATACCTTATTTGGAGTTAATTGATCTTAACTTCATAAATCAACTTACACCCAGCGCAGGAGGCAGCTCCCAGTCCGCTTTAAGCAGTTGCACCAAATCCTCTTTCAAGGCTTTTACTTAAAGCCTCTGTTTATGGGACGTGGTTGGGTTTGCTTTTATCTTCCTCCCATTTGCGTTTCAGTGGTCCCAGGTTCAGGCTTTCAGGGTCTCTCAGCGAGCAGAGGCGGAGGGCAGAGAGGAACATCCCATGGCCCTGCCCAGCACGGCTCCGGATGCAGTCCCCCGTGCTCACACTGCGGACAGGGAAAGTGACAGCGTTTATCTCTGCCCTGCTGTCTGGTATCCTCCTGCTGACTCAGACACGGCCTTAGCAGCAGCCTCTATCCCTCTGGAACAGCGGGCCCTGCATGGAACGCTCTCTCCTAACCAGCACACACCAGTGGCAGCGCAGAGGACCCCGCTCCAGCCCCACTCCCTGCCCGGCGTCACGTCCATCTGTGCCTGCGCATCTCCGCTCCAGGCGCCTTCCAGCCCCATGGGAGCCTCTGGATTTAGAGGCTCCCCGGCACAAGACGGGGAACGGGCCCCGTTTGCTGCCGCTTTTGCCCGTCACGCTCGGGCAGAGCTGCCCGCAACCGGCACCGGAGCGGGTTTCCCGACGCCGTTTCCCCACTAAGGAAGGAAGGGGCTCCCCGTTTAGATGGGGGGCCCAAACCCGGGCCCCGCTGCCCACCGGGGGGTGCCCCAGCCAGCGCAGCGCCCCGGCACCAGGGACCGGTAACGCGGGTCCGGGGCCCAGTGCCCGTTCTCCGTTCTCGACGCCGCCGCGGCGGGGGAAGAGGGGGAGTGAGGCCCGGCCCCGCCGCCGCCTCCACACCGAGCGGGCCAAGGGCTCGCCGCCGGGGCCCGGGCACTGCCTGCGCGGGGCCCAGCCCCGCAGCCCCGGGCCCCGCACCGAGCGGTCACGGACCGCCCCCCCGGGGCCCCCTCACCTCCTCTCGCAGGCCGCGGCCCCTTTAAGCGGCGCGGCAGCGCGGCCGCCTTATACCGCAGGCGGTGCTTCCCTCTTCCGGCGCGGGGTGTGCTGGGAGTTGTAGTTCACACCCGCGGAGCAGCATTCATCGGCAGCGCGGCGGGAACTACACTTCCCATCGTGCCCCGGGGCGGGGAGGGGGAGAGGACTACGCCTCCCATGGTACCCCGCGGCGGGCGCGGGTCGCGGCGCAGGCGCAGTGCGCACGGCGGGCACCGGGGCTGGCCGGGCTCTTTTGTTCGAGGGAGGCGGACGGAGCGCGGCCAGGCCCGCGGCGGCACCGAGCGGGCCCCCCTGCAGCCCCTTCCCTCGGCGACGGTTGGCGGGGCTGTGCAAGGTGCGCGGCGGCCGCGGGCGGGGGGGCCGCGGGGGGGGGGTGTGGGGGGCCGTGGGGGGGGCGGCGGCAGCGCTGTGGTAAAGCCGGGTGCGGGGGGGGGGGGGGGGGAACCGGGCGTTGCTGCGCGGGAGATGGGGGTGAGGGGGTTAAAGGGGGGGGTTGGGGGGGGGAGCGCTCATGGGGGTTTTGGGGGTGCTGGTGGTGATGAGCCCCCCAAAGGGGGGCACCCGGGGGGCTGCGCCCCGGGGTAAAGCGGGGCCCATGCGGAGCTGGGAGGGGAAGGGCTGAGGGGAGCCCCCGGGGGCTTTGGGCAGAGGGGGAAGATGGGGGCTGGTGCGGAGGGTCCGGGCTCAGGGGTGGAAGTGTTCTTTGGGAGAGGCCCGAGCGGCGTTCCCTGGCTGGGGAGCGGGGCGCTCGGACGGGACGGTGCCTTAAGGAAGCGCCGCAGGAGCCGCTGTTCCCTGCGGGAATGCGCCGGGAAGGAGGAGGGAGCCGGGAGCCGGCCGCGGGGAGGGGACGGGACGGGACGGGAGGCGGCTTTTGGCGGGGAGAATGAGCGGGAAGCGGACTACGGGAGGCCGGGAACGGGATGGGGCTGACCCCGGGGCTGGAGGGAGGCGGGGAAGGGGCGGCTGTGGCTGGGAGCGGGGATGGGCTGCGGAAGGGGGGGGCGCAGCAGGCGCTGGTGTTGGGTCAAGCCCTGCCCTCCCGTGGTGCGGGGTGAGGCGCTGGGCACCTCCTCTGGCTGCTTTTTGAGGTTTGGGAGCTGTGGGATTCGATCCGCGCTTGGAACGGGAGTTGATAAAGCGGATGGGGGAAGAATAGGGCTTGTGGAAAGGGAAGGTGGGGGAGCCAAATGGGATTGGTACCTGTGGAGAAGGAGGTGGCCGATGTGGAGCTGTCCCTGGAGCTGCTGAGAGGGCAGCAGTGGGGTTGGGCTCGGGGCTAGTGGAGGAGGTGGCGGGGGCTGAATGGGGAGGTCCCAGATCGTTGATGGGTTTGGAAGCAGCGTTTGTTGTCCCTGTGAAGTAAGGGATCGAAGTGGGAAGGGGTTTTCTGGCTGCATCATTCCAGGGTTAAAAATCCCTGTGCATTTGAGAGGGGAAGGTGTTTGTGATGGGGTAGAATCATGGAACGGTTTGTGTTGGAAGGGACCTGAAAGCTCATCCAGTTCCACAGGCAGGGACACATTCCACTACAGCAGCTTGCTCCAAACGCCATCCAGCCTGGCCTTGAACGCTGTCAAGGATGGGGATGCTCAGGATGAAGGGATGCTCCATTGGTTAGTGACCCAGGCTCGGTTTCCTATGAGTGCTTGAGATCCTGGTAGTGGGAATGATGAGAATGAAGATGTGGCTGCTCCAACCCCTGCCCAGCGCCAGGGAGAGGCAAAACCAACCAGGTCTGGGAGCGCAGGCAGGCAGCGCTGGGGAGATGCCCCAGGATGCGGCCCCAGTGTCCATAGGGATGAAGGCTGGAGGGGAAGGTGCTTCAGGGACCTGGAGCTGCTTGTAAGAGGGACACAGTGCGGTGTCAGGGGCACTGGAAAACCAGGAATCCCACAGCACTCGGGGCAGTGCTTTCCCTACAAAAGGGAGGAGAAGAATGCAAATCCCTGCTCTCATTCCAGGAGCATTTATCTTATCTAGAGGAGTTCAGTGCTTGTGTCCGCCTCGGTCACATCGTTCCTGGTGGTGTGACGGGATTTCTTCCCTCAGGTTGTGATTTTCATCCCTCCTGTTGCACGTGTGCTCCTTGGAAATCCAGACGTGCTTTCTCTGCTGGATTGTGAAATGAACTGGGAATGCTGTGGCTGAACTGGAAGCTTGTGGCTTTGCTCTCAGCTCAAAGGCTGGAGCTTTCCCTCAACCTTTCCAGGCCTGTTTGCTTGCTCTTCCCAGGTTCTGGAGAGCGGAAGCCTTAATGTGCTGCTTCCCACTTCAAAAGAAAGATCCCTGCTGCCTTTCCCTGGCGCGTGCGGGATGCGCTTGGCGTGCTCAGGAGTCTTTATAGAGACGAGCGGTCGCAGCCAAGGAGGGAGGCAGGAGGAGGAAACATTTTAGGTTGAAAGCTCCTGGAAGCGGAGCTGAGCCGTTGTTCATCCTTGAAGGTGCAGCCAATGAGTCTGTGCTCGGTGAAACCTCGGAGCTTTCTTCTTAGCCTGCTCTTCCTTTGCCTTTGCTGAGCCTTCCACTGCTGAGACCAGCGCCAGGCATCCCAGGAGGGTGTGGGTAGAGCTTCCTGATCTTCCAAAGGCAGCGTCCTCCCCACGGGGCTGGATGCTGTTCTCTTGGTACCAGCATCTGACCCACACTGCTCCCCTTTCCCCACTAGCACAGGCTTCTGTGGCAGCACTGCCTTCAGCCCCTCTTTCTTCGTGGCCTTTTACCAGAGGCTGAATCCTTTTCCAGTGGCTCAGGTCTGTCCTGGATCCTTTTCTCTTTAGCTGCACCAAGAAGTTATCCTTTCCGTCTCTCCCTGCTCTGCTATCCTCTTCCCAAAGGCTTTCGGCTTTGCCTTGAGTGTTGGGGAAGAAGCAGGAAATGCAAATGGAAATCTTTGGCATAGGCCCATCCTGGATTTGTCTTGAGATCCTATTTTTTCAGCATAAGCCAACTTTATTTCACACATCAAGTACAGAAGATTGAAGCTGAATTTTAGGCAGCGTACAACTGACGAGATCTCTCTGTGGCAGGACTCACCCAGTCCTGAGTCCCATAGACACGAGTCAGCTCATGGCAACACCGCAGGAGTTGTCTGTCCTCCCTAAGAATGCCCAGGCAGAATGCATCAGCTTCATCCTGCACCTCTGGTGTGAGATGTGTGCGTTTGCAAGCTCTGGAGACGAGGGAGCAGAGCGCGGGGTGAGTCTTCCCTGCGCTGCCTTTCCAAAGAGATGGAACTCTCCCATCCCAAACCTCTCCCTCTTCCTCCAGAGAGCAGAACCCAGCCAGTGCTTTGGGTGCTTTGTTTTGAGCACCTCAGACTGGAGGGTTTGGATGTTCCCGAGCACAGGAGGCTGAAATCCCTGTTCCACAGCAGCATTCCTGACGCGGAGGGTTTGGGGAGCAGCTTTGCAGCTAAAGCCATGCACGAGTCTGTGCCCCCAGGGGGGCCGAGTCCCTTTTCTCTTGCACTGAGCTGCGTGTTTGACTGCAGTGCAGCGAGAGGCCTGTGCAGCAGCTTCTCTCCGTGCTGGCTCCGTGCTTGCAGCAGCGCTGTGAGCTACAGCTCAGCCTTATCCCCATGGATATCCCCTTATCCCCATGGATATCCCCTTATCCCTATGGATATCCCCTTATCCCCTCTGGTGTGCAGACTCCAGGGGCAGACCCACACGTAGTCCTGCTTGTGAGCAGGCAGCTCCAGTGCCTACATGGAGCAGGCATGAGGAGCCGCAGAGGCAGAGCAGGGCTCTGCATGGGGGTGATGTTGGTACTCCGGGGTGTAAATGCCTCCAGTAGAACCAGGGCAGTGCCTGCTGGAAGGAGCAGGCCCTGAGTGAGTGTCTGGGGGCTTTGCAGAGGTTACTGCCTGCCAGATGCTTACACGCTGGTTGCTGCAGCCCTTTGCACTGGGGTATTGGTCCCTCCCCTTGGCAAGCTCTTTCTCACAGCGCTCCTGGCCTTGGATTTGCATCTTTTGCCACAATAAAATGCTGGAGCTGGGCTATTGCATTGCTCTGTTGCCTCTCTCTGTTTCCTTTTCCACACCTACCTGTCCTATGCCCCCTCGAGCTTCAGCAGCTCCCCTCTGAGCTCATCTGGGCCAAACTCTACCGTTAGGCTCTTTGACCCTGTGTTGCCTTCTTGGGAAGTTGCTCAAGTAGCCCAGGGATCCAGCTGAGCATCCGGAGGTGCCTTCAAAACAAGTCCCATCTCCAAGCAGAAACCACAGCACTTTCCACTGAAGTCATCATAGAATCCCAGCCTGGTTTGGGTTGGAAGGGACCTGAAAGCTCATCCAGCTCCAGGCCCCTGTGTCCAACCTGGCCTTGAGCACTGCCAGGGATGGGGCAGCCACAGCTGCTCTGGGCACCCTGTGCCAGCGCCTCAGCACCCTCACAGGGAAGAGCTTCTGCCTAAGAGCTCATCTCAGTCCCTTTGCCTGCAGCTGACCAGAAGTGGCTGCTGAGGGAGGAGGATCCTGATCCACCCCTCTGGGCTGTCCCGGGGTTTATTTGCAACAGCATCTTGTTGGGGACCTCCTCAGCTGGGGTGCACTCGGCCCTGGCCCCTTCTCCATAGGAAGAGGATGGAGGGGAGGGAGGAAGGAGCTGCCTGAAGCATTCCTGACTGAAACAGCCCCTCTGGGCTTCCTGCTGGGGCTGAGGTGCTGACCATGGGTCCAAGCCTGATGTTGGTGCCAGGAGCTTGGCCTCCTCCTCAGCCACTCCACAGGCACACGGAGCCTTCCTGCCTCGGGGCTGCCTCCGTCGGGTGCCTGGTTAAAGATGCTCTCAGTGCATTTCAGGAGCTGGGGAGGCCAAAGCCTCTCTGCTGTGTGTTCCTGTGTGGCTGTTCCAGTGGGATGTTCCCAGGTGGTTGGGTTTTTCCCCCCTTGGGATGAGTAGGGCAATAAAACTTCATCCTGGAGCTGGGTGTGCTGTGGCATCGAATAAGGATCCAGGGGGGAAGTGCTGCCTGTCTGTGGGAATATCCCCCCCACCACCTCGGCTCTGCTCTGTACAGGGCAGGGAGCTGCTTGGAAGGGGTTTAGTGTCCACCTTTGGCAGCCACTGGCGCTCCATGAGCACCGCTCAACGCGTGCGGTAGCAGAATAAGCTCTTCCCTGTCTGCTCTGCACCCTGCTCGGGTACCAGCCCCTCCTGGAGACCACCAGTAAAAGCAAAGCAAGAGAGATCTCTGGTGCTAAACATGAGCAGAAGGAGGGAAAGGCTTTTGATGCAGAGCCTGGGCTCAGTGAGCACCAAGCACCTCCTGAGGCCAGCACCCACTGTGGCCTGGCCCTGCAGAGGGAAGATGGAAGATGTCTGTCTGGAAGCAAGCGTGATCCAAGCATAAGCCCATCAATCCAGCTCCTGCCAAGCAGGGAAGTGCTGCTTCTCCCTCTGCACTCTTCCATGCTCCTCAGCTGCCTTCAAGCTCTGTCTGTGGGGTAGCAGCAGAGATGGGGTGCTCTGGGGTGCACTGTGCTCCCTCCCATCCTCTCTGCCGTGGCTTCTGCTGGTCTGAACTGGTAACTTTGGAGTCTGTGGGCCTGGTTTGAAACCTGCTCCTTTGATACCCCAACAGCAGCATCTTGTGCCTCAGGGAGCTCATCCAGCTGCACTCTGAGAGCTGGGGGTGCTGCTGAACCCTGGCATCTCCTTCAGCCAGTGTGGAGCTGCAGGTCTGGATTGAGGTCGAAACCAAGCCCAATTCACAGGGATCTTTACTAGAATGAACTCTGTTCTAGAAGGTTCGTGCTGAACCTGAGTGGCAACACAAGAACGTTCCAGGCAGGTAACGCGTGACCCTTTGCTAGGCAGAAAACAGGGATTTTCCTGGCATTGCAAGGGAATCGTGTTCCTCAGTGCAGCAGGGTGGGATCGGGGTGGGGGCTGAGGTGCAAGGCTGGGTTTGAGTGGTCCTGTTGAAAGCTTCATTCACCAGGGGCTCTCTGTGACAGCGGCGATAACAGATGGGGAGACCTGGACCCTCCTGGTCCTGGTATCAATCAGCGCAGCTCCAGTGCGCTCAGCTCCTGGGAGCTGGGGCTGGTGATGAGATCAGGGTCTTCAGCCTAAAGACAAAACCCTTCCCAGATGCTCACTGGTGCCTTGGCTGCGGCGCTGGGACCTTTGGTGTAACTGGGAGCAGGCAAGAAATGGCTGGGGAGCATCTGCAAGGAGCAGGGGTGTTCCGGCAGGGCCGAGGCGGGCGCTGCCATCCCCAGCAGCAGCAGGGGCGGGCTGCCCCTCTGGGGCTCTCCCTGCTCCGAGCTGGGTTTCAGCGGGGAAGCGGGGCCTCTCTGTGGTTTCTGGCTCTCTCAAGTGCTTCCTTGCAGGCTGGGGAAGCGCCCGGGCTCTGGCAGGGGCTGCTGCTCCTCCGCAGTCCCCAGTGTGTGAGTGGGGAGCGGAGCTGCACCCAGCGCTGCCCCATTGTGCGTTATCTGCATTGCTGTGGGCACTTCCCCGCGGCACTGGGTGTGCTGGCAGCAATCTGACTGCCCAAACAGCCCGGGAAGAGAAGGAAAAAGGCAAAAGAGTGTTTTGGAGTTGGTGACTTGGATGAATATCGCGTGTGCACGTCCGTGGAGCAGCAAGGAAATGAGCACAGGGAGCTCGGTATCTAGGGCTGTGACGTGTATTTAAGTTGGAGTAACTGTTTAGTAACTCGCAGTTCTTATCAGCAGTGTGCTGCTGTCTCCCTCGCACTGCCCCACAGCTCTGCAGATGCTTTCTGCCACTGCAGGCAGGGTTGAACTAAGCTGAAGGGGAGGTCAGCAAGGGGAAGAAGGGGGAGAGGACAGGGTGAGGGGGACATGAGGGGCTCAGCAAGGGAAGGGCAGGCTGTGGAGCAGTGGGGTGCTGCTTCGTTCCTGGAGGCCTATGAGCAACGCATGAGAGCAGTGAGTTTGAGCCATGGTGTGCTGAAAACAGGGACAGAATATGGGTGGAATCAGAGAGACCAAAAGGCCAAAGCTTCAAGATCAAAAAGGCTCCTGCTCGAGCCTCCTTTTTGCCCTTTTGCCTTTTTGTTATCTGCTTTGGATGAACCTGTTTGCTCCAAAGCAGCATTCCTGCTCGGTGCTTTGTCTCTGTGTACCCAGCACATTGGCTGCCTGGCAGAGAAAAACCTGACCTTGACACTAACACATTGGTTCTCTCTCCTCCCTTAGCAGCGTCGCCCGTAAGCTGAAAAACTGGCCAGCACAATGGGAAAAAAACAGAACAAGAAGAAAGTGGAAGAGGTTTTAGAGGAAGAGGAGGAGGAGTATGTGGTGGAGAAGGTCCTGGATCGGCGGGTGGTGAAGGGCAAAGTGGAATACCTGCTCAAGTGGAAGGGCTTCTCGGAGTAAGTGCCTCCCTGCTGCTGCTGTGGGGTGGGTCTGGGCTGCTCTGGTGCGAGCATCTCCTCCTGGGCTGGTGGCTCAGTGTCCCTTTGCCTCTCCTTGGCTGCAAAGCGGAGCTAAGAGGCCAAGAGCAGCCCTAAGGGTGAAAGCAGCAGTGCTAAGTGCCTCGAGCATTAATCAGGGTGCTGAGAGCACAGCCTGGGTGAGAAAGTCCCACTTCTGTCTCACAAGTGTGCCCTGGTGGGGCTTCCCCCTTAAACCTAGTGTGAAACAGGCACCTGGGGAAAAGGAATGGCATTTCTCTCCTGAGAAGGGAAATAACTGCCCAGGCCTCTGGCATCCCTGTCTGGATCAGGGCAGGCTCCTGCTTCCCAGGGCGAGGACACCCGCATCCCCACTGCTGCTTCTCAGCATCTCCACTGGGTAACCGGGTGCCCAGGGCTTCTCTTGGCAGGGAAAGCTGCAGCAAGCAAGGACATAAAACTTAAGCTGTTGTCTTGGATTGCAGTGAAGATAACACATGGGAGCCAGAGGAGAACCTCGACTGCCCAGACCTCATTGCAGAGTTCCTTCAGTCCCAGAAAACCGCACATGAGAGCGAGAAGTCCGAGGGGAGCAAGCGCAAAGCGGAGTCTGACACAGAGGATAAAGGGGAGGAGAGCAAACCAAAGAAGAAGAAGGAGGAGGTGAGGCTGGGTGGGGTTTTCCTGTGCTCACCTCCCTACCCCTGCACTTGGCAATGGTGTCTGGGAGCTGGAGCAGCCACGCTCCAAAACCTCGCTCCTTATGTCCTCAGTGACCTCAGAGCCAGTCCGAGCACTAAACTGAACCAAATGGGTTTAGAGCACCAGGTTCTGAAGAGCAGCACGAGGGGGGAAACAGGAGGTAGGGGTTGCCGGTTTTCCTTTGAAGAGGGAGAACAGGATGGAGCAGAGAACTTCCTGCTTCAGGTGCTCGTAGCTGCTTGGGAATAGGGATGGTAAAAGGCTCCACAGGCTGGGTTCACCCCAGGAGCTGCTGGGTCTTACCCAGCACAAGAGTTTGACAAGCTTTGGGTCCTCTGCTTTAGCTTCAGCAGGACACTTCCCCCTGGACCCAGCAGGACGTCCACTCTCTGCAGCAGGTTTACTCCTGAGTGATTTTCTCAGTTCCCTGCTGGCCTTAGTCATTATTAGCCATTATTAGTCATTATTAGTCATTGAGATGAGCTCTTAGGCAGAAGCTCTTCCCTGTGAGGGTGCTGAGGGGCTGGCACAGGGTGCCCAGAGAAGCTGTGGCTGCCCCATCCCTGGCAGTGCTCAAGGCCAGGTTGGACACAGGGGCTTGGAGCAAGCTGCTCCAGTGGAGGGGGTCCCTGCCCGTGGCAGGGGTTGGAGCTTTAAGTCCCTTTAAGGTCCCTTCCAACCCAAACCAGGCTGGGATTCCATGATTCTGGTCTGAGCATCTGACCCAGCCTTTCTGAGCAGCCACCGGTGTCCCGTGGTGAGCACAGGCAGGGCTGTGGCCGTCCCGGGGTGATGCTGCAAGCGGCATCTCGTCTCTTTGCAGTCGGAGAAACCGCGAGGCTTTGCCCGAGGATTCGAGCCCGAGCGGATCATCGGTGCCACGGATTCCAGCGGGGAGCTCATGTTCCTGATGAAGTGGTGAGTGTGTCTTTGTGTCTGTCACTTCTTCACTTATTCTGTGCCAGAGAGGGAAGGACCTGCGCCTGGGGAGGCCCTGCTACCTGGCATGAAATCTCTGGCGATGGCGCTGCTGCCTGAGGTGACCCTCTGCGCTGAGGCTAACGTGGATGTGAAACGAGCAGGTAGGGCCCTTGGGGGTCGTGTGGCTCTTTAAGATGTCCCCCCCCCTGCAGCAGGCGCGAGCTTGGGGGAGAAAGAGGGGCACGGTGTCATGGCCCGGGAGAGGAGAGCCGTGACAGCGAGCGTGTCCCCTCCGGCTGTAGTGACACAGGGCTTGTCGCTGGTGCAGGTGGGAGCCAACCCAGGCAGGCGGAGCTGTGGGAGCCCTTGGCTTTTGCACCGTGTCGGAAGTACGGAGTGGCAGGGGGCAGGGCCGCAGCTTTCATTCGCCTTCTCCTTCCCCATCCCCGACAACGCAGCGCTCAACTCACGCCTCGGTTTCCCCTGGGCTCCCGTGCTGCTTCTCCCTGCTCCGGAGCCACTCGGGAAGGGGGCACTTGGCTGCCCCGAGCACCTCGGGGACTCCCGTTTTCCTGCTGCTTCTTGAGTCCTCTCCGGTCTCCGTTCCTTCCGCCTCCCCCTCCGCAGCCCCCTAACTTGCACCTCTGCTCTGGCCTGTAGGAAGAACTCTGACGAGGCCGACCTGGTCCCTGCCAAGGAAGCCAACATCAAGTGCCCCCAGGTGGTCATCTCGTTCTATGAGGAGAGGTTGACATGGCATTCCTACCCCTCAGAGGACGATGACAAGAAAGAGGACAAGAACTAAGCCCTGGCACCCGCTCTGGCCAGCCTTTGTATAAAGATCTGAACTGTGGGTTTGAGCAAGAGGGAGAGAACGCAGCTCTGCTCGGTTGGGAGCGTAGAGATGGCTGGAGAAGATGCCCTTTGAAGAGACCAGTATGGTTTCTGTGCCCTGCAGCTGCTCAACTGCTTTCTGCAGCTTCATGCTGTGTACAGATTCCAACCAGCCCGGCTCAATGTGGAGGGAGGGAGGGGAGGGGGGAAAGGAAGGGAAGGGCAGGGCAGGGGGTTGCTGGGGTGGGAATGAGGGGAGGAAGTGGGGTGCTTGTTTCAAAGCTGCATATTTCGCAGCTTGGGGGAGAGGAAGCAAAGCCCCTTCCATGAAGGACTATCCCTGGTGATGGGTGGGCTGGGGAAAGGGAGTGCAGATGGATACTGCTTATTCTTCAAAGACCATCTCAGCAACCCACAGCCTTCTTCCCAATAGTGTTAACTCTGCATTTTTACGGCGTAGCATGTGTGTAGGTTTTTTGTTTTGTTTCCTTTCTTCTCTTGTTTCTTTTGCTATTTTACTGGTGTATTGGTTCGAGGGGAGGGGGGGGCGGGATGTGGGGAAACTGGTCTCTTGTTTAACTGGGGAGGGAGGGAGGCGAGGTCTGGTGACAACGTTGTTCCAGATCGTTTCCAGCTCTTTTGTAGAACCTGAATTCAGAACAGAGAAGCAGAATAAAGGCAGGGCTGGGGGTGGAAGAGCCCAGCGCTGGGGGCAGAGTGGGGGAGGCAGGGACACTGTGAGTGTCCAGCTCTCTGGAGCCAGCATCCTCACCCCCCCCCCACCGCAAGCGATGTGGAGAGGGAGGGATAAAGGGAATGAGGTTGGGGGGGGGAACGGGACTTGTGAAAATGCAAACTTGTGATTCATTCGTATTGTCCTGCAGCAGAACTGCCACTGACACATGCATTGTAAGGGGGGGGGGGGAGATTTTAACCCTTCAAAAGCCTTTCTACCCATCTTTCCATTACAAGGTGCTATTTCTCAGAACAGGGCGGGGATGAAGGGGGGGGAGCCTTTTACTTGTTCCTTCGGTTGACAATAGCCAGCCCGCAGCATTGGGAACCTTCCCGTTGCGGGAGGGAGAGGGAATCAACAACAGCACAAGCAAACAACCCAATTCCATTGTATCCCTGCCCGTGGCAGGGGGTTGGAACTAGATGATCTTACTGTCCTTTCCAACCCAAAGCACTCTGATGAGGCTATATTCTCCCATGAGAAGCGATGCTGGGAGGAGGCCGCACCTTGGTGCTGGAGCTGGATGCGTGAGCCCAAATCTTCCCAAGTCCTTGGGTTTGTTTCTTGTTTTGTCCGTTTTTTGGCAATCTGATTACGAATCCTCATCTATTTAATGGCCAGAGTCCTGAGCGCCACCAGGCTCCCGGCACCTCTTGGGTGGGGGGGGGGGGGGTTATGTATCTAGACTTGCCTTGTACAAACCTTTTCTAAGAGCATGTGTTTAGGTTTCGTGAAGCCGTTGTTGAACTGTAAAGTCCGTGTTTGGAGTTGAAGCTCATCCCAAGCTCTGTCGGGGTTGGGGTTTGGTTTTTTTGTTTGGTTGTTTTTTTTTTTTGGGGGGGGGGGTTGGTTGGGTTGGGGTTTTTTTTTTTTTTGGTTTTTTGGTTGTTTTCAGTTTATTTTTTGGTCTCAATAAAATTTTAGATTTATAATCCCGATTTTTCTCTTCTCTACCAGCTCTTTGTGCATGCGATGAGTGAGGAGGTGTAGAGCAGGCGCGCAGGGATGGGGCTGCGGCTCCCAGCGAGCAGGGGGAGCGCTGGCGCAGCCCAGGGCAGCCGCTGGCTCCCGATTGCAGCCGGAGCCTCGGAGCAGCTGATCCCAGGTTCTGGTTTGTGTTGGCTTCCATCTGGAGAAGAGAAGTGTCCTAGAGGTTAGTGGATAGAGCCCAGTCTCACCCATGGAGACAAGAGGATGAGTCGGGACCTCCTTTGACGCGCGTGTTCCTTAGCCAGGACCCGGCAGCAGAGGTGGGGTAAGTGACCTTCACTTCCATTCTCAGCCCGACTTCATGCTTAGGGATGGGTTTCTAAAGCTCTGGCAGTGCTGCTGGTGGCCCGTTGGGTGAAGGTGGTCTCCCCTTTTGTTCCTGGTGTGGACTTGCTATGGGCTGTAAGCTCCTGTGTGTGGAGGAGACTTCTCCTGTGCAGTTGTAGAGAGAGCAGAGTGGGCCAAAGCATTCCTGAGAGCAGGATCCTGGCTCCTGCCCCAGGGGTTCCTGGCATTCCCAGGGAGCAGGATGGAGCGGGGAGGCTTTGGTGGTGGTCAGAGCTGAGCAGGGGCTCCTCGTGGACCCCTCAGGGCTGCAAAACCACGCAGCCCCTTGAACTCCAGGCCATTTGCAGCAGCTCAGCCTGTGCCCAGTGGGACGGTGAAATCCCTGCCCTGCCCCAGCAGAGGCAGCAATTAAACCTGCATTAATCACTGCATGCAGAAGGGGAACGGCCACTTAATTGAGGCAGGGAAGGCTGCAGCTCCCCGGGGAGGCGCGGGGCCATCGATCGCAGCAGGTAGCTGGAGGATGCTCATGGCTGCAGCCCCCAGGGCGGGCCTGTGGTCATATTTAGTGAGGGGGCCTCACATGAGCTATAGGCAGGCTCCAGATCCCGGGATACGGATCTGTGGCACCATGGGGGCGGGATGCATCACCTCCTGAGGAACAGGCACTGGATGATCGCCTCCTGACCCCTGTGAGGAGCGGAGTGCTCCGGGCTGAGCCTGAAGTGGGGCAGGAAGGGGCAGAGGCAGCTCCTCCATGCCCAGCAGATGCTGAGGGCTCAGGCAGCAGCAGGACCGTGGTTCAAAGGGCCCTGGTGGTGGATGAGTGCTTCCTGCTTGCACTTGGTGCTGGGCTGGCAGCAGTGACAGCGCTGGGGCTGTGACCTCCTCACGTTGTCACCATTCTGCCACCATTCTAAAGCACCCCGGAGGAGTATCTGCACGAAGAACCCCCAAGCGCAGGAGGAGAGGCAGGAAGCACCGCAGAGGACGGATTTTGATGCTTTGTGTTCCCCTCAACTGAGTTGTTGCCATGAGTGGAGCTGGGCTGGGCTCAGCACCGGCAGCAGGCGTGGATGGACTCTTTCCGTCCCACAAGGAGAGGTTTAATCCTCAGGAAAAGGAGATTTCCCCCATTGGAACCCTGGGGGAAGGCAATTGGGGAGCTTCTGCTTCCTGTCCTGGCTGTGCCTGGTGCGGGGAGGTGCCTGATGCTGGTGGTCGCAAAGCTTTGGTGCCGTGTCTCACCCAGACACCCCGGCTTTTATTGTCAGGCTCTAGTGAATGCTCAGGACCTGCTCCATAACCATGCCACGAGATGGAAAACCCCACAGCACCTACAGCAGCCGTGCAGGAAGGCAGTGGGTATGAAAGCCTTAGAGAAAGGCATCTCTAAGGAAAGCCTACCCAGTGGTGGTGGGGTGCAGAGGCGCCAGGCAGCCATCCCGCGCTGCTGCCTGGCACTGCAGTGATTCAGCACCAGCCCCAAGGTCTCGCTGGTGCCGCAGCTCTTCCCAGGAGCAGTTTTAAAGCCCCACTCGGTTCATCCAAGCTCTGCTCGGTGTCGCCTGCAGGGCCTGGGCTCCTGCCTGGCCCCAGGGGGAGGCTGCTGGCAGCAGCCTGGCTTCAGAGCAGCCTGACCCCCTCCTCCCGCACTGCAGAGTCTGGGCCTGCCCTTGAGCCCGGCTGGAGGCGAACGCAGCTCTGCCGAGGGAACGGGGCTGGGACCAAGGGCTGGAGGCAGCCCTGGGCTCGCAGCCAGAGCTTCCCACCAGCACCGGCCTGGCAGTGCCCCTCCGATGGCTCTGCTGCAGGATGAGGTGCTCCAAACCTGCATCCCTCGGCACAGGGATGGGTGAAGGGCTGGATGGGGCAGGAGCCGACGTGCAGAACCCTGTATAAATACACTGGTGATGGAACAGCCCCTGGCTCTGGAACCAGCGCCGTGGTGTGCACTGGATGGAGCTGCAACAGGGAGGTTTGAGCTGCGCCGGTGGCGTTTGAATGCCCAACAGGAGCCAAGTGCTTGGCTCAAGGAGGATGAGGCTGCACCAAGGCAGCCCCACAGGCCTTTGAGCAGCAGCAGCGTTGCTGGCTTCAGCTCCAGGCCCCACAACGGGCTCCATGCACTGCGGGTTCAACCAGGGCCACGCTTCTCCAAGGGCTGCTTTGGGAAGATGCTGTTGGGAAGGAAGGAAGGGAAGAGCAGAGGAACCTTCTCTTCCCTTCCAAGCTGGTACCTACAGGCTGGGACGACAGCAGCGCCCTGGAGCTACTGTGGAGGAGGAGGACCCGCAGGAGGAGGCCGTTTGCTTTCTCTTTGAAGGCACCGAAGAAGAAAACCATGAAGCAAACACGCTTGTACAGTGAATAAGCCGGTTTATTTTCGTCCTGTGCTCACACAATCTCTCCTCGCTCCCTGACAGGTCACAGAGCACTCAAAAGAAGAGTTTCTAAGAGGAAAAATAACTTAAAACATCCGCGCAGGGCTCCCTTCCAACCTCCCCGCACCCACAGCTCCACCTCTTGTGCTTCAGCTCATGCCCAAGTCCAGCCACTGAATCTCAAGGAGCGCTCCCGGGGCTGCAGCGAGCGGATCCCCACAACCCCCCCCCCCCCCCAACTCCCCGAGATCCAAGCACCTTCTCCCCATGGCCACGCCAGGCCTCTCTCCTGCCTGCACCAGGGTTCCTTCCCTTGCGTTCCCAGCCCGAGTCCTCCCTCAGCCCGACCCGCACGCACAGGACTGGCTTGGCAAAGCCTTGCCGTTGGGTTTGGAAGCTTTGTTCCTGTCGGTTGCTGGTAAAGTCGGTTGGCTCCCAGCTGTGCTATACTGGAAATAACAGCTTCATAGGATCGCCTCCGTGGCGGAGACGGACAGTGATCAAGGCACTACCCCCACCCCCCTCCTGAAAACAAAGGAAGTCAGACCAACACCTAGGGACAGAAGAGAATCCTATAATGTGATCACACGGTTACACGGAATCTTTCGGTATGGCAAAGAGAACATTGAGCAGCTTTGAACGGTTGGGCTTCTCCCTTTTTATGTTTCGTTTACTCAACACAAGCACTCAAGACCCTATAGGGAAAACCAGGGCTGAAGCCCCAAGAAATCAAAGCGCGGTTACGGAACAGGAATCCTAACGGCTGTCTAGAAGTTCTATGAGTGATGAGCCCACGGCTTGGGGGGACAGGGAAGGGGTTAAACCCTCTGCTCCCCTTGTGCTGTGCACTGCTGGGGGGGGGCGGGCCAAGGACCGCCCCCCCCACACCTCCTTTTTCGCCCAGCTCCCGGCCCTCGGATGGGAGACGACAGCGTTTGCATGCAGGCTGCTGCGTGTGCCGGCCCAGCGCGGCGGCAGTGACATGCTCTGAGTGTGGTGATGGGGGGGACCCGGAGCACAGCGGTTCTGTTACCCCTCTCCAGTGCCCCCCTTCCCGAAAGCCCTCCACAGCTCCTCCACACGTACCCGGTTCTCCCTGTGAGCTTCCTCAAGCCTGGCAAGGGTTAATTGGAAGTCACAGCACGCGTGTTGCCATGTGCGCACCGGTCTGCTCTAGGAAGGGATGCTGGGTAAATCTGGAATTCAGTCGGATCGAGTCACACACACCGATGGCAAAAACGGGTCGAGGGAAAGGAAAAAAAAAAAAAAAAAAAAGGAACCAAAACCAAAGAAAAATCAAGGGAAAATAAAATAGGGAAAAAGAAAAATAATAATAAACCAACTACCTGAAATCACAGAACTTTGGAAGTTCAGAAAATGTCTCTCCTATCACTTGGTTTAAGTTCATTTGCTTAAATCTCTTTTTTGTTTCTCTTATTTAAAGCCAGTTCCTAACAGTAGTTTGTTTATCCGCCTCTGCCAAGCCCACCGCCAGTGCTGCCGGCTCGTGTCCTGCGCTCAAAGGATTCCAAAGCTGTGGAATTCCGGCGGCGGGCAGCCCCCAGCGCTCCGCCCGCAGGTCCCGCAGTGTCTCCCGCCGGCAGCAGTCCCCTTTGCTCGTGTGGGTTGGGTTGGTGTGGGTCGTGGTTTTGAGAAGATAGGATCGGATAAGAAGGCATTGAAAGTTCCTCTAAGTACTTCCAGGCTCAGCCCTTCTCCAGTTCTCCCGGTTGAACGAGTGTCCCGCTCCTCCCGCGGCGCCCATCCCGTCACTTCCTCCGGTCCTTCTGTTTGCGGTCCTGGCGCCGCGCCGGCTGCTCGGCGGCGGCGCGCGGGATGAGGAGCACGCTGCCGTCGGTGCCGTACTGCAGCGCGTACTGGCTGGGCGAGTAGGGCTGCCCGTTCTCATCCCGCAGGCGGCCGAAGACCTCCTGGTAAAGGTTCTGCACCTTCTGCTTCATCTGGCGGATGGATTTAAGGAATTCCACTTTCTCCCTGAGCAGTTTGGACTTGTCCCGTTGCAAGTCCTCCACGTCCCGTTCCAAGTTGAGGATGGTGTCCAGCTTCCTCTTGCGGCAGTTCTGCGCAGCCATCTTGTTCTTGCCTCGCCTCCTGATGTCGCGGATGAGGCTGAGCTGAGCCTCGCTGAGCTGGTACTTGGAGAGGAGCTCGTTGAACTCCTCCACGGGCAGGTTGATGATCTTGTCGTTGGTGAAAGGGATCTTCATGGCGCGGGCGCGATGCTCGTCCCTGCTCATCTGCTTGTCCAGGAACTCGGACGGTTTCTCCTTGCTGCTCTTCTTCCCGGCGCTGGGCAGTTTGGGCTCCTCGGGATCCAGGGCCCCCGGGGCCATGTTGTAGGTGTGGTTGTGGCCAACGTGCTCCAGGTAAGGCAGGTAGTGGAGCTGCGACGGGTCCTGGTAGCTCATGCGGCAGAACTTGCTGTACTCTGGCTGGTATCCAACCGCCCCTTCCGCTTCTTCAAAGTCCACGTTTTCAGAGTCGGAGCTGTAGCCGACGGCTCCTTCCTCGGAAAATGAGGAAGAGGAAGAGGACGAGGAGGAAGAAGAGGAGGAGGAGGAGGCTTCGGAGCTGCTCAGAGAAGCAGGACTGTGGCCAGAATCCAGAGAAAGACCTGAGTCGGAATCAAACTCCTCTTCCAGCTGCGAGGCCTGCACCGGGTTGAAGCCCTCCTCGATGGCCAAGTCCATCAGGCTGATCTCGTCCAGCATGGCTTCATCCAGGAGCCCCCCCAGCGGGTCGGGCAGCTCGGGGGCCGCTGTCTCGTTGACGGTGCCGTTGAGCTGCGGGGGGAAGAAGATGCCGCTCAGGTTGGTGGAGCCGAAGGTGGTGTTGAGGCCGGTGGAGTTGTCCGGCGCCAGCTGGAGCAGGGCCGAGCCGCCGGCCATGGAGGGGCTTTCGATCTCGGAGCTGAAGAGGGAGAAGTCCTGCGAGCAGCTACCCAGGGAGGCCTGATGCAGGCTGACGTTCTGGTTGATGGGAGTGTTGGGGGCGAGGCTGTAGTTGGAGGCCAGCAGGTCCCCGCTCGTGCCGTTGTACAGGGGCTCAGCGGTCGTGGTGTTCACTTCCATAGCCTGCAGGAGACACGAGACAGGGCCGGTGAAGGCGCCGCGCTCCTGCGCTGCGCCAAAGGCAGGGCGATGCTTCTGGATCTGCCAGAGGAGCCCAATCCTGCGGGATCGGCTGCAGGAAGGGGAATCCGGCACCACGCACACCACGGCACCGCACGGGTTGAGACAAGACCCAAAGCGCCACAGCTCAGTGGTGCAGCAGCGGGCCCGAACGCAGCGAGCGGCCGCCCCGTGAGCTCACCTGCATCTCCATGATGGACATGAGGTCCTGCCACTGCTGCTCCAGGTCGAAGGGCGACTCGGCTTCGGGGAGCAGGGGGGGGAGCAGGCCGGGCTGGCCGCCCGCGGGCCGGCTCTCGCCGGGCACGGCTTCGCTCAGGGTGGACACATCCGCAGCTGGAAACTGAACCCCGTGAGGCAAGAGTCAGGCCATGGATGGGGGGGGGAGGCAGCGATCCCGAACCCACCGTCCCCCCTCCATGTGGGCAGTCAGTGCCCCTTTGTTCAGAGCAAACTGGGTGCAGTTATCCCTCTCTGAAGAGATGAGAAGCAAGGCCAGAGATGCTCAGCTGTGGCCTGCATGGAGCCTCCCCTAGGCAGGCAAACCCCACTGAGTGCTGGTTGTGCGGTCTGCATTAAGGGATCCAGGAGGAGCCCGGGACATCGCCGCATCCACTCACCTCCGAATTGTCCCCGAACGGGAAGGTGGCCTCCAGCAGCCTAAGGCACTCCTCCAGGGACAGCGCTGTCTGATCCTCCGCACCGGGCACCTGCGGGTAACACAGCGGCAGCCCCAGGCTGAGGGAGGTGATGGTGACGAGGAGCTCGGAGCTCCTTCCAGCAGGGCTTTATTACAGCGCATCCAAAAAGAGCCAGAGGCCCCACCCAGTGGCTCCATCCTCCTGCTCTGGAGAGCGTCAGAGCGGAGCAGGGAATCGCTGCTCCCCTCCTGCCAGCGCAAGGACTCGGCTCTGCCACAAGGACCCGGCGCCCTCACCCTCCCTGTGGACAGGGCCATGCCCACGACCCGTTCCTTTCCCCCCTCCCCTGCTCCTGCAGCTCCTTCCACCCTTCCCATTGGAAGGCAGAGCCCCCCCCTCCGCCTTCCCCACCGGTGGCCCCAGGGACCGGGCTGCGGGGCGTTACCTGCGCAGGGAACCTCTCCCCGGTCTCCCCATCAACTAAGAGGTTCCTGGCCAGGACCTCTCTCCTCCAGCCGTCCCCATCGCTCAGCTCTTTGTCCACTTCGCTCTCCTTCTGCCGGTGGCTGTAGTCGAACACCTCTCTCCCGGCGCCCAGATCGATGTCCTGTCTCCACAGGATGTCAATCAAATCGATGTCCTGCAAGACAACCGCCAGCCCTTCAACCCCAGCCGGGAGCCCCCCCTCCCCATCCCCGGGGACCCCCTCCCTCCCCATCACCCCCTTCACCTCCCGGGGGTCCCCACCGAGGCTTTGCGGCTCCCCCCCTCCCTCTCCCTCCCTCCCTCTCCCTCCTCTTCCCCGCCCCACCGCCCATGGACACCCGGTTGGGCCCGCCCGGGCCCCGCCGCGGCGGGGGCTGCACCGGGGCCGCCTCGCCTCCGCCCGTGGAGCCATCCCGGCCATTTGCATAAGGGGTGGGGTGCGCGGCAGCAAAATCCCCGCATCCCCACCCACCTGATGCAACCCCGGCACCACCGGCACCGGCCCGCAGTGTGCGACCCCCCCCCCCCCCCTTCCCTCCCCGGTACCGGGCACCGCCAGCCCCGGGGATGGACCCAACCCCCCCCCCCCTCCTCCTCCATACCCCGGTGCCTCGGGGCGCCCCCGGTACCTTTCTCATGTCCCCAGCTGCCGCCCGGGCCGCGGCTCGCACCGATCATGGTCCCCGGGGGAGCGGCGGGGGCAGGCGGCGGGGGGGGGGCGGCGGCGGCGGCGCTCATGGCCGGGCCGGGGCGGCCGCGGGGGCTGGGCTCGGCGGGGCTGGGCTGGGCCGGGGCCGCTCCGCCCGCGTTGAGCGGTACCGGGCCCGGTCCCGCCGCCCTGCCCGGGCCGGGCTGCGGCGCGCCCCGCCCGCCCCTCCCCCGCCGTTACCTTGGCTGCGGCGGCCGCCAAGCCCCGCCCAGCCGCACGCCACGCCACGCCCCTTCTCCACCAATAAGCCGCCAAGACACGCCCCGTTCGCACACCGCCGCCAATCCACGCCACCGGGGGACCACCGCCCTGACCAATCCCGAACGACGGGGGCTGACGCTTTAGCCAATCAGCGCCCGCGCGGCGCACAGCACTGGCGCTGCGGAGCCACCGCCCCCCCCCCCCGCCCCGGGCCCGGCCTCGCCCTGCGCCGCACCGGGGGGGGGGGGGGGGGAGCGGCTCCGGGCCCGGTGGGGGGGGGGGGAGAAACGGGGGTGACCTTGAACCCCCCCCCCCCCCCCGCACCGGGGAGCTCCCCCCCCGCACCGGGACCGAGCCCAAGTGTAAGGAGATCCCCGCCCGGCTGCGGCGGGGGGGGGGCCGAGCACCAGCGGCTCATCACATGACCGCCGGTATTTATATCCCGGTGGTGTGGAGCCGGCCCCGGGAACCGGAGCATCCCCCCCCCGGCCTTCCCCACCCCCAATGCTGCAGAGGGATCGCACCGGCCCTTGGCTGAGGAGCAAATCGGGGATGGAGATGCACTAACCCCCATTCCCCTTCTTTGGGATGCTCCCATGGTGCCCAGGCAATGGTTGGATTGATCATGGAATAACTGGATTGGCAATAGAATCGTTACATTGCTAATGGAATAATCAGATTTATAATGGAATAATCAGATTTATAATGGAATAATCAGATTTATAATGGAATAATCAGATTTATAATGGAATAATTAGATTGATAACAATATTTAGATTGATAATAGAATCAGATTGATAATGGAATGATCAGATTGCTACTGGAATAATCAGATTGATAATAGAATAATCAGATTGATAATAGAATAATCAGATTGATAATAGAAGAATCAGAATGATAATGGAATTATCCGATTTCTAATGGAATAATCAGATTGATAATAATTGGATTGTTAATAGAATAATCAGATTGATAATAGAATAATTAGATCAATAATAGAATAATTAGATTGATAATTTTTAACTTATCCCTAATAAGCAGGGATATTCCCCCAGCAAGGTCGTGCCAGGCCCAGGTGAGCTGCAATATTATAAGTACTGGGAGAAAAAGTCATGGAAAAATGGAATCCCCCTAAGAAAGGAGGGGGGGAACAGACCCTGCAGGTGTCCCTGGAGGCTGCAGATGGCAGAGCTCACGCGGTATTCCCATTGGGAAGGATGGGAGCTGCTCGGGATGAAGACATCCCAATAACCACAGAGAAGCCTGCCGGGGGATGCTCGGAGCCAAGTGCTTTGGAATGTCACACCGCATCCCAAGGGCAACGTGCCATGGGGTGCGAGCACGAGGACAAGGGGATGTCCTGGTGCTGGTGCCTGGTGCTGTGCCCGCGGCAGCACCGCAACAACAGCCTCCCTGCTGGTCCCAGCCAGGGATATGGGGGGAAAAAGGAGACGGAACGGAGAGGAGGAGCATGGAAGCACCGGGAATGGAGAAGGTGCAGCCCCAGACCCGCACCCTGCAGCACTGGGCTGTGTTTGCAGAGACCTATGGAGCCCCTGTGTCCAACCTGGCCTTGAGCACTGCCAGGGATGGGGCAGCCACAGCTTCTCTGGGCACCCTGTGCCAGCGCCTCAGCACCCTCACAGGGAAGAGCTTCTGCCTAAGAGCTCAGCTCAGTCTCCCCTCGGGCAGGTTCAAGCCATTCCCCTTGGCCTGTCCCTGCAGGCCCTTGTCCCAAGCCCCTCTCCAGGTTTCCTGCAGCCCCTTTAGGCACTGGAGCTGCTCTCAGGTCTCCCCTTCAGGAGCCTTCTCTTCCCCAGGCTGCCCCAGCCCAGCTCTCTCAGCCTGGCTCCAGAGCAGAGCAAGAACAGCAAGCATTTAACACGGAAACAGGGAGGCCTCTGGAAACCAGCAGCCTTCCCAGCCTCAAACCCGCAGCCTCCTCTCCAAAACCTGATCCCAGCTTCCCCATGCTCCAAGGCCCTGATGCCATCAACCAGGATCACCGGAGTGGGGAAGGGCAGCAGGGTTGTCCATGCAGGACCTCAGCAAGGCATTTCCCAAGCCAGGGAATCACCTCTTTTCAATTACCAGGGAACGCAGGAACATTTGCCTTGGGGCCTGCAGCCCCACAAGCGATCTCCCCTCGCTGACACCCCCAAGGCCGATGGCCGCACACCCCCAGCGGGGTTCGATGGAACGGGATACCCGAGGCTCCATCCCTACAACGCTCGACCCTCAAACCCAGCCCTGTTCACACAGGAGCCACGAGCCCAACCGGCCCCTCAACGCAGGGGACCGGGGGGAGCGCATCTGGAGCACAAGACAAAGCGAACGGCGCCGGGAAGGGACTAGAGCAGCAGGAGCCAGGGCCCAGGACCGCCCCACGAGGCTGTGCTCAAGCAGGGGAGGCTCTAACCCAAGGCAGGAAGCGCTTTGCAGTTCACCTCTCCCCACCCACGTGTGATGAAAGCCCGGCCATCAACACGGGCGCTGGAAGAGCTCCAGCACCCAGGAGCCCGGCCCCGGGAGGAGCTGTTACCCAACGCCCCTGTTTATTTCCCAGCCTCGTCCCATCGCTTTCGCAACGCAAAGCCACGTGCAGAGGGCGAAACGCTGGCCCCGACCCTTTCCCCCTCCTTTCGCTATTGCTTTCAGGCTGAGGAGAGGAGCAACAACAAGGAAAAACCCACCCCACGTGTACCCCTGGCGCCCCTAAATGCATCCTAATGGAGCATCAGTGCCATTCCCAAGGCTGTGCCCAAGCACTAAACCCACCGAGCATCACGATGCTCACTCAGGTGGGTACCAAAGGGCAACACACACACACACACACACACCCCCAGCAGCCACAGAGGCTCCTGCCTACCTCTTTGGTCAGGTTGCCATTCACAGGGGCAGCCACCGCTCCCAGATCTTCCAGCTCTTCCCCAAAGCCTTGCTCAGCTCCGCTCTCCCTCACCCCGGCGTCAGGGCTGCTCCCATCCTGGAGGCCGCTGCCGTTCTCTAGGGCGATGCCGGCGCTGGGCTGAGCACCAGCCACGGAGCTCTCGGCGTCTCTGTGCACCAACCAGGCACTGACTTCGGTGGTGGGCACCTGAAACCTGTCCAGGGCCCTCACCTGGTTGAGCAGCCTGCGGGCGGTGAAGTAATAGTCCAGGTCTACGCTCTTCGGGTGGATGCCATAACCGTCCAAGGTGTTCCTCAGGTTGTGAAACTGGGTCTGGGTGTAAGCAGAGCTCTGGCCAAGGATGATCTCCCGGAGCGGGGGGAGCTGCGAGGTCAGGTAGGTGTCCACGTCCACGCGCACGCCGATCAAGCTGAGCAGGATGGTGAACTGGATGAGGCCTTCGGTGAAGTACTTCTTCAGAGAAAGCATTTCTGGAGGAGGAGGAGGAGGAGGAAGGAACGAGAGGAAGGTTTGGGAACGCACAGAAACGGCACCGAAAGCGCGGCGGCGGCGCGGGGTGACGGCTCCACACAACAGGTTGGGCGGCTTGGCCTTCGCCCTGCCCCGCTTTCACACCGGCCGGGCAAAGCAGCGGCTCTGGTGCTGGGGATGGCAGCTTAAAGCACAATCAAGGCCTTGGCTTCAGGACTTTGGTGTCCATTGACACGCGTGGAATTACGGCTCCAGAGCCCGAGCAGCATCAAACTCACCCCCCCCGCCCCTTCTCCTCCCCGTTGCACCCCGCAGGTACACGAGGAGCCGGTCACTCACTGCCCAAACGCTCCACATCCAGCGGCTCCCCCCTGCTCCAGGACGGGGGCTGCCGCCTCCTCCGCCTGCTCCTTTGTCCCTTCTCCTCCCCGCAGCTCCTTGAGGCCGCCGGTTACGAGCCAAAGGTCCCGCTCATGGAAGCTCCGCTCCCGGCTGCGCTTTCATCGGCAGCTGAAAGGGAACCGGAGAGGCGCCCGGTAACGCTCCGCGGAGGAGCCGCCTCCTCCCTACCGGACCCCGGCTCCGGGGGGGGGCCCCTCCGCTCGCCCCATTGTCCGCGCTTCCCCTCCCCGCGCTATTCTTAGCCCCGCGCGTCAGCTCCCCCCCCCCCCCCCCCCGCCCGGTGCCTCCGGCCCCGCGGGGCTCCGCCGCCACCGGCACCAAAACAGCCCCGGGGGCAGCGCAGGGCCCGGTGCTACCGAGCGGGGAGCGATGGGGGGGGGGGGGGGGTCCAGGCGCCGCCTCCCTCATACCCCCCCCCCCCCCCCCTCCTCACCCCGCGGCCCCTTTAAGACCCCCCCGCGCCGCCTCGTGACCCGCCCCCCCCCCCCCGCGCGGCCCCGCAGCGCCGCCCGCCCCTCCCCCCTCCGCCGCTCCCCCCCCCCCCCCCCCCCCCCGGTCCCCGCTCGGCGCCGGCCCCCACCGCGCTCCCGGATCCCGGTCCCGGTCCCGGCCCCGCCGCCGGCCCCGCTCCCGCTCCCCGCCCTGGCCAACCCCCGCCCCCTCCCGCCTCGCGCGGAGCCGCGGCCAATCGGCGCCCTCGAAGGGGAGGGCGGGAGGAAGCGGCGGACCAATGATAGGCGGAGGAGAGGCGTTGCTCCCGCCCCCGCCGCCCCGTGGGCTGGCAGGCTGAGCTGCCAATCGGCACACTGGGCCAATCGGTGAAGAGAGCAGAGCGAACGCCACCCGCCCCCCGTCCGGCCGCTGAGTGACAAGGCTTCTCGTCCAATAGAACGCCAAGTCTCCGCCGAGCGGCAGAAGCAGCAGCCAATAAGACGACGCGCAGGGCCCCGCCGCTTGAGTGGCAGCGGAAAGCACCAATCCCCGCGAGGCACCGGCCCCGCCCCTTCGCCCCGCAGCTGTTGCCATGGCACCCGGCGCCCCAGGCCCTCAGCGAAGGGCGAGGCCCGCAGCCGCCATGGCGGACCCCCCCCCCCCCCCCTCCGGGGACCCCGACACCGCCTCCGGGGCCCGCTCGGCCTCAGCCGGAAGCACCGGGGCAAGGCCGGCCCCGGGGCAGCGCCGGTGCGTGCCCCCCCCTCACCCTGCACCGCCCCGGCCCGGCCCTGCTTCAAGGCCCCGGTACCGGCTCCGGTTGGCACCGCGCTGCGCTCGGCGGCGCCACGGAGCGGGTTCGCTGCGTCCCCGGGAAGGGCTCGGCCGGTGCCGGGGGCTCCGGGGCTGCCCAGCGCTTCCGGAGCGGCCCCGTCCCCGTGCCCCATGGCCGGGCCCCCCCCCCCCCCCGCGGGTTGGGCTTTGGGCAGGTGAATGCGGCCTGGGCCTTCGGTGCCCTTCGGGCAGTAACTGCCCAAGCGGAGGGGACGGAAGGGCTGGAGCTCATCCCCGCCGCACCGGCACCCAGGAGCGCGCAGGATGGAGACAACGGCTGGGATCTGCGGGGAGAGCGGCGGAGCCAGGGAGGAGCCCTCTGAGCTCAGCCCGTCCGACCCTCCCCAGCGCTGCCACGGCCACCCCTGAGCCACGCACCGAGGCCTGGTCCGCACGCTGTGTGAGCACTCGCAGGGCCCGTGCCTGCAGCCCTGCGCTGGGCAGCCCCTTCCAATGCCTGAGCACCCTCTGGGGCAGGAATTGGTCCTCAGCTCCGTCTAAACCTGCCCTGGAAGTTAAAGGCGTTGCGGGAGCGGAGCCCGTCCTCCCCTCTCCTGTGGTGATCCCAATGGGAGCTGTTCGATAAGCACGGCGCAGTTCAACCCCATCACCTCTGGTTTCTACCTTTCCCTATGGATTGGTGTGGCCCAAATCGGTGCTGGCACCCACAGAGCAGAGCTGGCAGGGAAGGCAGGTAGGAGGTGAGGGCAGCCAAGCAGCACCACCCCTGCCTGCTATTCCTGCCCAACCCAGACACCCTCTTCCCTGCCCCAGCGACAAACAGGATGCCAGAGACAATAGTTCACCCCGAAGAGAGCCCATGGAAAAGGAGCGTGGGCTCCAGCACGCAGCAGGGTGAGGTTGCCCACCCAGGGGTGCATTCCCAACGTGGCAACGCCACCGGAGCCCCTTCCTGCCGTCAGCAGGGATGCTCCAAGAGCATCTACAAGCAGGAAAGGCACCGGAGCAGCCAAGAGGAGCCTGGAAGCGCCCAGATCCAAATGGAGCTTGCTTCGTCTCCCTGATCTCCTGGAAAACACCCCGGGCTGCGGCCACATCACCCGCAACCGGCCCTGGATCCCCCCCGGATCCCGACATCCCAACAAGGGGAGGAATGAGGGATGTGGGGGTGCTGCCAGCCCCGGTGCCCAACCTCCCCCCAGCAACCCGAGCCCGGCCGCCCCTCGGGGGTTATTTTTAGTGTCCGTCCTCCCCCCCCGGGGACTGTTTGGCAGCGCCCCCAGCTCGGGCAGGCACCAGCCCTGTGGGTGCCCGGTGCTGAGCTGCGGGGGGGGGGACGGGACACGGGACAGGGGTGACGGGGACATGGAGCCTGCGGGGCCGGTACGACTGGGATCGGGATCGGGACCGGGATCGGGACCGCGCAGCCTCCGCTGGGAACTTCGTGCGGCCTCGGCGGGATAGGGAGAAACGGGAGGAGAACGGGAAGAGAAACGTGGGAGGGGGGGGAAACGGAGGAGGAGAAAACGGGAAAAACAAGGAGGGGGAACGGGAGGGGGGAAAAGCGGGGTGGGGGCAGAGGGACAGAGGGGGAGGACCACGGGGGGAGACGGAGGAAGAGGGGAGGAATGGGAAGAAGGAAAAAGCGGAAACAGAATGGGAAGGAACGGGGAGAACCGGGCGGGGCGGTCCCCGATCCCCGGAGCCGGGGGTGGGCCGGGACTGAGCCCCCCCCGGCCCCCAGGAGCCCTCCCTGTACACGGTGAAGGCCCTGCTCGTCCTGGACAGCCTCGGGCAGCGCCTCCTGGCCAAGGTGAAGCCCGGCCCCCCCCTCCCCGTGCCTCAGTTTCCCCCCATTCACCCCGGCTCAGCACCAACCCCTGCCCGGCTGCGGAGGCTTGCGGGGTCCTGGATGCGACCTTGGGGGTCCTGATGGCAACCCCGGGGGTCCCGGCACAATGCTGAGCCCCTGCGCACCCGCAGTACTACGACAGCACCTTCCCCACGGCCAAGGAGCAGTTGGCCTTTGAGAGGAGCATCTTCAGGCAGAGCCAGCGGGCGGGCGGTAAGCGGGGAGGGGGGGGACACCCGGCTGCCAAGGGGGGGGCAGCAGCATCCCCGGGGGGGCTCTGACACTGTTCTGTGTGCAGGTGAAGTCGTGAGTCTGCAGGGCCTCACCATCGTGTACAGGAGCAGCGGAGACCTCTGCTTCTACGTGGTGGGGGGCGGACAGGAGAATGAGGTAGGAATCGTGGACCCCCATGGCCCCAGTGACACCCAGGGTACCCCCATGGCCCCAGTGACACCCAGGGCACCTTCATGGCCCCAGTGACACCCAGGGCACCTTCATGGCCCCAGTGACACCCAGGGCACCCCCATGGCCCCAGTGACACCCAGGGCACCTCCATGGCCCCAGTGACACCCAGGGCACCTCCATGGCCCCAGTGACACCCAGGGTACCCCCATGGCCCCAGTGACACCCAGGGCACCTCCATGGCCCCAGTGACACCCAGGGCACCTCCATGGCCCCAGTGACACCCAGGGTACCCCCATGGCCCCAGTGACACCCAGGGCACCCCCATGGCCTCCCTGACACCCAGGGCACCCCCATGGCCTCCCTGACACCCCGGTTCTCCTGCAGCTGATGCTGTTGTCCGTGCTCACCTGCCTCCTCGACGCCCTTGGCCACCTCCTGCAGTGAGTCCCTGGAGCCACTCAGCTCCAAACGCATGGGGAAACTGAGGCAGAGCATCCCGGGATGAGGGGGTCCGGCTCCCAGCACCTCACATGGGATCACTGGGAGCAGTTGCTCCAGTCTCCCACCCGCTCGCCCGCAGGAAGGAGGTGGAGAAGCGCTGGCTGCTGGCTAACATGGAGGGGACGTTCCTGGTGGTGGATGAGATCGTGGACAGGGGGTGAGCTCCTGCTGGGGAGGGGGGGTTTTGCAGGGACAGGGGTCCGCTGGGTGCTGGGATGGTGCCAAGGGGGAGCTGGGCACCCCTCTTTGCCCCCAGTGCTGCAGCTCTTCCTCCAGCCCAGGGGCTTTGCACAGGGAGGGGAACTGAGCCCAGTGGAGCACAGCCGGGATTGGGGGATCCCGGTGGGATGGGCACCGCTCTGCTCCACAGGGTGATCCTGGAGAGTGACCCACAGCAAGTGATCCAGCGCCTGAGCCTGCAGGTGAGGACGCCCATCCCGCTCCATGGCCTTCCTCTTTCCTGCCTCCTTCCTGCACCCTCCTCACCCTCTCTTCATCCCCCTCCCACCCGCCCCCCCCCCAGGTCCCAGAGCCAGCACCCTACGGCTTCATCCTCTTCGACTACCTGTCAGGCAGCTCGGAGCAGAAGGGCTCAGGGAACAGCCACAAATAAGCAGCACTGAGGAGGTCAAACCTTTCCCTGTCCCCAGGGGATAGGCAGGGATCGTGGTCAGGGTCCCGATGGGTGTCCAGAGGTTGCTTCTCACATCAGGGCACCCCATGGGTCCCCTTTGCCACAGCCAAAGCTGTTGGTCCCCTTCCCTCCTCCAGGTTGGTGCCTGACCAGAGAGTGCCCCAGGTACGTGCTAATGGGGGGATTGCCCAGCTTCACCCCTTAGCAGGGAGATGGGGTGCACCCCACCACCCATAATTGCTTGGCATGAGGTGTCCCCCCCATTCCCAGCCAAGTGAACCCATGCATCTGGCTGGGAAGGGCACCCTGTGGTCAGCTTGACCCCATCCCTATCCCCAGGGTCTCGATCCTGCAGCTCCTCAAGGAGAACATGGTGCCATCCCTATGGACATGAGAGCTCCCCTTGGAGCAGCTCTTTGGAAAGGTGGGATCCCAGCGCCGGGCCAGCAGCACACAGACCTGGCATCCCCCGTCCAACCATGGCCACATCCAGGCCTCCCGTCTGCCTCCAGCATTGAGAACACCAAGGGAAAAATGAGCCCCTGATGGAGGGGGGGGATTCCCACCCGCTCCCAGCCACAAATAAAGCTTTCCTCCGCGGTTCCACGTCCTCCCTCCATCAGCCCTGTCGGGCGGTGGGTCCCGGGGGTCACCCAGCAAGGCCGGGTGCTGGGGGGAGGTCGTTTGCTCTTTGTGTTTCCTTTGGAGGCAGAAGTGGCGTTTTCGGGTTTTCCTGGGAGATTCCGCTCTTTGCAGCTTCATTGTTTGAAACCGCTGCAGATCAACGGGGTCCTGCGCAGGAGGAAGGGAAAAGGGAAGGGAAGGGAAAAGGAAGGGAAAAGGAAAGGGAAGGGAAAAGGAAAGGAAAGGGAAGGGAAAGGGAAGGGAAAAGGAAGGGAAAAGGAAAGGGAAAAGGAAAGGGAAGGGAAGGGAAAAGGAAAGGGAAGGGAAAAGGAAAGGAAAGGGAAGGGAAAGGGAAGGGAAAAGGAAGGGAAAAGGAAGGGAAAAGGAAAGGGAAAATGAAAGGAAAAGGAAGGGAAAAGGAAAGGGAAAAGGGATGGGAAGTGTCCCCATCCCGACCCTCGCCGCCGGCTCTTGCTCGACGCTTCCTCTGCAAAGCAGTGGCCTAATTTGCATATCCCCGCCCCGCGCTGAGCACACTCCTTATATGGCGTATGACCACGCCCTTCCCCACCTTAGCCCCGCCCCTACCGGCACTGCGCATCCGTTATCCTGCAGTGCCACCTGCTGGCGGGACTGAGGAGCACGGGAACCCCACACAGGAACCCCCCCACACACACCCCGACCCCCACCGGACCCTCCCCATCACACCCCACCCCCTTGTGACCCCCCCAAACCCCAGGGACCCCCAACCGGCCCTTGCGGACCCCCCAGTTCTGTCACCCACCCTCTGCCACAGGGACGCCTCTCCCTTGGGACACCCCCCCAATACCCCAGCCCCTCCTGCGGTCACCCCACACCATGTGGACCCCAAAGTGCCCTTTGTCTCCCCACCCCAAACCATAAATGACACCCCAAAATCTCCCCACGACCACCCCCTGCTCCCATGGCGGGGGTCACTCGGAAGGCCCAGATCGCTGCTATTGGGTCAGGTCACACTGGGTACCAGTCGGTGGGTGCTGAGTGATTGTATTGGGCATCACTTGTGTTTATTGCTTTCTATTCCCGTTTTAGTTTCACATTCCCTTTATCAATAGTGGTGGGAGCAGTGGCTTTGTACCGTACTTTAGTTATCGGACTGTTCTTATCTCAGCCCATGGGATTCACATCCTTTCCCTTCTCCCCATCCCTTTAGGAGCGGTGCTGAGTCAAACACAACACCCCAAGGTGCCAGTGCTGGGGCTGCCCCTTCTCCATCGCCCCAGGGCTGGACCGTGAAGACAACGCTTCTCATCCTGAGCCTCCGGGCGCTGCAGCACCATCAGGTCAGCGCACCCCGGCCCCCCCTGTGCTGGCCCCGGGTGCAGGACATCTCCCCTCTGGCCACCACCGTGTCCAGCCCCAGGCGCCCCAGCTTCTCCACCAGGTTCAAGCTGAAGATGCTGCTCCGGGGCTGGGGTCCCTCCTGGCCCCCAGCCATGGAGAAGGGCCGGGGATGAGCACGGAGGGGCCCTGGCACCGAGGGGAGGATGCCCCTGCCCAGGAGGAGCCTGACGAGTCCCGTGGGGGTGCTGGTGGGGCTGGGACGGCCAGAAGAGAGCTCTGGGCAGGGGCTGCCGAGGTTCAGCCTCTCAAAGGGCCCACAAGAAGGCACGACCGCGTTATACAGACTGGAGGGGAAGAGAGAGGAGAGGGGATCAGTGGGGTAGGGCCTGGCCTGGGGGATGCTGCTGCAGGTATTGGTACAGAGCAGGGCCCCCCTTTCCTCCATGCTCATTCTCCTCACGAACCTCGAGCTGGGGGTGACCCCAACCCTTGCACCATTGCCCGAGCACCGCAAAGCTCAAGGCACGGCGCTGGGGGGCTACAGCCGTGGTATCCCCCCCCCCCCATTCCCAAAGCCAGGAGAGAATGGGCTGGGGCTGCTGCTCCACAAGTGTTTTCCAACCATGCAGGGTCTTGTCCAGTGACCCCCAGCGAGCCCCACAGGGGCTCATTAGCGTTAAAGCACCGCTCATTAATTAAGGGCAACGGTCCTGGGGGATGCACGAGTGCCAAGAGGGGGGAAGCCGCGTCCGTTGCAGGGAAAGCGACTCCCGGCCCGCACCGGGAGCAAACCCGGCTCTGACCCAAGGGTGCTCTTCCCATCAAAGGGCCGCAGCGCAGAGCCGGGGGGGCTGCACAGAGGTGGGAGCATCCCAAGCACCGAGCATCGCTCTATGAGGGGCTCCCAGCACAGAGCACGCCAGAGGTGAGGAGCAAAGCGATGGGGGGGGGGGGGGGTACAGCGGTGCAGGCAGAGCAGGCGGTGGGGGGGCCCCCACGCCTTACCTGGGTGTCACCGTGGTGAGCGCGGTGGTGGGGTGGAGGATGTGGCAGGTGGTGATGGTGAAGGTGGACGGGGTCTGGGGGAGGTTGTTAACAGAGAGGAACACTGGAAGGGACAGGAGACACGGGGTTAACGGGGAGGGGGGGGCACGACCCAGGTAGGGGCGGGATGAGGGGAGCAAAGCTGCGGGTAAGGGCTCAGCTCCGAGGACAAGCAGGGACCGGAGCTGATGCCTCTCCCGGCCGCGGGGCTCAGCCCACGGGGGCGGCCGCAGGCAGAGCATCCCCGCGGGGCCGGGCGGGCAGCGGGGCCGGGCTGGCGCAGGGGGGTGCGAGGGGCAAGACCGGAGCATCCCGGGGGGGGCCACGTCCCGTCCGCAGCCTCTCCCCGAGCTCACCCCCGGGGCGCTCCTTGGCTTTGGCGGGGGCTGAGGTAGGGAGCAGCTGGAAGGAGCCGGCGTCCACATCGTCCTCCTCCAGGTCGTTGAGGCTGTAAACCTGCTCCTGGTCGATGTCCAAGTGCCGGAAGTCTTTGGTGAGCACCCCGGGACGGGGCACCAGGATCCCGCCCAGGTTGGGCCGTGCCAGCTGCTGCCAGTGGTGGAGCGTCACCGAGCCTGGGGGGGGGACACGGAGCTGAGCCATGGGGCCCTCACGGCACATCCAGCCCCCGCAGCAGCGCATCCCTGCATCCCTCACCTTCCAGGGGCTTCACGATCTGCAGCTTGTCGGGCAGGTAGGAGAGGGAGCCGAGGGAGAAGCCGGAGCCGGCGGTGAGCTCCGGGCTCGCAGAGCGGTTGGTGCCGGTGGAGACGATGCTGTCGTTGGGGCTGAGGAAGCCGCTGGAGCTGGCCCCGTCCCGCAGCCAGCCCTTGCGCTCCCGCTCCGCCTCCGGGGAGGAGCGCTCATCCTCACGGCGCTGCTGCTGCACCGAGAGCCGCTGCACCGCGGCCTCCAGGTCCTGCCGGCCCGGCGCTGCCCGCGGCTCCGCTCCGGGCCCCTCGCCCCTGCCGGGGGCACGGCGTTAGGGAGCTCATGGCCATGGACCCACGCTGCACCCCCCAGCGCTCTGCCAGCCCCAGGCCCGTGGCATCGCTCCATGCTCCATCAGCACCTCACTGACACCCAGCCCGAGCCCCCCCCCCCCCGCCCCGGCACTCACCGGGCACCCTCCGAGCCGGTTCCGGGGGTGCTGCTCCCCATGGAAGGGGCAGCGGAGCACGGCTTGGAGCCCGGCGTGGTGTGGGGAGACTCGGAGCAAGACTTGGCTTTGGCCGCCTGGTTCACTGCTTTCACCGTCTCAAAGATGCGCCGGCAGCTCCTACAGGCAAGAAGGGCAGGGATGGATCCTTGAGCCAAGCCCCACAGGGATCCCCCCCCACCAAGGGCCATGAGCCACCAATGCACTCACTTGTAGTCCGAGGAGGAGCTGTCTGCGCCCTTCCTCATCATCCCCTTGATCTCAGCTGCCAGCGAGTCCTGGACACCCGAGGGACCAGGGTGAGAGGGGAGAGCAGAGCCCCCCGCGGCCCCAGCCCCCTGTACCGCGCTCGGCTCACCACGGGCAGGAGGCTGGCTGTGCTGTAGCGGCTGACGGTGCTGTTGGGCAGGCTGCGGCTCCGCAGGCTCTTCACCTCCTCCTGGGCCTCCTGCAGCATCCCCCCGCACTCCGTGTACTTCTCCTGCAAGTCCCGCAGCTGCGGGCACCGGCACCGCTCAGACACGACCCCGGTGGTGCCCGGGCAGGACCCAGGACCCCCCCCCACCCCTGCCCCCGGTCCAGGCTCACCTCCATCCGGAGCTGCTGCTGCACCTCCTTCGCCGCAGCCAAGTGCTGCTGGAGCTCCTCCACCTCGGCGCCGTACTGCGGGCAGGGGCGGGCGCTCAGGGACCTGCGCCCTGTGCTTGTGTCCCCCCCCCCAGAAGGCACGGGCAGGGGTACCCGGCACTCACCGCACGGCACTTGTGCTGCAGGTCCACGACCTGCACCAGGAGCTGGCCGATCTCCTCCTGCTGCCGCGCCGTGTCCTCGGCCCTGCGGGCCAGCTCCTCCGAGAGCTGGGCTACCTGCTGGCTGGCTTCGGCTGCGGGGGGCCGCGGGGTCCATCACTGCCAGGCTCCCTCTTCCCCAGCCCATGCAATGGTGCTGGGCAGTACCTGCAGCATCCCCCCCCCCCCCCCCCCAACCCGAGCCCCCCAAGCCCACGCACAGAACTGCTCCACGCAGTCGATCATCAGCTGCTGCTCCTGCTCCTCGTACCGACAGGTCTCGGTTGTGATGTTGTTGGCCTGGGGGAGAGGGTCAGAGGGTCTGAGCGCGATGGGCAGGACCTGCAGTGAGTGGGGCAGGGGTGGGCACAGCAAAAGGTGCCCCCCAACCTCCATGCGAAGCTTCTGGTTCTCCTCCTCCAGGCACTTGAGTTTCTGCTGCAGGCTCTCGTACTGGAAGTACTGCTGCAGGGACAGCGAGGGCTCCGGCCGCTGCAACCTGGGGGCAGCGGGGAGGGCGCTGAGCACCGCAGAGCTGGCAGGATGGGGCTGCCACTGCCCCCAGCTCCCAGCAGGCACCTGCAGTGACCCAGCTCTGTGGGGCTGGACCCACGGCTGCTGTAGGAGGGGAAAGAGCAGCAGCCCCGCTGCTACCCCAGGGATGGTGACGGCTCCCGGCCCAGTGCCTCAGGGTCAGCCCTGAGATGGGGACCCCCACTCACGGCGCAGAGGAGCAGGAGATGGGCTCGCTCTCCTCCGTTGTAGTGGTGTAGAAGTGGAGCAGATCGTCCCGCATGGAAACCTCATGGCGCAGCTGCGCGATCTGGGACGGGAAAGGGGCATCAGGGCACGGCCGTGGGGGCTGCACCCCCCACCGCCCCCAGGCCCCCGGGGGCCGCTACCTCCTCCTTGGCCAGCTCCAGCTGCTCCTCCAGGAGCTCATTGCGCTCCGTCAGGCTCCGGTTCTGCTTCAGCAGGGACTGCCCGATGCGCGCCGCCAGCTCCAGGTCCCGCTCCTTCTGCAAGGACAGGGCCGGGTCAGCCCCAGCCCGTCCCCTGCTCTGCCCCCTTGCCCCCTGCCTGCAATGGGGTGGGGGGGTCCCATGGTCCTACCTCATCCAGCAGGTTGGTGACAGCGTCGATGTCGTGGTAGGTCTTGGTGATCCTGGCCACCCGCTCAGCGCACAGGACTGGGGGAGACGGGCGAAGGGTGACCCCAGCAGCTCAGCACTGTCCCCCCCCCCGTGTCACCGCTTGCCATCAGAGACCCCCAGGGGTGCACACAGGGGGAACGCGAGGTGGCTGCTGCAGGCGGCACGAAGCGGCTCCGCCAAACCCGAGCTTTTATCTGCTCGGCAGCACCAGCCGTGATGCGGAGGGCAGAGATGCACAGGGATGCTCACAGCCAGCTCAGCGCCACGGGAAACGGGGTGCTCCCACCTCACCCCCATCCCTGCTGCATCTTGGGATGGCAAGGAAGGATGCTGACACCCCCCCTCTCCGCTGCTCCCATAGTGCCAGCCCCACCGCAGGGCACACAGATGGGAAGGAGGGATGGGAAGAGGCAGGCAGCAGAGATGGGATCGGAGCCGATACCTCCAGCAAGGAGCAGGCTGGAGCTCCGGTACAAACAGCAGCGGGTGGCACCACGCCGAGACGGGCCCGCAGGCATCGTCCCCTCCAATCTGTCCCCAGCTCCCTTCCCTTCAATCCCCCCCCACCCACAAGAGCCAGCCCTGCCCTGGGTTCGCCTGCACCCCACGGCTCCTCCCGCTGCTCCCTTCCGATGTTCGCCTGCCCCAAGGGTGGGTGCCTCAGTTTCCCCTGAGCTCAGCCCGCGGCCCCAGCCGGGCAGACAAAGCGGGTTAACGGGAGGCTCAGCCGCGCAAATCCCATTACACCCCCCAGCTGGGGGGGTTGCGCAGCGATGTGTGCGCTGTCACAGCAGCGCTCCCTCCCGGCACCCCCATCCTCCGGTGCCCACTGCCCCGCGGCGCTGGTCCCCTGCACCCCAGCGGGCACATCCATGGGGAGAGGGGACAACCCCAGCTTCCTCCCCCCTCCCGCACCCCAACAGCAGCTGCTCCCTGCAGGGTCCCCAAGTGCACCTCGTCAGGCCCCGGAGCCGCTAATTGGAAGCAATTAGAGCATGAGCATCGTTACGGTTTGAGCGAGCGGCGGGCCCGGGCAGGCGCAGGGGGCTGAGCGCTGCAAACGCGTAAACACCGCCCCAGCGCCGGCCCCATCCAGCGGGGTGCGGGGACCGCGGCGATGCGGGGACCCCCAGCCCATGGGCACGGACCCGGAGGGGCCCCTCTCCCCCTGCCTCTGCTCGCCCCCCGAGCGGGGGCAGCGCTGCAGGGGCTCAGGGACCCCCCCCCCCCCGCCCCGTCCCGGTCTGCAGCGCTGCGAGCGGGGGCTGCGCACCCCGCAGCGGGACGGGAAAGGCACCGCCCGGCGGGGACCCCGCTCCGCTGCCCCGGGCAGGGCCGGCCCGGGCCGCCCTCACCTTCCTCCAGCTCCCGGGCGATGGGGTCGGTGCCGCCGCCCCGCTCCGCGCTCCCGTTGCGCTCGTCGTAGGCAGCGGGGCTGCTCCAGATCTCCATCGCGCTGCGCCGAGCCGGGCCCCCCGCGCAGCGCTGCGCGCCCCTATTTATGGCATCGTCCGGGCTGCGCGCACCTGCCCGGGCGCCTCCCACCCACCGCGATCGTGACCGAGAGTGGGGCAGGGGGCGGAGCTGGAGGGGCCCTTGGTGGGGGGGGGGGGTCTGGGGCTGCCCTTTCCTGCCCGATCCCTTTGGATCGGGTCGCAGCGGCTGCTGCTCCCCTGGGGACCCACCAGGACAGTCCCAGAGGTGCCGGTGCGCTGGGGGATGTGTTCCACCCCCCAGCCCCTACCCCATGGATGTGTGTGGGGGTGTCTGGGCACAGGGGTCCCCGTGAATGTTCGCCGGTCCCTTTGCAGGGCTGACTCAATTGGCTCACGCAGCTTCTGCCCCGTAGGAGGGGCGAGGGGAGGTTTTGGGTCCCTCATCCAAAGCCCAGCCTGTGCAGGGCTGGGGCCCCCGGGTACCACAGCGCAGCCTTTGCCTGCCCAGCCTTGCTCTTGCCCCCCAGGCCTGGGCCCTTCACCATCACCCACCCGCTCAGCACAGACCCTGCAGGGTGCCCAGGGCAGTGCTGGGCCCTGCTGGGTCCCTGAGCTGGGAAGGGGCTTTTCCACCCATCAGCACCTCCCTACCCCAGCATGGGCTGGCGCAAGCCTGGCCCCGTGCCCCACGCTGCAGCCCCCATTGCAGCCCCACAACCACGACCAGCGCGGAAGCAGGAGCTGAATAAATCATGGGCTGAAGGATGGAGGAGCAGCCTCGCACGTACGCAGGCCTCAGGGGCAGGAGGGCGGCGGCGAGGGCCCCACAGCACCACGGCCCCACGGCTCAGCGTGATGCTGGTAATGCCAACGTGCGCACGGCCTGCCCCAGTGCCGGTCCTCATTAGCACCAAGCCCGTTGATGGGGCAATGAGGTTGGGGCTGGAGCTGCCCCTCCTCATCCCATGATGCCTTTTCCTGCCTCCTGCCCTCCCACCCATCCGCTGCCCCCAAACGCGCCCTGCCATAACCCTCCTGCCCCTGGGGCCAGAGCCGGGCACCCTCAGCCCCAGCATCGCCCTCCTCACACCGGGGTCTCTCCCAGTGAGGGCAGGGACCCAGCAGCAGCCCAAGGCACCCCCCCAAGGACACAGCCGGGTCTCCTGGCCAGGCAGGAGCTGCTTCTTCCTAATCCGCAGCGCCAGGATTGGCTCCTCGGGGCAGGTCCCCCGTGTCTGTGCACAAGCAGATTACAGGGGGCTATTTCTGACGGCAGCTTAAAGGTTTGGGTAAAGGGATGAGGCAGAGCCAGCCCCCGCCACAGCAGCGCTGGAGCCGGGCAGAAACGTGACCCCCGGCCCATGGCGGTCCCCGCATCCTGCTCCCTGCCCCGTGGCACCTAAATGGGCTTTGGGGCTCAATCCCTCACGGGGTTGGGGGGTGCTGGTGTCTGGGGGGGGGATGCTGCAGCCGGCGGCACAGGGAGGGGAGCAGATGGATGGGGAAAGCTGGAGCAAGGGCAGGGCACGACGGGGGGTTTATCCCCAGCCTGTCGCAGGCAGGGGCCTCAGCCCCATCTGTCTCCCACTGCCCCACATCCAGCCCCTCGCTCTAATCCTGTCCCCGCCGCACGCAGGCCAGAGGCAGAAGTGAAGCAGAGATCATCTCTCAGTGCCCCACGGCGAACAGCGACCATGGGGCATGGCCCCTGCCCCACCGCGGGGGCTGTGGGTGCCTCCCCCCATGGCTTCTCACCCCCTTCAGCGGCTCGCAGCAGCGCTGGGGGCACCGGTGACCCCTCTGCCACCCGTGTCCCCCCCCAATGGCACAACCAAGGGGGAGCGGGGACGTGCAGGGGGTCCCGGGGTACCCGGAGCCTCTCCCCGAGCATCCGGTTTGGCTCAGCAGAAGCCGCTCCCGGAATTAGAGCGGGATGTTCCGGGTGAGGAAATCCAGCTCCGCAATCCCGTTATCCCGTTATCCCGTTATCCCGTTATCCCGTTATCCCGTTAGCGGCGATCAGCGCCGGGGCCGCCCTGACCCCGCACTCACTGAAGTACCGCAGCGTCTCCTCCATCTGCCGGGCCGTGAGCGGGGCCGCGGGCTCCGGGGGGCCGGGGGGGGCACGGAGCCAGTCCTCGTGGTCGTAGCCGAAGACGGTGTCGGCCCGCAGCGTGTAGCGGGGCAGCGGCTCCCGCAGGAGGCTGCTGAGCTCCACCTCGGGGACATCGAAGCTGCGCAGCTCTGGGGACACCGGGCACGGGCTCAGCCGGGGGGGGGGGGGCACCGGGAGCTCCCCAGAGACACTCTTGAAGGGACCGGGGGTTGGGGGGCACCCCCATAGGGTGGCAAACAGGGACCCCCCCCCAGGTCCCAGCCCTAACCCCTCTCGCCCCCCCCCGGTCCCCCCGCTTTCTGCGGGCAGGGTCCTGCTGCCATCTCCTGGCCACGCTCTGCCCGGCAGAGCAGCGCTGGGCTCAGCGGGAGAGGGATGGTGGTGTGGGGTGAGGGATGCTGTGGGGTGAGGGATTCTGTGGGGAGAGGGATTCTGTGGGGAGAGGGATGCTGTGGGATGAGGGATGCTGGTGTGGGGCGAAGGGTGCTGTGGGGAGAGGGATGCTGTGGGTTGGCGGATGCTGGTGTGGGGAGGGGGATGCTGTGGGTTGGGGGATACTGGTGTGGGGTGAGGGATGCTGCGAGGTGAGGGATGCTGGTGGGAGGGGAGGGATGCTGGTGTGGGGTGAGGGATGCCAGGAGGGTGGCTCAGCTCCGGCCACAGATGGGGGCAGGACAAAGGACCAGCCCGGAGCTGTCCGAGCTCCTCATGCCCCTCACCCCACAACCCGGCTCTACCCACCAGTGATGGTCGCGGCATCGCAGCATCTGCGTGTGGCTGACCCCTGGGATGTGGGGCTGGTGTGGGGCAGGGCAGTGACGGGGGAGTCCGGGCTGCGCTGGAGGTGGCCGGGGGGGGTCTCTGTCGGGACCGCGGTGTCCAGTTTGGCTGCTGTTACGTGGGGGGGGCCATGGGAGAAGCTGTTTCCACCCTGGCTCCCCGGAGCAGCCCTGGGCAGCAGGGTCCCTCCTGCAGCCCCTGCCTGCGGACAAGGAGCCGTGAGGGTGATGCTCCGGGGACCAGGGACACATCCTGAGCCCCACGCTCGGGGTCCTGTCCCCACGCACCCTGCCCACTGCTTAACGGCTCCCTATGGGCAGCAAATGCCCAGCCGGGGCTTGTGGGGACCTGAACAGCGCGGCCAGGGCCGGGTGTCCCCCCATGGGGAGAGGGGGAGCAGCCAGCACCAGGTCAGGCCCCACTGCTGCTGAACACGGCGCAGTTCCGGGATGGCGCCGGGTCATCATCGTACCTGCTCAGCTCCACTACGTGACAAGGGGCGCTCAGCACCAAAGCAAACACTTGGTGATGTCCGGATCAGCACCAGCGCCGGAGGGGGGAGAGGATGCTCGGAAGGGACGGGGCAGGAGCCTGTTCCCCTCCCCGGGCTCGCTGCCGGGTCCCTGCCCGTGGTAGCGGGCAGGGGCAGGAGCCGCGGAGGCGCTCGGGCAGACGCATTGGAGCCTCCAGAGCCGCACCTCGCAGGGCAAAGTTCGGCTGCCAATCCCCTCCCCGCCCGCTGCGGGATGCGGAGCCGGGACCCGCCGCGCTGCCCCGGGCAGGGCTGGGCAGCACCCGCGGCCGCCCCGGCCGGGCCATAAACACATCACGGGACAGGCCATAAACCCGCCCGCTCCTGCCCCCTCCAGCGCCCCGGCTCCGGCTGCAGCCGCTGCGGGCACCGCTGTGCCCGGCCGGGAGCCCCGAGCCCCGTTTCCACCCCTGCTCCCCCCCCCCAGCAGGGCCGTGCCGGGGCATCGCTGTTGCCTCTGCAGCGCCCAAACCCTGCTCCCTCCCTCCCCGGCCCACGGCGCAGCCGGGAGGCAGCACGGACACCCCCGAGCACGCCCACAGCCCCCGTCTGTGCCCCGCAGCACTGGAACCGCCGGGCGCAGGAGGCTCGGTCTGCCCGAGGAGCAGATCCTTAGCCCCAGAGCCGCAGGACCCCCCCATGGCCCCCAGCGCAGGAAGGGACCCACCGTGCTGCGGCGCTGCCGCTGCCCGCAATGGCTCCGCCGATGGAGCCCGCAGTGGGGCAGCGCGGGGCCGGGGCTGCCAGGGCCCTGCGCCTGCTCTTGGCCCCGCTCCTGGATCCCTGAGCCCGGGGAGAGCCGGGGCCGGAGCCCTGCGAGCGGCTCCCATCGCACCCGGCCCCTGCGGGACCTGCCCCGGGGCAGCAGCGGGAGCAGCAGGGCCCGGCGCACGGTGCGGGTGCAGACCTGAGCCCGGTGCCCTCTGCCCGGTGCCGTCGTGCGGCTCCTGCCCTGCACGGCCCTGCCCGTGCAGCCCGGGGGTGGCTTCACCCCATGGCTGGGGTTGGGGTCGCTGCCATCCTGCCCTGCCCCAGCCCAGGGGATGTCCCCAGGGGGGTCCTTGTGGAGCCCTCCTGAGCTGGGAACATCCCTTAAAGTCATAGGCACGGCCAGGATAAGGCTCCCGCGGTGCTGGGGCTCAGCAATGGGTCTCTCCATGCAGCCAAGGCCGTCAGGGGTGGATCCTGCCCTGCTCATCCTGACGCTGCCCGGCTGGAATGGGCTCAGTTCCGCTGTGAGCCCCAACCCCGGGTGCTCTGCGCCTGCCGCGGCCCTCACTGGGGCGGCCCGCGCCGTGGGATGCGCCCTGCGCCCAAGGGCTGCGTCCTCAGCTCCCTTCCCCCGGCAGAAATCCCCCCCCCAGCCTCGGCCTCTTCCGCAAAGCAGGAAAACCCTCCCCGCTCCCACGCTGACTTCCTGGTTCGGGCTCTGGGGAAGATGGAGCACGGCCACATCCCGGCTCCTGCGGCCAAACCCCTCTGTAGCTGCGGCCGACCCATCCCTCGGCATCCCGGTCCAGCCACAAGCCCCCAGCCGCTCACTCCAAGGGAGCTGGAATCCCAATGGAAAACCCCTTACAGGTGTCAGAGCCCCCAGCTGCGAGTGGGGCCATGGAGGTCTCAGCACCTGCCCCATTGAGACGACGCTGGAGGCGGAGGGGCGCATCCTTGCCCACGGCCCCGGGGGCTGAGGATGCTGCAGGACCCGCTCCCTCCCGGGGCAGGTGCTCGGTGTCCCGCTCCCCCCGCACAGGGCCCGGTTCCGGTTGTCCCTGCTCCAGCTCCCGTCCTGGCAGCGGCTCCCCGATCCCAGCCTTGTCCCGCAGCTGCCTCCGGCCCCGCTGCCCTCCGGAAGCGCGCTCGGCTCTGCCCGGGAAGCAGCTGCCGTGCTCCTCGTCCCTAACGGCAGGGCCGGGGCAGGAAGCGCGGCCGCATCCCCCCTGCACCGGGGCCCGGCTGCGCCGCGGGGCCGAGCCCAGCGCAGGATGATCCCCGAGCCATGGACAGGGATGGAGCCGGCCCCGCTCCCCAGAGCGGCTCCTGCTCTGTCCCTGCTGCCGCCGGGACTGACCACGGCCAAGCAGAACGCTCCGTGTCCTGCCGTGCCTTGAGCCGCATCCACCTCCCAGCAAGATCCCTCCGGGCACAGGCAACGCTGCCCATTGCGCTCCTGGGCACGGCTGAGCCAAGGGCATTTCCTCTGCCATCTGCTCCCGTGCTGGGCAGGAGGCAGCCCGGCTTGATGGAGGCAATGCCACCCTTCACTGCCCTCTCCTCCGGCTCCATCCCTCAGCGCAGCTCAATCCTGACCAGCACCTCAGGAAAGAGGAGATGCTGCTGATGCTGCCTCATGAGCATGAGCCTTAATTACAGGCAGGTTTCAGAGCAGAGGTGCCTGGTGACGGGCATGGGGCTGCGAGAGGGGACCTGTGCCTTGCTTGAGCATCATCCTCAGCCACCACCTGAGCCCTGGGCCAGGCAAAGCGGGTGCAAGGGACGGAATGAGCTCACACAAGGAGGGGGCTGGTCCCCCGCAGCCCGGCCACCCCAATGGGGCTCGGGGACAGAAGAACAGGCTCAGGGCAGCGCGGGGCTGGGGGGTTATTTTATTCTTTGCTTTGGTCTATACAAAAACAACTTACAGAAATAAACTCTTCCATTCCTGCACCACGCTCCTGTAACCGTCCATCCCCTTCCAGTGGAAGCGTTAAAGCACCATCTAGAGCCTCTTTAGAACATGTGTTAGAGAAGGGAGAGGGGGGGACAGGAACACACCACTCACCAAAAAGAAGGGAAACGGGTTAAAATGTGCAACAGAGATCAGTAACAAGGACACGGTTCCTAATGGGGGATCACTCCTATACGGGTACTGGCGGGGGGGGGGATAGGCAGGTACAGAGTCAGCTCCCCAACGGCTGATGGCAAAGAGACATCCCGATGGCCAAACCGAAGGTCCTGGGGCAGGGCACGCTTTGCTTTCAGCAAACTGGGTTGGCCTGATTTGAGTTTGGGTTCGCGGAGAGCAAAGGGTTTTCCTGTGGTAGATTCCATCCCTCGAACACCAACACGCGGAACAAGCAGCAGGGGGTTTGGGGGGGGGTTGGATGGAAAGCACAAACTTAAAGGTGGCAAAAGCCATTGGCACCATATTAAAAATACAAAAGAAATCTCTATTCATAGAAAAAGACGGAAAGGTCGCAAACGGGGCAGGGCTTGTGGGTCTTAAAGCTTCAGAAACAGTATCCTGGATGCCGGCTGCGGCAGGAGGTGCGCAAAGAAGGCCCAGGGGGAAAGGACCTTTTCCACAGCCCCGCAGCCGAGAACAGACAGCGAAAACCAAAGCCTCTGGTGGGAATGGAAAAGTTTTGTCTTCTCAGGCACTTCTGTCTCCCAAGTCCTTCTTGCAGATGCTCAGCCTGGGGCCACCCTCTTCTGTACGGAGAAAACACCTGCACGGGGCAGGGAGAGCTCCTGTTACTGAGCGGAGAGGGGAACCCATAGGACAATGGGGACGTCGACCCCATTGGCACCGGGGGACCCCACGGCCCTGCCATGCCCACGGCAGCGGTACCTGGTGCGGGGCTGCGGGGAGCGTTAGGCCAGCATGTGGTCAGCAAAGGGCGCTCGGACGCCGTCGCTGTAGGCGTCCATGGGGTAGTCCCCGTCCATGTCCATGTGCATGTCGATGGGGTCCAGGGGGATGTCACCCGAGTACATGGGGCGATAGCCAGGGTCCAGCTCTGCGGGAAGGGATGTGGCAACCTCAGCTCCCATCAGGGAGCGGCTTCTCCAGAGCCCAGACCCCCTCCTGGTCCCCTTGCCTGCGGCACCCACAATGGACACAAGCGCCACCGACCGCCCCAAGCGCCAGGGCCAGCATCCTGCTGAGCATCCCCCGCAGGCCAGGCTGGTGCTGTACCAGCAGCCACCCAAGAAAGGGTTTGAAACCAGCCTGGTTTGGTGAGAGGAGGCCAATGCCCCACCAGAGCACAGCCAAGGGGAGCCCCACAGGAAGAGCCCCACACTCACCATCTGAGTAGGGCTCGTTGATGGGGATCATGCTCTGAGCCTACAAGAGAAGGGGACACAAGTGAAGGGGGATTCGTGTTCACGTGTGCCCAGTGCCCAGCCCTGGGTGCTGGAGAGCTCAGGACGCAGCCCATCCACCCCGCACCCCCTTTTCCAGTCGCTCCCACCCAAGGTTGGCTGCTGGAGGTGGGACTGGTCCATCCCGAGGGATAAAGGGCTCCCTGGGGGATGCTCACCGCCTCCCAGGCTGCGGGGTCATGCTTGAAGAGGGAGTTGGTGAGCTCCACGGAGACGCGCTTCCTGTAGTCGGGGTTCTTGTCCTCGGAGATGCGGAAGAGCACGGCAGCAGCGTAGGTGGCTGCAGGGCGAGAGCAGCAGCCTCAGCACCCTAAAGCACCACGAGCTGCGGTGATGCCCAGCAGCACCAGAGCCGCCGGCACTCACCCGTCCCCTCGTTCCTGGAGTGCAGCAGCTCCATGAGGGGAGCTGAGGCCCCCTCAGCATCGATGGCGTCCGCTGCCTCCTTGTCCTGAGCCAGCTCGCACAGCACCCCGGCCGCCACGCGCTGGATGTTCTCCACCGGCGAGTAGAGGAGCTGTCGGGGTTGATGAACACCAACGTGAGGGGAAGCAGCCGGCGAGCACCGGGGTCCCTGGGTGAGTGGGAGGTGACAAAGAACAGCCCCGAGCCCCCCCAGCCCCTGACCTGCACGAAGAGAGGGATGGTGTTGAGGCGGAAAATCTCCATGCGGTTCATGGGGTCCCGGGCCAGGATGTGCAGTGCCCCCGTGCATCCCTCCACGATCTCCTCCATCTTCACTCCGTCCTGCCAGGGGACAAGGGCTCAGCCAGGGCCCTGGGGCAGGCGGAGCACAACCAGCACCAGGGCACAAGCCCCCTGAGCACGAGCCCCCGCAGGGATGGGTTGGTTCGGGGGGGGCAGAGGGGTCTCACCGTGTAGGGCTGCTGCGTGCCGGCGGCCACGTGCCGCTGGGCATCCTGGTGAGCCTTGACCAGCAGCTGGACCAGGCGCGGGATGACGGCGGCCTCCTGCAGCGGGGCATGGTTGGCCGGGCACAGGGCCAGGTTGCGGATCAGGCCTATGGTAGCCTGGAGGAGAGGAGAAGGGGGGGAAGAGAGATGGAGCTCAACCGTGGATCAGGGCAGCGTGTGCGTCCCATGGGACCCCCCCAGCACGGAGCCTCCTCCTTGCCCATCCCACCCCATCCTCCTCCACGGCACAGGCTGACTTCAGCTTCCTCCCCCCGGGGCAAGTATTGATCCAGCCCAGCAGCCAGCACGAGCCATTTCCTCCATTAGCTGCCATCAGGGATGGGGCTCACCGCGCTGCACGCAGCCACCGCCGCTCCCTGCCCAGCACCAGCCACAGCCCCCTCAGCACCACATCCCACCATGGACCGGCAGCCCGGCGGCCAGCTCGAGCCCCTCACCTTGACCAGTGGCCACTGGTTGGGCTGGTTGAGGAGCTTGACGATGGCGGGGATGCCGTAGTTGAGCCGCACCGAGTTCTGCGCCATCTCGGCCTCGGGGTGCCGGCTGGTGAGGTGCCGCAGCGCGCACACGGCCGGCTCGGTGATGTCCTCCTTGTCGCCCGCCCGCAGGATGGTGTGGATCAGGGCTTCCACCCCGTTCGACTGCGTCACCAGGGTCTTGTTCTTGCTGTTGTTGCAGGTCAGGTTGGAGAGGGTGCCGGTGGCGCAGGTCAGCACGTTCACGTCGTCGGAGCTCAGCTGGTTCACCAGGATCTTGAGGACCCCGTCCAGGCCCTCCTGCGGGAGCAGGGATGGGAGCTCAGCGCAGCCTCGGGGAGCCAGAGCTGCCCCGCAGCACCCCATGGACCGGAGCAGGCAGCGATGGAGGAGATGCAGCGTTTGCACCCCCCGGTCCCCCGAGCTGCTCGCCCGCGTTGGGAATTCGATGCCTCCAGCAGCGCTTCCCTGCTGGGGACTGCAAACAACGCATCCCCGGGTGAGCCGGTCCCAGCCCCGCCGCAGGCAGGGGCAGGAAGGAGTTAAAGGCACCACGTTCCCCCCGTCCCCCCCCGCAGCAGAGCAGGGATGGTTCCGTGCCAGCACAAATAGTTTCCAGGCTGCATCAGGCTCTAATCTGCACGGAGGAGCCCCAGCAGCTGGGGATCGCATCAGGAGGCGGCAATGGGCTGCGAGAGCAAGCCCAGAGCAGGGCCCAGGGTCACCCTCACCCGGCCCCCCATGGGCACAGCCACCTCCAGCGCAGCTCCTTGGGCAGCTCCAAGTGGGTGGCGGGGGTCCAAGGCAGGGCCAGCACCAGCCCTGGCGATGCCCCCCCCCACTGCCAAAGTGGGTGATAAACTGGGTGCTGCAGCACAAGGCAGGGTCCCGCACGCTCACCTGCTTGGTGGCCACATCAGACAGGTTCCGCAGGGTCCAGAGGCAGTTCTGGACCAGCCTGGGGCTGGAGCTGGTGAGGTGCTTGCCCAGCGCCTGCATGCCGCCTGCCAGGGAGGAGACCCCAGCGTCAACACCCACAGGAGAAGGGGGAGGCAAGGGGTTTGCCTGGCAAGAGCAGCCCACAAGCGATGCCCTTAATGCGCGATGCAGCCTCATGGCTTAGCAGAGGTCAAATGCAGCGCAAGGAGACAGCTCCCAGGCAGCCGGGCCAGATCCTGCTCGCACACAGTGCCAGGGCAGCACCTCAGCAGCCATTCAGAGCATCACCCTGACACCCCCCCTCCTCCGCCTGCCCCACACTGGCAGCCCCTCTTACCAGCCTCAACGATAGCGGGCTTGTTGCTGGGACACACCGAGAGCACCTTGAGCACCCGGCTCGTGGTCCACAGCAGCTTCTCGTAGTTGTAGCTGCGCATGATCTGCACCAGGGCCTGGGGGCCTCCGTTGGCCAGAATTATCAGCTGCAAGACAAGCACCATGGGCAGGGTGCGCGGGGCACGCACTGCCATCCCCCCCGGCGTCCTTTGCCCCATGACAGCAGCCCGCAGGGAGCGAGGATGGGCAACGACCCCGCTCCTGCCCTCCCTTCTGCAGGACCCCCGTGCCCCACCTTGCTCTCCTGGTTGCCGTAGGCGAGGAGCTGAAGGCAGTCGGTGGTGATGGCCAGGAACTTGGGGTTGTTCTTGTTGAGCAGAGGGACCATCTTCTGCAAGCCATCGGCCAGGCGCACGGCCATCTTGGCCCCTTCCTGGTACAGCAGCAGGTTGTGCAGGGTGGTGATGGCGTAGAAGAGGACCGACTCGACCGGCGAGCTGCGGGCAGCAGCCCGGGGCCACGTCAGCTCAGCACAGCCCCGGCTCCCCCGCTCCGTGCCCTCCCGCTGCGAGGCCACCGCGCCACGGGCAGGGATGCAGAGGGAGCCCCATCCCTATGGACAACGCAATGGGGGGCTGCTCCCCTCCTCCTGCTGCCACGCAGGCTCCAAATGCAGCAACCCCTGGGGCTCCCGTAGGCTGAAAGCTTCCAGGTCTCCCATTCCCTTGGGTTTGGTGCGAGCAGGAGGCAGCAGGAGCCTTCCCCTCCTCTACCCCCAGCCCAAAGGGGACCTTTTGTGCTCCCGACCAGCAGCCTCCTACCTCAGCATCCTGACGAGGGCCGGGATGCCGCCGGACTTGAAGATGGAGAGCAGGCCCTCGCGGTGGTGCGAGAGGTTGTGCAGGATGCTGGTGGTGCAGCGCGCCGTGTCCAGGTCGCTGGTGCTCTGCATGGTGCGCACCACGGCCGCCACGATCTGCGGCGACTGCATCAGCGCCCGGCGCGAAGCCTCCTTCTTGGAGAGCTGGTTCACGATCATGGCTGCTTTGCTGACGACCACCTGCAGGAGAGAAGCTGCTGGTGGGAAGGGGTCCCGCTGCTGCCCGTCACCGCAGGGACATGAGGGAGCCATGGGCAGCGTGGCGCTGGAGCAGCAGCACCGGCACGGATGACGATCGCTGGTTTTAACAGCGCTCATCCACGCTGCTCCAGGAGCCACACTGCAGGGCGCAGCACACGGAGGGTCCACGCAGCTGCAGGGATGGGCTGCAGCACCGAGAGCCGGTGTCTGCGCAAGGCCAGGGCAGCAGAGCTGCATCCGAGCAGCAAGGACGGGCTGCGAGGAGATGCGGGTGCACGGAGCTGGGCTCCATCCTTCTGCGGGCTGGAGGCAACCGCAGAGCTCTGCCAAGGAGCCCCGTGAGGACGGGAGCTCATCTGCGCTGGGAGACCGGCGCCAGCAAAGCTGCTTCCTTACCGGGTCCTCGTCGTTGAGCAGCTTGGTGAGCTCGGGGATGGCGCGCGTGGCCAGCTCGGCGTCGTCCTGGTAGTTGATGAGGTGCACGATGGCCGATTTCAGCATCTGCGAGGGCTCGGCCAGGCGCTGCACGTTGGTCTGCTGCCCCTCGAGCTGCGTGCTGAGCAGCAGCGAGCGGTCCTCCACCGTCTCCGGGTACATGGCGGCCCGGACGCGCTGCGCCCGGGTCATGGCCAGCTGAGCCTCCATGTCCGCTGCGGGGGCAAGGAGGAGCAGCGTCAGAGCCGGGCTCTCCCACCGCTGCTTCCCCACCGCGATGCGCTGAGCACCAGCTTAGAGCAGCATCGCCGCAAGGAGCTGGTGCTTCAAAGCGGGCACAGAGATGGCAGCACGGAGGTAACACAATGCTCAATGAGGCAGCGTGAGGAGGCACTCGTCTCACAAGGCCCATTCATTAAAGAAATGAAGGATATTTGCAACCTGGACAAGCCGGCACCGGGGATTAGGATGAGGACACGAAGGCCTTCCCTGTCACACTGCAGTAAGAGTGACCCGGGCGGCAGTGATGCTGCAGCAGTGTCCCCATCACTGCGGCACGGGTACCACTTGGTCCCCAGGGGAGCCGGTGACCAAACCTCCCATGGCCCATGCCCACAGGGGGATGCACGGAGGCGAACAGAGCCCTCTTTTATGGGATCAAGCTGCGGGAAGCATCTCCTTTAGCTCCGGGGGCTGCGCCTCCGCCTGCTTTGCCCTCGCAGACAGGCCAAGCAGGCAGAGCTGGAGCACAGGCTGGCAGCTCCCGCGTGGGCAGCAGAGCAGACGCCGATCCGGGGGCCGGGATCAGCTGTTCCCAGCTCCATCCAAGCCGGATGCGTGCTCAGAGCTCAGCACCGCGGGCTGGCTGCGCGCCACCCCACAGCCTCAGCGCAGGGCAGGACAGGAGGGAGCAGATTTCAGGCGGCAGCAGCAGCAGCAGCAGCTCCCGGGGTGTGGAAGGCGGCGTGGAGCAGTGCCCAGAATGAGCCCCGCTCCTGGGGGAGGCGAAGGCAGGCAGGAGCTGAGCAGCCAAGGCTGCAGGCGTGCCCGGTCCCGCAGCCCATACCTTGCGCTTGGCTCTGGCTCTGGCTCCCTCCCTGGCAGTAGCTGGTGGTGGTCGTCTTCTTGATGGTGTACTGCTTCCCATAGAGCTCCTCATCGTCCCCGAGGCACTTGCTGCTGACCGAGGGCACCTGGGTGTTGACTCCGGAGTGGATGCCCGAGTCGTAGGTGTAGGTTTGCTGCCACTCCGTCACCTTGATGGGCTGCTCCATCATGTTCATCACCTCCATGGCTGCTCTGCGGGGCAGGCAGGGGAGGAGTGAGTCCTGCGGCAGCCCCCAGCCCCACGCAGCCCCAGCAGATGCCAATCTGCCCTCCGCCCGGCGCCGGATGAAAGCAGCGCGGGGATGACGAACCCACAGCTCAGCACTTTGCTGCTCGTGTTCAGACACGACCGAGCCTGGCGCAGCGTCAGCACCGCCTCGGCGGGGAAGGTGCGAGCACAGGGACCCGCAGCCAGGACCCGGCTCCAGCCCCACCACTTGTACAGAGCGGCTTCAGAGCCAGGGGCTGGCGACAGCCACGCGGCTGCAGCGCCAGGAAGGAAGCAAACCCTTCTTCGAAGCGCTCTGGGATGCTCCCAAATCGCCTAAAAATACCCAGGCGGAGCTCTCCTGCGGGCGCCCAGCACCACGAGCACCCGTGGCGCGGTCCCATGCTGTGCTGAGCACTGTGGTGGCAGGACAGGGCAGCCCAGCGCATCCCAAACTCAGGACCAGGCTGCTTTCGAGCAGGGCTGCGTTTCCCTTCCCTTTCGTAAAGGAGGACGGCTCCCGGATGAACCCCTGCGCTCACAGGCAGGCGGATGCTGCAGGGCTGTGACTCACCAGCCCCACATCCAGCCCCCGGCACGGCCAGGAGGGGAGGGATGGGGTGGGGGGGGCGGTGTGGGACACAGACAGCACCATCCAGCCCCACACCGGGATTCCTGCCCCTTCCTCCGGCGGCGCAAGGGTGAGGATGACTCAGAGTTTCAGAGGCGAGATAAGCTTGAAGGGAGCAGCTGCACCCGGCCGCGCTTCCCAACAGCCGTAATTACCACCTCCACCGGCTCTGATTCATGCAGCCACCCGGACCGGGGCGGCCACGCGGCCCTGGATGCGCTCCAGACCCCGGGACCAGCCGGGCCGGTGCGGCAGCCTCGGGCCCTAGCACCCTGCTTGGGGCTGGAAGGGGAAGGGGTTGAGCCCCCCCAGCAGCCCCCCGCCACCCGGCAGCTGAGTCAGGGCGTCGGGTGGCGGCCGGGGACGCGGCGTGCGTGGGGCGCGCGGTGGGGCACGGCAGGGCACGGCGCGCACGGGCTTGGCGCAGCTCGCCCCAGCGCTGCCGGCTGTTCCCAAGGAGCGGCCGAGCTCGCAGGGCAAAACCCCAGCCTGGCACAAACACTGGAGCCACATCCCACATCCCACCGGGAGAGCATCCCACCAGGAGCGCACCTTACACCCCCCTGCAGGAGCATCCCGCATCCCACCGATGCATTCTGCATCTAACCCTGCATCCCACCCTGCGAGCATCCCGCATCCCACCGATGCATTCTGCATCCAACCCTGCATCCCACCCTGCGAGCATCCCGCATCCCACCAATGCATTCTGCATCCAACCCTGCATCCCACCCTGTGAGCATCCCGCATCCCACCGATGCATTCTGCATCCAACCCTGCGAGCATCCCGCATCCCACCGATGCATTCTGCATCCAACCCTGCATCCCACCCTGTGAGCATCCCGCATCCCACCAATGCATTCTGCATCCAACCCTGTGAGCATCCCGCATCCCACCGATGCATTCTGCATCCAACCCTGCATCCCACCCTGTGAGCATCCCGCATCCCACCAATGCATTCTGCATCCAACCCTGCATCCCACCCTGCGAGTATCCTGCATCCCACCGATGCATTCTGCATCCAACCCTGCATCCCACCCTGCGAGCATCCCGCATCCCACCGATGCATTCTGCATCCCACCCTGCGAGCATCCCACATCCCACCATGCGAGCACCCTGCAACCCTCCCTGCGAGCATCCCGCATCCCACCGATGCATTCTGCATCCCACCCTGTGAGCATCCCGCACCCCACCATGTGAGTACCTTGAATCCCACCATGGACATCCCCAGCCACCTCCCCAGCACCACTGCTGGGCCCTGCTCCTGCCAGTTCAGTGTTTTTGAGCTGTCAAGCAGCAATCACAGCCTAAGAACTGCTCTGGCTTTAATGTGCTCTGCATTATGCATGCTGGCAAGGCAGCAGGAGCTGGACCCGCTAATGGAGGCCAGCCAGGGCAGATCATTCCCACGCAGGGTGTGGGCAGAAGCCGGGGTTCCCATTCAGTGCATGACGCCCGTGTCCATTCCCCACCCTGTGCCAGAGCAGGGCTTGGCCAGGAGAGCCCCAGTGCCAAGCTGGGAGTGCCCCAGCACCACACACCCTGTGTGTATCCCAGAGCTGCTGCCTCGGCAGTTGGCAGAGCAAATCCTCCCATTGGAACGCCCTGGCTGTGGAGGAAGAGCCTCCAAACTATGGGCAAGCCAAAGGAAAGCAATGACAAGCCCTGCCCAAGGAAGCCCAGCGGGCAGGAGAGCGCACTGCTGGCACTGGTGGCCTTGGTGCTGCTGCCATCGCATGTCCAAGCCACGCTGCCCTGAACAGGCTGGCAAGGGCAGAGCAGAGCCAAGGGCAGGGAAGCTCCTGCAGCACACAGGGGGGTGTAAGGACCCCGAGCATCCCCAAAGCCAGAGCAGGGACCCCCAGGCAGCAGGGAGCCAGCGCTGGAGGAGGGGAGGCTGTGCCTGCACCATGGGTGGCTGCTGGCATCTGCTCCACAATCCACAGGCATCTGACAGGCTCTTAATTCTCCAAACCTGCGTGAGCCCAGCTCAGACACCGGCTCCTCGCAGCTCCCTGCATTATGCATGAGCCATCCCCCCCCCCCGTCTGCACCGCGAGGACATCAAAAGCCAGCAAAGCTCCTCCGAGCCCAGACACAAGCTCAGGTGATGGGCTCCAGACAAGGAGAGTGGGTCCAAGCTAATGAGCACCGGGTTAGAGGCATCAGTGGCCTGCAGCAGATGTCGAGGGGGCATAGGGTGGGTGCTGCCCAGCACAGGCACGATCCCTCCCCACAAGGGACCATGGGCACCTCATTTAATGCAGCATCCATCTTTCCCCTGCAGCATCAGCACAGTGGCACCCGAGGCGATGGGGCCAGGGGAGCAAACGTTGGATGCTCCAGCAGCAAGCAGTGAGGTTTCCGCTGAGCCAAGCATCCTCTGCTCATCACCCAGTGAGGGCCAGACACCCAACATAAGCTTCGCCCCCATGCTCTATAGCAGGGCTCTGTCCTCAGATGTCCTCCCTCCTCCTCCTCAGAGGGATCAGAGGATGCCGGTTGTGCCAGGGCTCACCTGTGATGCTTTTGGTGGCGAATGGATGCAGTGGGGCAGAGCCCCCACAGACAGCAAAGGGGAGGGCAGCAGGGGGTGTTTGGGGTCTAGGGGACAACACTTGCCCTGGAGGGGTCAGCCATGGGGCTGGGGGATGCTGGGCTGGGCTGTCGGTAGGACAAGCGCTGCTCTTCCCTCCCTCATCCACAGGATGTTATCGGATGTTATGGAGCGCAGCAAGGGCAAAGCGACACAAACCAGCCCCAGCAGAGCCCCCCCCCCAGCCTGCACGGAGCCAGGACTCCAGGGAACCAGGAACAGTGAGAACCCCCCCCCCAGGAACCAGCAAGGCAGATACGGGGGACCCCAAAGAGCAGGTCTGGGGGAGGACAGACCTCCAGCACCACCATGGGGACTGGGCCGAGCCAATAAAGGGGCTTCAACCACCCTCCTGCAGCAGAGAGCCAGGAGAAGGTTAATGCCTCTCCCACCACTTCCCGCAGCCAGGAATGCCAGGGAAGGCAGAGGAAGCTCCCACAGCACCAGAGCCATTTGATGAGCATCCAGCAGCATCGTCCCTCCCGACACCGCCTGCGGAGGAAGGAGCTGGGAATGGCAGGCCCAGGCTGAGCAACCCAGACCAGCAGCAGGGAGGCCACAAGCACTGCTTGGTGCAGGAAGAGCCATTATTGCCCAGGGACCTGGTGGGGAGCAGCAGCCCCCCCCCAAGTGAGCAGATGGGGGGTACAGAGCAGGTTGGGGGGGGGGGGGGTAATCACATCGTGCTGCCCAGCCCAGAGCATCTTTGTGCTCATTCTTCCCATGGAGCAGCGGAGCTGGAGTGACCCCCAAAGAGGCTGTGCCTGCAACCGGAGTCACTTCAGCTCTTAAGGAGAGGCAAGAGGCAGTGACAGCAACTCAACAAATGCAGTGTGAGAACAGAGTCTATTTTAGAAGCACTGGGGCTACAACGGGAGCGATCTCCGGTCCCCAACACCCTCCTGGAGCAGTGACCCCTGCTCGGACAGAGCCACATGGACCCCTGCAGCACTGGAGCCCTGCAAGGGACAAGGTCCCCCCCATCACCATCACCCCACCGCTAACGAAGCTCCTGCAGCAGACCCAGCACCGCACAAAAGCTGCGATGGCTTTGAAGAGGATCCCTCGCAGGAACACGCAGCAGGAGGAGGCAGAGAAAGGAGCTTTTCAGGAGCATCAATGGGAAGCGTTAGAGTCAGAGCCCGGCTACCACAAGCCCTTTCAATGGGGCTTTACAGTGAAGATAAGTGGAATTCAAAGGGGGAACAAGAGCAGTTTGAAGTTTAATGAGGAGGAGAGGGCAACGGGGGATCGGCCTCTTGTTGGAGACTGAGAGCTGGCTGCAACGGCACGAGGCTGCCCTGGACCTGCACACAAAGGAGCTGGTGGCCTTTGTTGGCTGACAGAGGTACCAGCAGCTCTGGCCACCCCACCAGCTCTGACAGCATCAGGTCCCTAGGGACAGGGATGGGTGGAAGCTGCTCTATAGACCTGTGCTCTTATCCCCTGGTTATTCTTCAGATGCTCCTGAGGAGCTTAAGCTTGAGCAGAGCTCCTGCTCCCACCATCCAGGGGGTACCACAGCCCCTGAGCATGGTGACACCAGCCCTCGACAGCATCCCCAGCGGGACCCGCTCTGCTCGTGCTCCCCATCGCAGCAGAGCCTGCTCCCTGCACCTGCACCAACCGCTCCCGACAGCCCTGGCACACGCCGAGCCCAGGCTGGAGCGTTCTGGCACTTCACACCATGAGGAGTTATCACCCATCAAGCGCTCTCCCATTGCGAGCGTGCACAGCACCAGGCACGACAGCCACCGGCCTGTGCTGGAGCTGCACCAAAGCACCATCTGCTGCACCATGGCCTGTGTGTACACCCCACACCGTGCCCCACTGCAGCCCAGCATCACCTCCCGGCCCTACACGCACTTCTGACCACTAGCACGGACCCAGCAGGCTCGATGTGGGATCAGGTCCCCTTCTCTTGTGCTGCCTCTGCTCCCATGGGGCCAGCCCCACACCAGGGATCCTGGCCCAGGGAGGGTTTACCCATGGGCACGGATGTGCTGAAGACCCACGGCAGGGTCTCTGGCAGCCCCACATCTTCCCTGCCCACGTCCAACAACACCATCTGCAGAGGCATCGGGAAGACCCACACAGACACATCCCCTCCTCAGTTCAAGCTTGCTGATCTCATTAGAAACACTGCCACTTGTCCACGGCAATTACCCACAATAGCTCCATCTGCATTAAAAGAAAAACACATAAACCCCATTATTTTGCTTTAAAGAGCACAAAGAACAAATCGTCCTTTAAGAACACGATAATTGCAGGCTTTAAATTTAGGCTTTGAGCCTCCCAGCCTGTTCCCAGCTCCAATCACAGCATCCAGAATCACTGGGGTTTGCCACCTCGGCCCCGGCGCTGCTGGAGGAGGCGAGGCGGTGGCAGGGACCCGGCGCTTCCCTTCTCCATCCAATTGCATTCCATGTGTAAAGTTCAGAGGCTTCACAAGGAATTATCAGCAGCAGCCGTCAGCACCCGGCCTGTCGGAGCAAGTTACGGGTTTGTCACCGGGGCTCTGCCCGTGCGTCACAGCCATTACAACAGCGCTGGGGCAGCACCAAAGCTCTCTCCCACACACCTGATGCAGCCAAGGCGTTTGGGAGCTGAGTGGCCGAGGTGTGTGGAGGTGCCCCCCCGGGGCTGGCAGGTTGGGAAGGGTATTTCAAGCCTCTCCTTATAGAAACAGCTTCATCTCCCCTGCACGCAGCCCTTGAGAAGCCGGGTTGAGGAGCTCTGCCCACTGAGGCACTCGCACAGCGCCAGACCCAGCCCAGTTTAAGCGCAGGCGTTGCTTGGGTCAGGTTTAAAGGGTTCTTTGGAGAGGGAACACCTCTGCCTCCACACCCCTGCTGGCCTCTACTGCTTCAAACAGCATCCATAGGGAACGGGTAAAACCAACCCTCCCATCGCAGGGATTCGAGGCACCAGCACAGCCACGGTGTCCTCCCGAGCTGCTTCCATCCGCACAGAGACCCACCAGGGACACCCCACAGTTACAGGGGACCGAGAGGCACCTCCCAAGCCCCACATCCCCAGTCTAGGTGAGAAAGCACCACCAGAAAAGAAGGCAAAAGCTCAAGTCCAAAGCAGCCTGAGCTGTTTTAACAGACATTAAATGTCCTTTTAAGTTGTGTTAATTAGAAGCCAGTCTCATTTAAACCTTGGAGCCGAGCAGCAGCCTGGGTACAGATGCTGCAATTAAAGCCTTGCAAGTTCTCTGCAAAGCACCTCCTGGCTTGCGGATGGGCCCAGGGCAGCTCCGCTCCCGGGGGCTCCCCCATCCGCACCCGGCTCCGAAACCCTGGAGAGCTGGAAGCGCGATGGAAAGCCAGATCCCATGGAGCACTCCCACACCAAACCACAGCCTCGAAGGGAAACCAGCACCCCGGGAACAGCCCCAGCCGAGAGCCGCGCAGCTGCACCCGCCTGCCCCATAGAGCTGATTAAGGATTCCAATGGGGAAACAAAGGGGACAGTTAATAGGATTAGGGTAGCACAGAGTATGACACTGAAACACAGCACCGGGACCAGGGGGACGATCCTCCAAGGTCCCCGGCTGCAGCCAAGCCGTGGCAGTGCCACCATGGCTGAGCACCGGGCACGGTGCATGGCTCACTCCGTGCCCAGCCCCGGCAGAACCCCCCCGCCCCCCAGCAGCCGGGCTCGGCCCCACCGGGATGCAGGCGCTTCCTGGAGCCGGCAAGGACGCTCCACCTCGCCCAGACAATAGGCTGAGAACGCCATTGTCTGGAAGCCAGGGCCCTGCCGTGGCCGCCCCACCTTCCCATAGCACCCCATTAGCAGCCCCCGAGTGCTGCGGACCCACATCTCCCCCAGGAGCCGACCCCTGAGGAGGGGAAACCACCCCTCGGCCGCTGGTGCCGGGAGTCTTGTCCATTCCTACCCCGACAGCCAACTTTGAGCCAAATTAGCAGTAAAATGGGGTTTTCATGAGACTTTATGGAAAGCCTCCAAAGCGATGAGCGATTACAGGCTTCAGATGTGCAGAGCCAGTTCCATGGGGTGCCCAGCGCACCGTCCAGGTGACATTGACACAACACCCCCAAGGACACCAAAAGGGACCCTAAAGCCTCCCCGGCCCCGTTACCTGCTGGGCCGGACCCAAGTGCGGGGCCAGGAGCGGAGCCGCGGGCACAGCGCCCGCCCCGGCTGCGGTGACAGCCCCCGGCACCGCTCCAGCCGGGGGGGAAGCGCTTTGCCCCCGGCACCCGCCAGCCCCACGGCAGAAGGCGCCGGGGCTGGCAGCGGCACCAATGCCAAAGCCAGGACGATGCGGGCTGGAGCAGGAGCTGCGGCGGCTGCTGGGGACGGCCCCAGCTGGGTCATGGTCCCCTCCACACGGGGACGGTGGCAGGGAACGGGCACCAAAGCCACGGGGCTTGCCCGAGGTGCTAAGAGGGGGAAACGCTGCGGCCTGGTGAGAGTGGGCGCAGCCGCCACCTCCCCACCCGTGCGGGGACAACGCCAACACGGGACCGGGGCCCCTCGGCAAGGGCTCCCCCTCCTCTCCCGGCACCGACGTCCCGGCTGCTCGCAGCCCGCACCGGGCAGCGCCCGGCGCCTTCCACCATTGCCCTTCCCGCTGCGAGCCCGATTCACGAAGCCAACGCGAGGAGGGGACGCGCTCCCCTCCCAGCCCCAGACGGGGCTCACCCCCGCGGGTCCCCCCTGGAGGGCTCCACCGGAACCCCCGCTCTGGGCCCGGCTCCGCTCCGCTGATCCCGGGCCACCGACCCCTCCTCGCCCCCCCCAGGCCCTCGGGCAGCGCCGGGCACCGCGGGGCTCCGGGGCGGACCCGGCAGCGCGGCCACCACCGGGCGCGGGAGCTGCGGCGGGGAGCGGGGCCCGGGACAGCGCCCGCGGGGCCTCGCCCCGGGGACCCGCCCGACCGGATCCGCGCAGGCTGCGCCCGCCCCGGCCGCACGCACCCGGGACCGGCGGAACTCGCGGCTCCGCTGCTGCGGGGCGGGGGGAACGGGGGGCACCGCCGGACCTGCCCCGGCAGCGGGACCGAGCCGCGACCCCCGGGCACCGGGCACCCGGCTCCTCCTCCGGCTCCGCACGGCGGAACCCGCTCAGCCCCGGCCCGGGACAAGCCCGGCGCTGCCCGGCCCCGTCCTCCCCGCGGTGCCCCCGATCCCGATCCCGATCCCGATCCCGATCCCGATCCCGATCCCCGCTCACCTGCGCGCGCGCGACCCCTGCGCGAGCTCTGCCGCCCGCCCCGCTCCGGCCCGAACAAAAGCCGAGCAGCGCTCGCGCCAGCCCCGCCCCGCCCCGCCCTGCCTCGCCCCGCCCCAAGCCCCGCCCCTCATGGTGGTTTACGCGTTTCTATTGGACAGCCGGCAAGCCCGTCAACAGCGCTCTCCGCCTGGCCACGCCCCCCGCCGGACGTGTTTATCCGCTCCCTATTGGCGGGGGCGCGGCCGCCCCGCCTGTGGCCGGCAGGTGATTGGGCAGCGGGGCGGGAATCACCTGGGTGACGTCACTGGGCGCGGCGAGGCACGTGCAGGGGGGAGCGCAGGGACCCCCATGTGCGGGGATCCCCCCCCCCCAGGTCCCCCCAAGCCTCCGGCATCGCCCTGAGGGCTCCGCGGGGGCAGGGCCGTGGGCAGGGCCCCGTCCAGCCCTGCGGCCCCCCCCCAAAGCCCGGCGCAGCCAGGCCATGGTGGCACCGTGCGGGTACCCCTGCCCCACGCGTGGCGGTGGCACCGGTGTGTGCCCGGGGGGGTTAACAATGGAGCGGGGTCCGGCCCCGCAGCATCGCAGCGCCGAGGCAGGAGCCGGGCAGTGGCAGCAAGAGGCGCTGGGGAAGGGCTGGGGCGGTGACAGTGCCCTGCGTCACCCGGCCCCGGCCGGACTGGTCCAGCCGGGTGCTGCTGCCACGTCCCGGCTCACCCGGCTCCGCGCCGGCCCCAGGCAAAGCCCCGTCACCCCGAGCCAGGAGTGAGCGCCCAGCGCCAGGGCAGGGCCCAGCCCATGGTGGGGATCATCCAGACCTGGGGACACATCCTGCACCCCCAGCACCAGCCCCGCGCGGTTCTGCGCCGCAGCTGCCTGCCAGCGCTGACTCAGTTGGGAAATCGCAGCTCTGGAGGGAGGTGAGAGACGGAGCTTCCACCGCCCCTGCAAGGAAATGGGATCTCATCCCTGTGTGCGGAGCTGGGGAGCCAGAGCACAGCGAGAGCCATTCCAGGACTGGGAGGAAAGTGGCACAGCACACAGCATGGCATGGCACAGCAGGGCACACAGCCTGGCACCCGGCACAGCACACAGCCTGGCATGGCCTGGCACACACAGCATGGCCTGGTACAGCACACAGCATGGCCTGGCCTGGCACAGCACACAGCATGGCCTGGCACAGCACACAGCATGGCCTGGTACAGCACACAGCATGGCATGGCACAGCAGGGCACACAGCCTGGCATGCCGAGATGACAGCCAAAACACTCATTATGTTCCTCCTCAGTCAAGGTCAGGGGAGTCAGGGAAGCGCAGCGCTGCCTGTACGGTGCTAACCCATGGAGTACGCAGGCTCAGCATCCCTCCAGTATAACCCAGTATAGCGCAGGCCCTGCACCCCACCTCCATCCCTGCACCCCACCTCCATCCCCTGCATCCCACCTCCATCCCCTGCACCCCACCTCCATCCCCTGCATCCCACCTCCATCCCCTGCACCCCACCTCCATCCCCTGCATCCCACCTCCATCCCCTGCACCCCACCTCCATCCCCTGCACCCCACCTCCATCCCCTGCATCCCACCCCTGCACTCTATGGGGAACAGTGACTGTGACCACAGCTCCAACCACTGCTGGGGTCACACCAGTCGCTCACTACCGGGAACGCTGGACCCGGTGGTGCCTGGTTGGGGGGGGGGGGGGGGGGGGAAGCAAAGCAGGAAGGGGACCCAGGACACCCGGCCTGGAACTGGGAGCGGCTTCACCCGGTGCCAGCAGAGGAGCAGGAGCAAGGAACCGTGTCCCACAACGTGAGCCGAGGGCCGCGGAGCCCAGGAGCGTGCCGGAGCAGGGCGGAGGCCGGTTGGGAGCATCGAGCCTTTGGCCCCTGGGCCGAGCCCGTCCCGCTCATCCGGGCGCCGCGGCCGCACCCGCCGAGCCCCAGCTCCGCTCCCATCGGTGACGAACCCCGCTCCTCCCCGTCCAGGCACAGCCCTGCCCTGCGCAGGGGGCAAGGGGCTGCCACCCCCCCCCCCCCCGGCTCTGTCCTGAGCCCTGCCCGTGGGTCTGGGGGCTCAGCCCCATCCCTGCTCCCAGCGCGGAGCTGGGAAAGCCCAGGGAAATGGGAGCTGCGGGGCAGGGCGGGCGGAGTCCCGGCAGCCTCCCCGCCACCCCCTTCCTTCCATTCCATTCCCTTCCCTTCCCTTCCCTGCCCTGCCCCGGGGCCAACGCCGTGATTCAGCCTCTCGGTTTCAGTCCTCGCAGCCAACAGCTTCCATGGGAGCAGGAACGCGGCCCGGCGCTGCCCGGCTCCCGGTGCCCGGGGCACGCACGGGCCCGCAGCCCCTGGAGCGGCTCCGAAGCGCCCGGCGGGAGGGGGGGCATCCCTGGGACAGGCGGCAGGGGACACCCTGCACCCTCCGGCCCAGCCGCAGCACCAGGCCCCCCCCCCCCCCAGTGACCGGTGTCGGGGTGATGCAACCCAAAGCAACCCAAACCCAGACACCCCCCCTGCAGCCCCCCCCAGCCCCATTCACACGTTCCCATCAGGGTCCCAATGGGGTCAGGACCCTCCCAGCCCCACAAGAGGCTGGTGGCTCCCATGGCCCCCAGGACACACAAAGCTCCCTGTGGGGTCTCTCCCCTACTTGATGGGGGCATCCGGTCCCCGAACCCATCCCTGCCCATGGCACAGCCCAGCCCCAGGGAGCCCCCAGGCGGAGGCAGCCATGGAAAGACTGGCCCAGACTTTATTAAAAGTAAATATTTAGGAATAAAAAGCACCCGCGCAGGTCGGGAAGTATTAAATTAACGGCGCTTGAGGCTACAGAGGGCTGGGGGGGGGAGAACTCAAGGCACACGCAGGGCACGGGCGATGCGGCCTCGCCAGGCACCATGGGGATGCCAGCACACCGGGATCCCCGTCCCATCACCGGGCCATGGGGTCCAAAGGGACCCTGGAAGGAGCCCTGAGATGGGGCAGCACCGTGCATTGCTCCCGGCGCAGGGCAGCCCCTTGAGACAACGTGGTCAGTCCTGGCGCAGTGTCCCCAGGCCCTGGGAAGGAGCTGATGGACACAGTGCCCCCGGTGCTGTGGGGCTCCTAGGGACAAGGGTGGCCCGAAGAGAGCTCGTGGGCAGGCAGGCAGGTTCAGCGGTGCCGATGCTCCATTGACAGGCATGGGGCTGCACTCAGCACAGGGATGCCCGGGCGGCAGAGGCAGCGCTGCCGCAGGGCTCTGGGCAGGATCAGCCCTTCCCTGCAAGCCCAAGGTTTCTGCGTGGGGGCTGTCAGGAGCCCGGTGTCCCAGGGCCACCAGCACCATCCAGCTCTGCCAGGGCCTTGCCCCTTCGCCTGGCTCATGACAGGGTCTCTGCAAACACAGAGGGCTCGGTGGCACCGGGGAGCAGGAACCCCTGCCCCATGGCGTGCCCCTTGTTCCAGCATCACAAACCTTGGTCAGCTTTGTCCCCTTTGGTCCTGGGCTCCTGCCACCACTCGGCGAAGAAGCCCTCCTCGTAGTCACCTTCACCCTCGAACTCACCATCAGAGGGCAGGTCCCGCATCTCCAGCCCCTCATCCCCATCCACCTCCATCTGCAGCGTGGGGTGGGCAGGGGGAGGCATTGGGGCTCCAGGGCTGGTTTGGGGGTCAGCACCCTCCGCCTGAGTAAAAGCCCTGCCCAGGGGTACCCCACAACACCCACCCGCACCCCAAAGCGTGGCCATCATTTACCTCATCATCAGCCTGCAGGTACTGCCTGGCGAAGTCCAGCATCATCTTCTGCGTGGCCGTCTGGTTGTGGTAGCGCACGGCTTCCTGGGCACAGGATGGAGCGAGGCCTGGATCAGCCCCTCTGTCCCCACCGGAGCCACAGGACATGGTGGGGGGGGGTCCTCACCGGCCGTGGCTCGAAGTCCTCCTCGCGCAGGCGCCAGCGCTCGCGGTGGAAGCGGTAATAGACCAGGTTCTGCTGCATCACGGTGTCCCCCGGGTCAAAGAGCATGTAGCTGGCGACGCTGCGCACCGCATCCTGCACATCGTTCACTGCGGGGAGCATCCCCAGAGCCGGTGACACCCAGCCCAGGGACCCGCAGCACGCGGGGCTGCCCCGTCCCACCATCACTCACACTTGTAGTAGGCGAACTGCAGGTAGTGGTACATGGTGGCCACAAACTTCTCCACGAAGTAGCCCCCCACGTTGGGGGTGAGCTCGCTCTCGCAGTCCACCTTGCACTGCAGCACGCTCACAAAGTGGTCTGGGGGGGGGGAGGCGTTAGGTTCTGCGCCCCATTGCCCCCCCAGCCCGGTCCCAGCCCGCTGTCCCCCGGCCCCGCAGCGAGTCACCTGCAATAGCGGGGTAGAAGTCCTTGAAGTCCTGCAGCTCGTAGGCGCCCTCGCAGCCGGCCAGGCAGTCCTCGTACGCCCCGTAGTACTGAGCCAGCGCCTGCTCCATGTCGGCCGCGCTGCTCCGGAAGTCGCCGTTGTTGTAGAGCTTCACCGACCGCACGAATATCGGCTGCGGGGGGTGAGGGACCAGGGCTCAGGGGGAGAAAGCTGCTCCCAAAGGGCTTGGCAGGACCACGCGTTGGCAGCCCCAGGGGACCCAGTCCTAACCCCGTGGCCCTCCTCACCTCGTAGGGCTGAGCCTCCAGGTCCACCAGGTATTCATCCACATCCAGCATCGTCCTGTAATAGTTCAGGTACCTCAAGGTCATCTCGTGCTTGGGGTTCTTCTGCAGGAAGGTGTGGGCAGCGGACACGGCTTTCTCGATCTTATTTGACTGGGGAGGGAGGAAGAGGCAGGGTAGGGACAGGTCAAGCCCTCAGGAACGCCGCATCCATGTGGTGCGGGTTGGATCCAGGCATCCGCTCTTCCCAGGCACCTCAGCATCCCAGGAGAGCCTCCTGCTCCCAGCTGCTTTATGAGCACTTGGATGACAACTTCAGGGCAGTGACACTGGGGGGAGTGGGGGTGAAGGAGCCATCAATGAGATGGGTTTGGGCCGAGCGAGCAAGAGGAAAAGGCATTAAGAATCTAGGCCAGGCTGTCCCATGCCACTGCCAGCGCTGAGCACTAAACCAGCATCCGCAGCCCAGCACCGTGCCTGGGGAGGGGGGAGGCCCCCACCAGAGAGCTTGGGCAGGGTCACCTGGGCCAATGCATCCTAAACCTCCCTCCACGTCTGCACTGTGAGCCCAGGCAAGGGCTTCTCCCCGCAGGAGCATCCAGACGCGTCCTGCAGCAACCACAGTGGCTCTGGTCCTGCCAGCTCAGGCTTCTTGGCTCCCCAGCCAAGCCCTGGTGTCCCAACACCCTGCCTGGCCAGGGGGACACAGGGGGACCAGGGGGACACGAGGTGGAGTGGGGGGGATGCAACCACAGGCGCCCAGTCCCAGGCACTCCTCTCATGTCCTGATGCATCCCAGATGATGCTGACGTGCCGCTGCACAGGGGCAGGATGGAGGAGCCAAAGGGGGGGATGCCAGGTGGGGGGTGCCGGACAGGAAAGCAAAGGACAGCAGGGTGCAGGATAGAAGGGAGCGGGGATCAGGGGGTGCAGGCTGGTGGGGTAGGGTGGGGGATGCAGGATGGGGGTGTCAAAGAGGAGGACAAGGGGCGCAGGATGAGTGTGCAGAGCTGGGGAGATGCAGGGTGAAGGGTAAAAGAAGGGGCACAGACCAGGGCAGCACAGGATGGAGGCACAGGACACCCCCCCCCCTTGCTTCCCACCAGCCGCACTGCGCGGCATTTGCGCGCCCCCGGCTCACCTTGAAGAGCGCGTAGTGCAGGTACTGGTAGGGCAGGCGGCGCTGGAAGTCGCGCAGGGTCTGCGCGGGCGGGTAGCGCAGCTGGAACACGGGCAGGTCGCGCTTGCAGGCGCGCAGGCAGCCTGCGCGGCGCAGCAGCCGCCCGAAGAGCTGCATCTCCCGCTCCCACTCCGGGGCCGCAGGGTCCCCATCGGCGGGGGGCCCCTCGGCGGGGCCCGGCTCCGCGCAGCGCCGGTGGCAATGCGCTTCGCTGTCGCGCAGCAGGCGGTGCAGGCGCAGGCTCGCCTCCAGCTCCCGGGCGCTCTCTGCCCACTGCGCACCCGCGTACTGCTCCAGCGCCCGCGCGTAGGCTCGCTGCAGCGGCTCCAGCGCGGCCGCGGGGAACCCGCGCACGCTGTACTCCTCGTACTGCGCCGCGCACGGCCCCGCCGCCGCCGCCAGCAGCAGCAGCAGCGCCAGCGCCGCGCAGCCCATCCCCGCCGCCTCCGCGCACTGCCCGCGCAGCGCCGCGCACGGCTCCGCGCAGGGGGCGGGCGGCGGGGAAGGGGCGGTGCGCGGCGAGCGCGCAGGGTCTTAGTGCGGCTCTGCGCGGCCGGCGCAGCGCAACGTGGGGCGTGCTCGGTGCTGCGCGGCTCCGATGCGTTCCCCCTCCGCACCCCGCGCTGTTGCGGGGTGAAGGGGGTCACTCTGCGCCCCGCACTGCGGGCTCCGGGGCTGCAGGACCACTGTGGAGAGGGATGTGCTGTGTGTGCCCCGTGCTGCAGCTCAGAGCATCCCGCACCCTGTGCTGGACCCCGGAGCACCCCGTGGTGCTGGCCTGCGCCAAACCTGTGCAGTGGCCCCGTCCCAGCGCTGGCCTTGCTGGTGGCTGGTGCCAAGCTGGTGGCCACACACCCTGCGCCGTGCCAGCCCCTAACATTGCACCCAGCCAGCCTTGGCATGGCCACGCTGGCCCCAGCCCAAGCCCAGTGCCTTGTCGCCGGCTGGCCAGTGGCATTGAGGGATGTCACAGAGTGCGGCAGGAGCCAGGACACGGCTGAGGCTTCTTCCTGCTCCCACAAGCTGTGTGCACCCTGAGCCCCGGCTCCAGGGGGGGGCTTGAGGTTTTGTCCTCACCCGAGGCGCTGCCCCTCGGAGAACCCGCGGGTTGGTTCGGGTTGGTCTCATTTCCCATCTGGGGCTTGCCAAGGGCTCGTATCGCGGTGCCCATCACGGTCTGGGGAGGTGGGGACGCAGGGGCAACGCGTACGGGTGCGTTTGGTGCTGCTCTTATCTAGGAAAGGCTTTTGGGGGGGGGGTATTTTTAACCATCAGCACCCATAAAAGCAGATTGAGGAGCAGGAGGTGTTATTAAAACGTCGAATCCCCTGGATTCCCTCTGCCAGGGGACCGAGCAGCAGCATCCGGAGCTGGGGGAGCCATGGCTCCAGCGGGAAGAGGCAGCAGCGCTAGGAGCCGGCGCTGCGGCGGCACAAACTCGCTTCCAAGCAGCTCCCGTTGGGCTCTTCCTTTGGGGAAAAGAAAGGAAAACACAAAAAGGAGAGGAAAAAAAACCCCCTCAGCCCAACCCCTCCTGCCGGGAGCTGCCCTGGAGCTCCCCGCTGGGACTTCCCGGCGCTGCCTGTTTTGTGGAATGGCCCCGGCGCTGCCGTTGTCGGGGGGGGGGGGGAACGGGACTCGCGTTGGGATCGTGGCTGAGGAAGGGCCAGGCCCGGACACGTGTACAGAAATTCCGGGCAGGAATCCCGCGGGAAGGGGCGGCCGAGCTGAGCAGGCCCCGTCCCTCCGCCTCCCGCTGCCTTTCCGCCGGCTGCAGCCTCCCAGCGCCATGGCCCCCGGCAGCTTCTTCCTCCTCCTCCTCCTCCTCCTCCTTCTCAGCATCCTGGGGGCTCCGGGGCTGGGCGACCCCGGCCCGCTGGAAGACGTGGTGATAGACAGATACTACATCCCCAAAATCTGCCTGCGGGAGGCCCAGATGGGGGATTTCATTCGCTACCACTACAATGGGACCTTTAAAGATGGCCAAAAGTTTGACTCCAGGTATAGCCCTCGGCTCCTCACCACTGCATGCGGGGCCGGGGGGGACCCCTGCATGCCTTGCGTCCCTAAGGGGCAGCAGGGGAGGGACAGGCTCCGGGCAGCCCCATGCTTGGACCCCAAGGAAGGCTTTTGGTGGGTGCTGGGGGCGAGGGCAGGGAGCCCGAGGGTCCCGCTGTGCCCCATGAAGCAGCAGCCCCTGCCCATCGGTGCCTGCTCGCCCTCAGCCCCAGGCATGGGCAGGATTTGCCCCTGCGGGAGGCATTTTGCACACAGGACATGTATTTGCATGGGCAGGGAAGCACTGGAAGCCCTTTGAAACGTGGCAGCAGTGAAACCCGTTCATTACCTAAGAGGCTTTGCTCTGGCCGGACTTGGTTTTCCTCAGCCTGGGCACCGATCCTGCTCTGCTCCCAGTGGCTGCCGAGCAGTTCGTGTCGGTGCAGTCCCTGCTCTGCAGCACCGGGAGCAAGGGGAGAACGAGGGACACAACCAGAGGGCAGAGACAGAGGGTGCAGGAACAAAAGCTTTCCACACAGACGCGTTTAAGAGGAAAGCAAAGGGATGCTGCTGCGGTTTCATGTGTCTTTAGTGGGAGCATGAATGGGGAGAAAGTAACTGAGTGATGGATGCGCTTCACCTTCTGCTGTGCCCCCCGAGTGCATTGGGAGCCTGGGGGCATTCCCTGCTAAAGGAACTCCTTGTCTTGACTGCAGGGTGGCAGCATCAGCGGCACATGGAGGGGGACGGAGGGTTCACTTTATCCTAACCAGCCCCAGTTGCTTCTTGCAGTACTTTCAGGTTTAGAGATAAAGGCAGATTTGCGGTGGAAGGATGAGGCCTGGGCTGTTTCCCTCCCTCTTTGCTCCATAGAGCTCCAAACATGCTGTATGCAAAGGGGTTTGGAAGGGGCAGAAAGCCCTGGAGCTGCCGCATCCAGCTCCATGGATGAGGACGGTGTCGAAGGGTTTGGTACCAATGGGAAGCATCACCCCCCTCCTTTGCACCCAGAGGGTCCCATCTGCACTGCCTTACCTGCATGGTGCTGGGTGCGCAGGTCAGGGTGCAGCTCCATCACAGGCAGTGCAGGATTGAGCCCATCAGCATCAATGGTTTTGGGCTGTGGGCCCTGCAGCAGTGCAGGGACCCACCGCGAGGCTGCCCTGTGTTCGCATCGTTGGGGTCCTGATCCCCCCCAAACCCCGGGTGCCGAGCACTCAGCTCCCCCAGCACCGGCAGCATCGGGGGCTTCGCCGCATCCCGCACCCCTGACGGCTCTGCCCCTTCACCCAGCTACGACCGAGGGGCCACGGTGGCCGGCGTGGTGGGTGTCGGGCGCCTCATCACGGGCATGGACCGGGGGCTGCAGGGCATGTGCGTCAACGAGCGGCGTCACCTCATCGTGCCCCCCCACCTCGGCTACGGCAGCATCGGCGTGGGTACGTGGGGCTGGGGTTGTGGGGGGGCTGCATCGGCTTTGCTGGGAGCAGGGGTCCTGACCTAAGCTGCTTTGTCCTCGCTGCTGCCCCATTAGCGGGGCTGATCCCCCCAGACGCCACCTTGTACTTCGATGTGGTCATGCTGGACATCTGGAACAAGAAGGACAAGCTGCAGGTCACCCCCTTGTCCAGACCCGCGCACTGCAACCGCACCGTGGAGAGTTCGGACTTCGTGCGGTACCACTACAACGGCACGCTGCTGGACGGCACCCCCTTCGACTCCAGGTACAGGGCACCGGGAGGCTGGAGGTGGATGGGGGCACTGGGAGGGCAGGGACCAGTGGATGCTGGACATGGGGGCTCGCGCTGCACCCCGGCCAGAGCAGCCTCCCCCTGTGCCTTCCCTCCCTGCGCCCCGGCAGGGCCGGTGCAGCTCCGTGATCCCAAACCAGCTTCCCACATGGCACCGCTCAGGCCTGGAGCCGTCCCCGCTCTTATTCCTCCCCACCAGCTACAGCAAGAACAGCACCTACGACACCTACGTGGGCACGGGCTGGCTGATCAAGGGCATGGACCAGGGGCTGCTGGGCATGTGCGCCGGGGAGAAGAGGAGCATCATCATCCCGCCCTTCCTCGCCTATGGGGAGAAGGGCTACGGTGGGTCGGGCATCGCCCCATTCCCTCCCGCCCCTGTGCTCCAGGCCCTGGCGCGGGCTGATCCGTGTCCCCTCCTCAGGGTCCACGATCCCGCCGCAGGCATCGCTGGTGTTCAGCGTGCTGCTGGTGGACTTCCACAACCCCAAGGACGGGGTGTCCCTGGAGCACCTCGAGGTGCCCGAGCCCTGCAAGCGTCGCGCTGCCAGCGGGGACTTCGTCCGCTACCACTACAATGGGACATTGATGGACGGGACGCTCTTTGACTCCAGGTGTGGGGAGGGAAGTGGGGAGATCCCTGAGCCCGCGCTCTCCATCCCCGTGCTCAGCAGCATGGAAAGGCTGGAGAATTGATGGAGGAGGTGGAGGAGAGGTTGCAAAGGGCAATCCCTGTTTATGCCCAGGGTTTGGCTCCGGGGGAGCGGGGCAGAGACTGGGACAAGGGGTGTGGGAGCAGGGCTGAGATCACACCAGGCTCTGCTCCTGTCCCTGCAGCTACTCCCGCAACCACACGTACAACACCTACATCGGGAAGGGCTACATCATCCCCGGCATGGACCAGGGCCTGCAGGGGGTCTGCATGGGGGAGAGGCGGCGCGTGGTCATCCCCCCTCACTTGGCCTATGGGGAGAATGGGGCAGGTAAGGCGCCGGGTCCAGCACCACGCGCTGTGGCATCCCCTCCTTCAGCCCTGCGCATCCCACACCATGGGATGACCAAGTGGGACCGCCACCATCCCCAGGGCTCTGGGTGCTGTGGGGGGCATCACTGGCCGGGGAAGGGCTGACACCAACACGTGCCAAGGGATGGATGCGCTATGGGGAGGTGCAGGTAAAGGCTTTACCTGAAGGGATGGATGCGCTATGGGGAGGTGCAGGTAAAGGCTTTACCTGAAGGGATGGATGCGCTATGGGGAGGTGCAGGTAAAGGCTTTACCTCAAGGGATGGATGCGCTATGGGGAGGTGCAGGTAAAGGCTTTACCTCAAGGGATGGATGCGCTATGGGGAGGTGCAGGTAAAGGCTTTACCTCAAGGGATGGATGCGCTATGGGGAGGTGCAGGTAAAGGCTTTACCTGAAGGGATGGATGCGCTATGGGGAGGTGCAGGTAAAGGCTTTACCGCGGCGCTCCCGCAGCTCTCCTCATCCTCCTCTTCCAGGGAACAAGATTCCCGGCTCAGCCGTGCTCATCTTCGATGTCCACATCATCGACTTCCACAACCCTGAGGACCCGGTGGAGATGGAGACCTTGTACCGGCCGGAGGGCTGCAACCTCACCACCCGCCACCGGGACTTCATCCGCTACCACTACAACTGCTCCTTGCTGGACGGCACCAAGCTCTTCTCCTCGTGCGTGCTGGGGCACATCCTGGCGGTGCTGGGCTGGGGCGAGGACAGGCACCGGTGCAGCAGCCCCGTGCCATAGGGCAGCACTGGCGCATCGGCTGCACGGCCGTGGGGCAGCGCGTGGGGTTCAGGGGCACAGTGGGATGGAGCGCAGGGGATGGGGACCAAGGGGTCTCCTCTGTGCCCGCTGCAGCCACGACTACGAGAAGCCGCAGGAGGTGACCCTGGGCACCAACAAAGTGATCGAGGGCTTGAACAGGGGCCTCCTGGACATGTGCGCAGGGGAGCGGAGGGTGCTCATCGTCCCCCCCCACCTGGGACACGGCGAGAGCGGAGGTAGGGAGCATCCTGCTCACAGCCGGGGGTCCCGGGGTCCTTTCCCCCATCACCCGATGGGCGCTGGAGGCTTTCCCCCATCGGGCTCCTTCCTGGGGTTTTCCAGCCCGGGGGGTGCCGGGCAGCGCCGTGCTCCGCTTCGAGGTGGAGCTGATCTCCATGGAGGAGGGCGTTCCCGAGGGATACCTCTTCATCTGGCACGGGGAGCCCCCGGCCGGCCTCTACGAGCAGATGGACCTCAACAAGGACGGGGAAATCCCGGCTGAGGAGGTGAGCGAGGGCCCCGAGTGCCCCCAGGTGATGGGCGCAGGAGGACAGCGGGGACCCCACCACGGGGAGCAGCATCGCAGGGATGCGGGACCCAGGCACCCAGGGCTGGGCAGGAGGAACCCGGGTGCGCGGAGCGAAGCAGCTTCTCCCCCTGTCCCCGCTGCAGTTCTCCACCTTCATCAAGAGCCAGGTGGCGGAAGGGAAGGGGAGGCTCATGCCCAGCTCCGACCCGGACAAAGTCATTGCCGACATGTTCAGGAACCAGGACCGCAACCAGGACGGGAGGATCACCCCCGAGGAGCTGAAGCTGAAGTCGGATGAGGACCAGGAGAAGATCCACGAGGAGCTCTGAGGAGCAGCTCCTGCTCTTCCCTGCACACAGGACTCGTCCTGGCCATGCCGTGGCCGGTCCCTCCCTCCCCAGGAACCTGCCCCTGCCCTTCCCCAGCCCTTCCAGGGGGGAGCATTTGGGGGTTCCCCCCCCCATTCATTAACTGAGGGGTTTCGGATGCTCCTTTGGGCAGGAAAACACCGACCCCCAGCAAATAAACCCAGGCAAGAAGGTGGGAAACACCCACACGGGGTCTCCATCCACCCCGGGGACAGCAGCGCCCGCATCCCCATCCCCTTGTGCTCCGCAGATGGTACCTCTGCTGTGGAGCCGGACCCTGGAGCCTTCCGCTGCTGCCAAACCCCACTCTGCCCCCCTGCTCCCAGCTCCCCATAGGGCAGCAGCATCCCCATCCCCATCGCCTTCCTCCCCAGCCAGTGACTGCACGTCCTGCTCCACGTGCTGCACCCATGGCAGGCAGGAGGGAGCTGCCCCTCACTGCTGCAGCAGCGCGGTGTGGTTTGGGGCTGGGGGTTTCTCCCTCCTCTTTAGAGAGGAGGAATAAAGAGAAGCCTTTAATGCTCCAGCCCCTGCTCCTCCCTGGGACAAGAGGCTGGAAGGGGCTCAGGTCCCAGGGCAAAACCCCAAGGTCCTGCAGGCATTTGCTGCTCCAGGAAACCCAGCACCCCCCAAGGCAGCAGGGACCTAGCAAAGCCCTTGTTTGCCTTTGGGAGAAGGAAACCAGAAAGGGCCCTCAGGGAGCAGCATCCTCCCTGCCCGCATCCTCCCTGCCCCGCAGCAACGGCCCTCAGGGATCAGATGAATCAGCCCAAAACTGCCTCTAAAAGTGTCTTGCAGGTCAAAGAGATGCAAGAACAGAAGAGTGCAATGGGTCCCTCACCGACTGCTGCCTTCCACCAAATAAATCATCTCTACTGGTTTCCAAGGAGTTTGCTTTGTGCCAGGTTACTTTGCCACGGAACATTCCTCGGGCAGGGGGGTTCCAGGCTCCAGCACTGCTGGGTCAGGCAGGATTGGAACCAAACCTCAGCTCCTGGGATGCTCCAGCACAGGGGGATGATGCAGCAGCGCCCGGTGGCTCCATTCGGGATGGGGATACCTGGAGCTGGGAGCAGAGATGCAGCAGCCCTAGCACTGAGAGCTGAAACAGAGCGAGAGGAACAGCAGGGCTGGGAGCTGCAGGGTGTCCATGGGGCACATGGGGTGGGTGATGCTACCCCTGGAGCTCAGCTGGGCATTTGGAAGCCCAGAGACAACAGAAGAGACTCGTTTCCATAGGGAGGAAATTAAACCACTTCCATCTGTCCTCAAACTACAGCAAATGATCTCCGCTTCCATGCTTGACCACTGCAGCAAGTGCAGAGCATCTCTACCTGAGACATAAAAGGGGTTGTCCCAGTGGGATGAAGTCTGAATGGGACGAAGTCTGGGTGGGATATGCAGTCCCAATGGGATGAAGTCCAAGTGGGAAGCGGCACATGTGGGCAATGTGGGGTGAAGGGAGTGGAGCAGCTTCCTCCAGCTCCAGGGCTGCCCAAAGGGGGTGAGTGAGGTTGGGATGTGCAAAGGGGCAGGAGCCTGCCCAGCGTCAGGATGCAGGTACCAGAAGATCAACTCCAGCTTTGTCCAGGGCAGGACATTGGCTGCGGAGGTCACCGGAGCCTTCCCAGCTCACGTCTCCATAAGGATGTAGCGGAGGATCCCGTTGGCCACATCCAGCGTCTCGTCTCTCTCCAGCACGATGTCGTAGGCATCCATGTACTTCCCTCTCTGCTCTTCCACCTGCAGCAATGGGATGGAGCAGGGAGGGCTGAGAATGAAGCTGCTGCACCCACAGCACCTCCTGATGCTGCCACAGAGAGGGGTCAGGGACCACAGTGACGATGCCTCCCCGTCACTGGGGCAATGGCCAGCCCCTCTCTGCTGCCTTTGCACATAGGGGAGCAAGGAACTGCTTCTCACTCCCACCTTGTCATTGAGGAAGCCAATCTTGAGGATGTTCTCCATGCTGGGAACGCCGTCTGCCATGGTCAGGTCACCCATGGAGTCCCCCAGCAGGATGATGCTCGTCCTGGTGCTCAGCTGCTGGAAGTACCCCGTGCCCTGCAGGACACTGTTGTTCTTGTTGTAGGTGTGGATGAGAGGTCCCTTGAAGCGCGTGAGGACTCCCTGTGCAAACAGGACAAAGCCCTCCGTGCGCCTCAGCTCCCCGCCCGGAATGGGGATGCTCCCAGGGCACCGGCCCTCATCTCCGGGGTACCCCAAGGAAACCCAGCAGCCATGGAACACGGAGATGGTCCCAGCAGTCAGCTCCAGCCACAGGGATCAAACAGGCAGCTTTGAACCAAGCGGTGCCTTTAAGCACATCGCAGGCCTCGGTCCCAGCTGGAGCCTCCTCTCCGCATCCCCACACGCACGCGATGCAGAAACTCACGTTCCCATCAAAGTCCATGTAGTTGGAGACCACGGTGATGTTTGTGTGGAAGACATTGGCCTGACGGAGGATCTCCTCAAGGACATCCCCGACGCCAGCGGAGAAGATGAACAGGGGCACGTTGTACTTGTGCAGCTGATCAAACAGTTCCTTGAATCCATCCCTAGAGCAGAGGTGCCCGTTACAGGGTACCCCGTTCCCTCAAGTCCAGCTTTAACAGCGAGCGTTAGCACAACAGTTTTGTGCTGTGGGTGACATCGGATGCTGAGCCAAGGGCCTGGATAATGCCCAGCAGAGGACAGGGGAGCTGCCCCCATACCCTACCTGCTGCCGGTGCCTGCAGCCCGTACCTGAGCATCACTCCCGACTCCCTGACGATCTGGGCTATGTCCCCCTTCCGGATGTTCTGCTGGGTCAGGAGCTCATGGGCTCTGCTCCACCTGGGGAAAGGCAGAGGAAGGAGCTTCCCAAAGCACCCTTTGGGCAATGGAAGCTCCCGGCACTGCCACCGAGCCCAGGGACACCTCGAGCCTGAGTCCTGTAGAACTCGGGCACAAGAAGCTGCTGGGACAAGGCGAAGCTCGTCCCATCCAAGCACTCACCACTCCACCATGAGGGGCCGCTTCTCTTCCAGGCTGCGGTTGGGATCAATTTCAATGGGATAGTAATAGTGCAGCAGCTCCTTCAGCTGGCGGTGGAGAGATGGAAAGAGCAGAGTGAACGTCCTGCCTGAAGAGGCTGAACAACAGCGAGCAGGCAAAGGAACACGTCCCTTTGAACCTTCTCCTTCCATCAGCAGCGGCTGAGGCGCAGCCTGGGGAGCTGCCACAGGAGCCACGGCAGCCTCCTGATGATGGGCGATAGGGACAAACCCCACAGCGCCGAGCAGCAGCAGGCACCCACCTTCTTCCTGCCGTCCTCGCTGATAACGCGGCTGTCGTTGAGGATGTCTGCAAGCACAGTAAGAGGCCGGTGCTGCAGGCCGGCAGCACCCAAAGGCTTTCCCACCCGCGGTCGGTCACCCTGCATCCCCAGCACCGGTGGGCCCTGTGGGGCACGGTGCTGCTCGCAGGCGCTATGAGAGCAGCATCAGCGCTGGTGAGGATACAGCGAGGAGGAGAAGCAGCAAGGCCGGGAGGCAGCTTCTGCGGGGGGCTCCGCGCTGCCCAAGGAGCTGCACCGAGGGAGGAGAGGAGCGGGCGGGCTCGGCAGAGGTGCGAGGAGGCAAACGGGAGCCATAGAGCCCAGGAGCACAAACACGGGAGCCAGAAAGCAACAGCGCCAGGGGCTCGGACTCACTGTGCGAGGTGGGGCAGCGCCGGCCGTTGCACCCGAACCTGCTCAGGGTCATGTCGAAGTCGGAAATGACCTGGGGGGGGTGAGAGGAGCCCAGGCCGGTGTGAGGCGGCGCGCTCTGCCCTGGCCGAGTCAGCCGAGGCGCTGCGAGGGTGCAAGGTCCAGACCACAGCGGCAATGGATGCGGATGCTCCTGCCTCCGTGTGGCTGCCAGCCCCATCCGAGACAGCCAGCACCCTCCCGCCTTAAGGCGAGTGTCAGCACCAAATGGCTTCATCCTGCTGACACCGCCGCGGGCAGAGCGGGGTGTTAGAATCATGGAATCATAGAATAGTTCGGGTTGGAAAGGACCTCAAGATCATCCGGTTCCAACCCCCCTGCCATGGACAGGGACACCTCACACTAAACCATCCCACCCAAGGCTTCATCCAACCTGGCCTTGAACACCGCCAGGGATGGAGCACTCACAACCTCCCTGGGCAACCCATTCCAGTGCCTCAGCACCCTAACAGGGAAGAATTTCCTCCTTAGATCCAATCTAAACTTCCCCTGTTTAAGTTTGAACCCGTTACCCCTTGTCCTGTCACTACAGTCCCTGATGAAGAGTCCCTCCCCAGCATCCCTATAGGCCCCCTTCAGGTACTGGAAGCTGCTCTGAGGTCCCCACGCAGCCTTCTCTTCTCCAGGCTGAACAGCCCCAACTTCCTCAGCCTGTCTCCATCCGGGAGGTGTTCGGGCATCCGGCCACAGCCGTATCGTGCATTAACGGGAAGCAAAGGGCCCATCCAGGGAGAGCCGCCCCCCGGTCCTGCCTCTGCCCCGGGGCTCCTCCATCCGCGCAGCGTGGGGACGGCGCTCCCGGCACCGGGCCGGGCACGGAGCACCCCAACCCCTCAGCGCGCACCCCCCGCAGCCGCGGGGCCGGTACCTGCACTTTGCTCGCCCCCTGCTCCTTGAGGGACCGGATGATCGCGGCCACGCGCTCCGGGTGCCGGGCGCGGACCGTGGCGTTCCCCAGCTCCGGCACCTGCGGGCAGGGACCGCGCTGCGGTGGCCGGGCCCCCGCAAGGCTCCCGGGGGTGCGGTGCCCTCCGGCCCCCGCCGGGCCCCGCTCCCGCAGCCCCGCGCTCGCCATCGCCGCGCTCCGGGCAGGGCCGAGCCGCGCCGGGGCCGCGCAACCGCGGGGAGGAGCCGGGGCCGGGGCCGGGGCCGGAGCCGGGGCCGGGGCGGAGCGTGCGAGGCCGCCTGCAGCCGCTGGGGGCGCTGCGGGGCCGGCGCTTCCCCCGCAGGGCGCTGCGGGGCAGGAAGGGGGAAGAGAGAAGGGGAAGGGCAAAAGCCCCAGCGGGGCCCGGGGCAGCGAGGCACGAACGGGTTGGGTTCAGTCGGCACCGGCAGGAACACGGGACCCCAGAATGGGTTGGGTTGAAGGGAGCTCAAAGCTCCTCCAGCTCCAACCCTGCCACGGGCAGGGACCCCTTCCATAGAGCAGCTTGCTCCAAGCCCCTGGGTCCAACCCGGCCTTGAGCACTGCCAGGGATGGGGCAGCCACAGCTTCTCTGGGCACCCAGACACGATGAGAAGCAGCCAGCAATGAGCTGGGGGTCAGGATGGGGATCCCAGTGCCCCACATCCCCTCCTCAACCCCAGGCGGCTCCTTCCACCCCTCCAAAGGGAGCAGCAGATCCAGCACTTGTGGCTCCATCACTGACATGAGCTAACCTGGGCCTCAGCTTCCTCCTGCGTGAGCTGGTTCAGGGGCACTGCAGCAGCCATCGGTGCCTGCGCCTGGGGAGCTTTATACCTGTGCTGAATGGCATGAAGGAGTTGCAGGGGAATCTTGAGGCCCTTCTTCCTCAGCCATCAATGGGGCCTGGTCCAGCACAGCCTGGGCTATGGGGCAGCCATGGAGTGAGGGGCTTGGGGGGGCCAGGACCCCATTCCCTGCAGAGGGGTTCACAGCCCCACCAGCCCAGGTGCTGCTGCCCAGGTCCCCTGACCTTGTGACCTCATCATGGAGCATGTTCTAGAAGCACCGGCCAGAGGTGATGTTGGAGGGACAAAGACAAAGACCACGAGAGAGGCACTGTCCATAGCCTCAGGCTTCAACATGGAAGACAGGCTGTTGTCCTCCAAATACTCATCCTCTCACATGGAGAGGAAGATGAGTGCTATGGCTTGCACCATCTTCAATGAGCTTCGTCTTGAGGGGAAACTCTGTGATGTGGTCATCAGCGTGGATGGGATCGAATTTAATGCTCACAAGAACATCCTCTGCAGCTGCAGCCACTATTTCAGGTCAGTCAGAGGGGATGGGTGGCATTTCCTAGCCTGGGTCGTGCTGCCTTGGTGCTTCCATCACTAGTGAAACATGGATAAAACCACACGGCCTCCCAGCATGGCGACTGCTGGTACCCAAACGGGTGCCCAGGGGATAACGGGCAGGGTTTAACCCAGCAAAGCCGGTTTTGCCTCCAGCACTGCTTTGGTTTTCCAGGGCTTTGTTCACCAGCAGCTGGAACAGGGCCGAGAAGATGGTGTACAAAATCCCCGGGATTTCCCCCGAAATGATGAGGCTCATTATCGAGTACGCCTACACCCGGACTGTCCAGATCACCACGGAGAACGTGGAAAGCCTGCTCGTCGCCGCAGACCAGCTCAACATCATGGGCATCATCCGGCTGTGCTGCGAGTTCCTAAAGTCCCAGCTCTGCTTTGAGAACTGCATCGGCATCTACAGGCTCACAGAGTACTACTACTGCCCCGAGCTGCAGGAAGGAGCCTTCATGTTCATCCTCCATCACTTCGAGGACATCACCAAGGTCTCTGCAGAGTTCCTCGACCTCTCCGTCAGCGAGCTGAAGAACATCATCGAGAAGGACGAGCTCAACGCGAGGGAAGAGGACGCCGTGTTCAAGGCTATCGTGAGGTGGATTGACCACGACCCCCCGAACCGGCGGCACCACATCGCCGAGCTGCTGAGCAAGGTCGGTGCTGACGCAGGCTCTGCAGGGCCACAACCGCTCCGCTGCTCTTGGCAGGCTGCGGGAAGCTCCCTTTCACACCCTCGGGCTCTTGAGGACCCTGCCCTGGGCGCTGGGCTCGGGGCTGAGCTCCCAAGTGCCCGTTTCCTCGCGTTCAGCTCCTTGTCACAGCCAGGAGGGACCAAAGGTCACAAGGGACCTTATCTCTGCACACACAGAGCCTCTATTTGTGCATGAGCCACGCAAACAGCAGCAGGCATTAGGGCAGTTTGAGTCTGCGAAGGGAAAAGCCCCTTGCCAAAGCAGCAGCAGGCTCCCTGCAGTGAAATCAAGTGATTTACCCTTGCACCCCCCTTTCTGGACTAGCTATAAGCAACACGTTGAGTTCTCGGGTTCTCTTACAGCAAAAGCATTGAGCACTAGGGCTCTCCCCCACAGACACCATGGGGATGCCGCCCCTAACCCCCCCTTTCTGTGCTTTCCAGGTTCGACTGGCGCTGATGCAAGCAGAATTCTTCATGAACAACGTCAAAACGCAGGAGTACGTGGCGGAAAGCGAGGACTGCAAAGGCCTCATCATCAACACGCTGACGGAGATGTACCACCTCAGCATGCACGGGCCCCCTTACCTGGACTTTGCCAGCCCGCTCAGCCGGCCTCGCCTGCCCTACGCCATCCTGTTCGCTATCGGGGGCTGGAGCGGGGGCAGCCCCACCAACGCCATGGAGACCTACGACGTGCGGGCGGACAAGTGGATGAACGTGACGAGCGAGCAGGAGAGCCCCGTCGCCTACCACGGCACGGCCTATTTGAGAGGCTTCATCTACGTCGTGGGCGGCTTCGACAGCGTGGATTACTTCAACAGCGTCAAGAGGTTCGACCCCCTGCTGAAGACGTGGCACCAGGTCGCGCCCATGCACTCGCGCCGCTGCTACGTCAGCGTCACCGTCCTCGACGGCTTCATCTACGCCATGGGGGGGTTCGACGGCTACACGCGCCTCAACACGGCCGAGCGGTACGAGCCCGAGACGAACCAGTGGACGCTGATCACCCCCATGCACGAGCAGAGGAGCGATGCCAGTGCCACCACGCTGCGTGAGAAGGTGAGCGCCGGGTTACCGGGGAGCGGTGCGGGTTGGGGTGAGCCGAGCGGGATGAGGAACCGAGCACGTGCGCAGCATCACTCAGTGCCTGTCCTGTCACACGGCCCAACAAGGGGCACTTGCAGGCAGAACCCCCCCCCCCCCGTGAGCAGCAGCTCAGGGAGGGGATCCTGCCCCTCTGCTGCACTGAGACCCCCCCTGCAGTCCTGATCCAGCACAAGAGGGACGTGGAGGTGCTGGAGCGAGGCCAGAGGAGGCCATGGAGATGCTGCAAGGGCTGGAGCAGCTCTGCTCTGGAGCCAGGCTGAGAGAGCTGGGCTGGGGCAGCCTGGGGAAGAGAAGGCTCCTGAAGGGGAGACCTCAGAGCAGCTCCAGTGTCTAAAGGGGCTGCAGGGAACCTGGAGAGGGGCTTGGGACAAGGGCCTGTAAGGACAGGCCAAGGGGAATGGCTTGAACCTGCCAGAGGGCCTGTCTGCCTCATGCAGTTGAGGAAATAAAGGGTCTAAATCCTGCTGGCCTGAAGAACACACTGTGCTTGTACTCCTTCAAAGCCAGGATGCCAGGACCATTCCCATTGAAAACCAAACCAACCTTCCCCTAAAGAAACCACCCAGCTGCATCATTCATATTCCCTTCATGTCCTCCTACCAGGAGTACAACTGCCCTGCTCACACTCTGCCTTCCTCCCCTGCTCAGGTGTACATATGCGGTGGGTTCAACGGCAGCGAGTGCCTCATCACTGCTGAAGTGTACGACGCCACCACAGAGCAGTGGACCTTAATAGCACCCATGAGAAGCAGAAGAAGCGGAGTAGGAGTCATTGCGTACCGAAACGAGGTGTATGCGGTAAGGGGGGACAGTGCCTCTGCCCTCGCAGCCCCCAGCACGTGAAGTACTCACCCTTTGCTGATCTGCAGTTCCTGGACTTCAGTGCTGGCCTTTTGCTTTAATGTGAAATGTAGGGAAGGAAGGAATAGAATCATGGAATGGGTTGGGTTGGAAGGGACCTTAAAGCTCCCTGAGCTCCAACCCTTGCCATGGGCAGGGACCCCTTCCACTGGAGCAGCTTGCTCCAAGCCCCTGTGTCCAACCTGGCCTTGAGCACTGCCAGGGATGGGGCAGCCACAGCTTCTCTGGGCACCCTGTGCCAGCGCCTCAGCACCCTCACAGGGAAGAGCTTCTGCTTTATGTCCAACCTGAACTTCCCTGTTTCAGTTTGAACCCATCGGAGCCTCCTGAGAACATCGTCACCTGCACGCTTCTGGTTCTGAGAAATGTACAGACGATTTTTAAGCATCTGCAGCAAAGCAGTGATTTTCGGCTGCTGCCAACAGGTTCAGCAGCACAGAGGCCTCGCTCGGTCCCATTCACCCCAGCCACGTACTGCATTTAAACCCTGTAAAGTGTAAAATCTCACAGTTGCACAAAATACTTTTGGATGTTTCAGGAGGAACAAGGGAGCAGCCTGCAATGAGCACACGTTTTGAGATGCCACGCTCTCAGCAATGCTCAGCTGAGCTCAGCGAGGCAGGGCCACTTCCCCTTGTGCAGGAAGGAGTTCTCCCTTGTGAGGGTGCTGAGGCACTGCAATGGGTTGCCCAAAGAAGTGGTGAATGCTCCATCTCTGGCAGTGTTCAAGGCCAGGTTGGACAGAGCCTTGGGCCACGTGTCCTTGTCCATGGCAGGGGGCTGGAACTGGATGATTTTAAGGTCCTTTCCAACCCAAACTTCCCTGTGATTCTGTAACTCTATATAACCCAGCTGGCTGAGCAGGGGAGGAAGAGCCGGGTTCAACTCCGTGCCTTTGGTATTCACAGGTAGGAGGATTTGATGGAGTGAACCGGCTCCGCAGCGTGGAAGCATACAACCCCGTCAGCAACACGTGGCATGCGGTCCCCACCATGTTCAACCCTCGCAGCAACTTCGGTATCGAGGTGGTGGACGACTTCTTGTACGTGGTTGGGGGCTTCAACGGCTTTACGACGACTTTCAACGCCGAGTGCTACGATGAAAAGGCCAACGAGTGGTACGACATCCAGGACATGAGCATATACCGCAGTGCCCTGAGCTGCTGCGTGGTGCCAGGCCTCTCCAACATCAGGGACTACGTTGCCAAGCGAGACAGCGTCGCGGACAACTCTTCAAATGAAGTCAAGTTCACTTCTTCAACCAGCAGCTTGCCTGTATAAACAGCTCCATGCAGTGAATAAAGCCCTCTGAGCAGCAAGTGAATGTACTGACTTCTTTTCTAAAACAAATCAATAAAATTATATAGGCCAAAAGAAGAATAATTAATATTTTAAACTTTCATTCTATGGCACCACAAAACGTGTGTATCGGCCCTGGCCTCTGCAGCAAGTGAGAAAATGAAAGGTACAACAGAGGATGCTAGAGAAATAAAAGGTTTATTTTCATTAATTCACTTCTTACAATAAACTTTAGTACAGTGTATTTAAGGTAAAGAATGTGACAGTAGGGTTTGTCTCAAATCTAGACGCACACACACTACGTTACCTTACTGGAAGCCAGTACAGGCGTGCTGCTCCCCAGGCACTCATGGAAGTCTACATTAACACAGGAGAGCACCGCTGCCGTGATCCGCAGTGACACGCACCTATGAGGAGCATCTATTAATGGTCTTCAAACACCTCATTAGTTCTACACTTTACATTCATATTAGTAACAGGATTAGATCCTCAAGAGCACCTGGTTTAGCAGACTTCCACTTCAGGACTGACAACTGGAGATATGGTTTATACCCTGCATAACGTGGACACAGCTGGCAATAAATCTAAGCCATACACCACTAACTTGAAGCTTGCTTTTTTAAGCCCACTGAGAGTTACAACATCCTGTTAGCTAGGTTGTGTTAAACAGAACCCAAACAGTTGCAATGCTTTGTGACTCAGTTTGTCAGTACAGATCAGTGGATTCCGTGACACACAAGTTGAGCCAATGGTTCTGACGTTAACATTGACTGTGATGGAGAAAGATGCTATTGAAACAGTACTGCAGAATGCTTGGCGAAGATATTCATAATGCATGCTAAAAAGTTGGCATGTCTTCATTACAAACCCAGCGGACTAAGAGAGTATTCAGGTAGTTAGAAAATACAAGGTACACACGTGGCACCTAGAAATTACTACACTGACTGCCGAGTGTGAGGCAGGATGTGTCCTACTCCACTGATGCTCTGAGCAGGAAGACAGGACATGAAACATGCATTTTGTGGCACATATTCAGTACAGGTGGAGGAGTGTGATTGTCATGAGGAGGAGGGAAAACTCCTCCCAGTGCTCTTTTACATTAGTAAAGCCAGAAGTTGGCCTTCCAATACTTACTGCATACACACTAGGATCTTGCTGACATGGAACTGGCCACTATAGACACACTGAAAGAGTCTCCAGGCTTCTGCTTCTAGGATCATTTTATCGACAGCCAGCAAGCTACGGCAGTCAGGGGCCACAGAGGGAGCTGTTGTGAGCCTCACAGGTTAGTGGGCTACAACACAGGGCCAATAATGCAACTCTTCCAAACACCTACATGTGATACAATGGGTAGTTAAAGAGCTGTCAGTTAAGACCCATGTGCAATGCAATTTAAAGTCAAGGTTAAAAGACCCCAAAACAAACCCAACAACTTTAAAAATCCATAGAACTGGCATAGCAAGAGTCTGAGCAAGTGCAACTGTGCCCCTCACTCACCATGCAGACACAGCACACAAGTACAGTGCGTCACGTACAGAATCACAGCTGGCATTCCCGTGCTCTGGATGCTAAAGCTGTTTTGACACTATCTTGGAGTGGAATGTTTTTAGTAAACTATAGAGCTTGTGTGTAAGCCAAAAGTTCTCATGGTAAGTGCAGTATCAGTTTTGCTTAGAAAAAGAATGACTGCAGTAAGTTTGTTCTTGTATCGAACTTGGTCGCATGCTCCCGCATGTTAAACTGTTCAGTCCATCTTCCACCTGAAATAACACCCTTGGGATTTCTCCCTATATATTGTCCATATTGACAGACCACAAGAGGGCTTTGACAGAGCTGAGCTGGGCTGATACACACCATCCTTCAGCTCCTTGTCAAACCCCTACAGCCAAGTCAGCAGGTAGAGCACAAAAGCTCTTCTCCGTTGTTTCTGTGCGAAGTCTGGTGAAGTATCTTGAAATCAGCTCCCACAAATTAGTTAAATCAGTGGATTTACCTCCAGTTCTTAAACTACTCAAGCCAAACCTGCAAGAGCTCACGGGCCAAACTCCACTGAGTAAGCCCTTGCTCACAGGCTGATTTGGTAACAGTCACTTCTGGACATCGGGCCTTAAACCTGAGCAAGCGTTACCTAGTTGTTCTCTTAGGCCAGCATCATACAATTTCATCTGCCCTAACAATCCGACAGGCAAAGAAAAGACAACAGAGTTACTACAGGTGAGTAAATTGAGACAAACTGTTAGGATTTTCAACCTCTTTTTTTTTTTAAACAAGGCTACATTCTTCTATTACAAAAAGACAAGTTATTGATCTCCAAAGTGGCAACTGCAAAGCAGAGCAGAAAGGGCTGAACACATCAGAAAAACCTTGACACACTGTGTGGTTGAAAGACTTACCCAGTGTTTCACCTCTGATCTAGCTTGGTGCTGAATTGGGAAATGGGAAGTATCAGCTCAGAAAGCTAAACAGTTAAAAAAAAAAACAAAACAAACAAAACAAAAAGCCAAACTGTTTAGAAGTTCTTTTGCAAAGAAGGTGCCCACATCAAAACCACCAGAAAACCATGGTAAGAACCAAAGACAGTAAATACATTCTCCAACAAGGTTTGTCTAGACGAATTCTGGAACACCCTGCTTACGCCTCCCTTTCCCCTCCCTAAGATCCTGAGTTAGGCTGCATGTGAACGCCTGGAACATTCAAATGAAGGGAAGGATGGGGAAGAAATGAAGGGAGGAAGGATGCATTCAATCTGCCAGTAACCTCAACCGTCCTGGAGCTCTTGGGATCAGGGAGGAGGAGTGCTCGGTGGGACAGTAACCGTTTACTCTGAAGGAAATCTTCCATTTCAGTTCCTTAGGAGCACAGCAGGAAGTGAACCAGAGCAGCCAGGGCACTGGTTTATGTAAAACCTCCTCAGCACACCAAAAGGTATTGAAATCAGCTTCAATCTTCCCACCACGCTAAGTGAGGAAATTCAACTGTTGAGACACTATGAAAACTCAAGTGTCGCGCTTCAAGAGGACACTACGTGTGGATTTGTGATGGACCTTGCAGCACAGGGGAGGGGGTACCGAAGGCAAAGAGTTCTGATTGTCAAAGACAGGCTGGAAACAGGCTCACGGGGTTCTTCTAATCACCTTCTCACTAGGCTTAAAAGGTGCACAACATGTGAGGAAGGATCTACAACCAGCTCCGGTTTCAGTCCGTTACTGTGAAATACCCTCATTCTTACTACTCCACACTGACAGCAGGAACCAGTCAGTGCTGGCGGGTGGTACTTTGGTGGTTTTCACTCCTTTTCTCAGGCTGATGTTGACCCCGTTCCTAACGAAGCTGTCAAAGACAAAGCATCTTCTTTACTGCCTCAAGTTCTCTGTTCTAGCAAGTGTCTTGTGTTCTACCAACCATCCATTCACAAGCAAAGGCTGCAGCCTCTCTACAACAGACAGATACAAAATATTGAATACACATAGAAACATCTCTCAGTAAGTTGATAAGGAAAGATTGTGCTTTTGTTTTCATATATAGACATAACTATTGCACTTGCCTCCAGCATGGGAAAGCGAAGTACACTAACACAAACTATGCGAAGTTTAGTCACTGAGGAGGAGAGACTCAAAGGAATGTCAATAGATAAGTGCAAATAAAAGAGGAGAGGTGCTTTCAAGCACATACAAATGTAACCACTAAATTATTACAACAGGGATCTTTGATTTTCAAAACAACAACTGCTGGAGCCTAACTCCACAGAAGTCCTTGAAAACAAAGATCACAAGAGAGAAGTAACAGACTTAATGTTCCCAGAGATATCGCACAGCCCGATACAGGCCAAGGCTTCTCCCTGGGCACCACTGAGTAATACTGTTGGATTCACATAGCTCAACTCCCATCCATCCTCTATTTCTGAGCTTCTTAATACTCAATACATAAAAGATGCTGGTTTTATGCATGAAATCAAACCAACACCCCCATGTCTTATAAAGACATCTCCAGCCTAACAAGACACTACTTCCTAGACTCATCAGGAGTGATGTGCCATGAGCTAGCACTCTATCTGCGAGCGGGGCATCCTCCGCAAGCTCAGGGAGTGCCGGTGTATTTCCTGCATCTGCCTTTCCTGCATTTGCCTTATTCTGTCCTTTTGCCACATGAGGTTTTGTGGCATAGGGTACCTCTGCGTGCCCTGCAAGCACCTGAAGGGAATCCTCACGTGGCAGGCTGTAGCTCTGCACCGAGGCTGAGGCATAGGAGGCAAAAGCATCCAGCGCTTTCTCTCTGCACAGTAACGATAGGCCTCCTTCCTGTATTGCTTGTCAATATCATCGCTGTTTTTCCACCCCCCAATGATAAAAACATCATCTTTATAATAACAAATAGCTGCTCCTTCAATGCTAAGCACCTCTGGGGGTAAGCTTTCAAGTATTTCATCTGAGGCCCTGCCAGAGATCTTTCCCTTGGCCTCCTCATTATCTATAGGGTAACTCTTGGGGCAGCACGATGCTGTGTGGTAAAAGTTTGTGCTAGCAACAGACATCTGAAAAGAGCAATAGTTATCAACGAGAGGCAGGGACTCCACGTCCTGCCACTGCCTCGTGTCAGCATCGTATCTGATAATGACTGCCCTCAGCCCATCTTCACTATCGCTGTCAACTGGGGTTCGAGCAGCGACATAAATGAAACGGTCTTCTACCGAAACAGCTTTGACATCCCGAAGGATCTTGGGGGCTGACTCCAGGTTAAGCCATTTGTCTTGCTCAGGGTTATAAATGGCCACATCTTTAAAGCCAGGGCTGAAATTGCCATGCCCACCAATACTGTACAAGCTGCCTTTCACTTCAGTAAGGCCAAAGGAATGCTTTCTGGTTAACAGGTTGGAGACTTGCTCCCAAATATTCCTGTTTGGATTGTACCTTTCTACAGTCTTGGCAAACCCTGGTTCCATGGAGCCAGCCACATACACGTATGATTCCGTCACGGCAACAGCGTGCCCATCAAGGTGGTTATGGATGTGGGGCAAGTTCACCCACCTATCTTCATCGATGAAATACCCCACGCACTCACTCAAGTAATCCCCTCCCTCCGACACACCACCAATGACCATAATGACATCCATGTTCTGCCCAAACCGCGGCAGCAACGCTACAGGACAAGCGGAATGCTGCAAGTTACCAGGCTGCAAGTTCTCGGACCTTAAGGCATGGCTCTCCACAGCTTCAGCCACTAATTTAACACAGGCTTCGTTGCTCGACACCAGCCTTTCCGACTTGACGTGGCGAGTAAGGTAAGTGGGCTTCATCTGAGACAACCTGAGCAGTTTAAAGAGATCTTCAAAGTACCTCTCTCTTTCCTCGGGGCTTTTCTGCACCCACCTCAGCACAGTCTCAAAGAGGACTTCTTCAGAGTCCACCGTGATCTCCGAGTCCGAGAGCCAGTCCCTGACCAGGTGGAAGGGCAGCGTGTAGAACTCCTCGTCCTGGATAACCCTGTAGAAGTTCCTCCTGATCATGTCCTGCGCTTTGAGGGCCAGCTGGTTCAGGGAGTACATGTGCGCCAGGCTGTGCACCGCCACGCAGTTGGAGAGGTTCAGCTTCTTCTTCAGGAACTCGCCACAGAACTCCTTGAGCCGGGTCAGCAGGAACCTGCACCACAAACGCACCCGGGTGATGCTGAGCCCGGCCCCGCGCCCGCCCCGCTGCTCGCCCCCCCCCCGCCCCGCCGCCCCGGGCCCCGCTCACCTGTCCGCCATCTCCAGCACCTCATGCACGTTCCCGGGGCTGACGCGGATGGTGCCGGTGTACATGAACCCGATGACGGCCTCCACCGTGTCGGGGTCGGGGCCCCCCTCCGAGCTCCACTTCTGCAGCTCCACGCGGCCCGAGCGCGACTCGGCGAAGCCCCCCGAGAGCAGCGGGGTGAAGTACTCGGTGGCGGCGGCCAGCACGGAGCGGTGCGCCCGGTACTCGCGGGCCGGGCCGGGCCGGCCGCCGCCGAACGCCAGGGTGATGTCGCAGTAGAGGCCGTGGCGGCGCTGCTCGTTCTGCCGCCACGCCAGGTCGGAGCAGTGCGCGGGGCACCCGAACTCCTCCGCCTCGGCCTCCATCTCCCCTCCGCCGCTGCCGCCGCCGGACCGCGAGGCCCCGCTCTCCGCTACCGCCGGCGGCCCCGGGCCCGGCTGCGGCTGAGGAGAAGCAGCGGCCGCCGCCATCTTGTCCGACATGGCGGAGTGTGAGCACTGCGCCTGCGCTGCGAGCCTGAGGTGCGCGGCACTGCCCCCTGGCGGGTGGGGGGTGTGGCCGGCGCCGCAGGGAAGATGGCGGCGGGGTTGGAACGGGCGGAGCCTCCCCTCAGTTCGGGTCCGCACCCGGAGGGGGCCGGGGAGGGAGGCACCGGCTCCATCACCCCCCTGAGAGCCCCTCACGAGCGAGCTGAGCGCCCGAGCCGGCCCCGGTGGTTCTCCCGCTGTAGGAGCCGCTGTGACAGCAGCCAGAGCCGGCCGCAGCGCCCAGGCCCTGGGCAGGAGGGAGGCCCTGGGGCTCCTTCCCACCCCGCACAGGTACCAGGGGCCGGGAGCACACACGCGGGGCTTGGCAGAACCTGGGGTGGCCTCTCCTTTGTTGTCCTCCCTCGGGCAAAGCTGCAGGGGAGGGATTTAAGGAGGAATTAACTCCCTCTGCCCAAAGGGCGCTGTTGGTGTGGAGCTGATTCCTTGTTTCCTTTACAACGTGTGTATCCCCCCCTCCTCTGAACTAGAACATAGAATTATGGGGTTGGAAAGGACCTCGAGATCATCCAGTACCAACCCCCTGCCACGGGCAGGGACAGCTCACACTAAACCAGGTCACCCAAGGCTCCAACCTTGAGCACTGCCAGGGATGGGGCAGCCACAGCTGCTCTGGGCACCCTGTGCCAGCGCCTCAGCACCCTCACAGGGAAGAGCTTCTGCCTTAGATCTAACCTGAACTTCCCCTGTTTCAGTTTGAACCCATCACCCCTTATCCTATCACTGCAGGCCTTGATGCAGATCCCTCTCCAGCATCTTTGTAGCCCCCTTCAGACACTGGAAGCTGCTCTGAGGTCTCCACGCAGCTTCTCTTCTCCAGGCTGAACAGCCCCAGTGTTCTCAGCCTGGCTCCATACAGGAGGTGCTCAGCCCCTGCTCATCCTCGTGGCCTCCTCTGGACTTGCTCCAAATCCTACATATGTTGAAGACACCAGAACTTAACAAGTGCTGCAAGAGGGGTCCCACAAGAGCAGAGGGGCAGGATCCCCTCCCTCGCCCTGCTGGCATGCTCCTTTTGGGCCAGCCTAGGATAGGGTTGGGTTCTGGCTGGGTCACATTCAGTTTCTCATTGACCAACACCCCCAAGTCCTTCTCAGGTTGCTCTGAATCTGTCCTCACCCAACCTGTTGCTGTACCAGGGATTGCCCCTCCCCATGAGGAAAGAATTGGTTGAAGGTAGCGACCACTACCCCCTATGTAACCCCCCATTTCTAAAAGCCAGAAGTGGAAGAAGAGTAACTGAGTAGTGTATCATTTATTTGAGTTCGGTTACAATACACAGACAAGTAGGACAGTAAAGTTATCACTGAGCTTAGTTGGGATCTGCAGCTCCCATGAGTGACAGTCTGTCTACCAGCACTTTTGCAGTACAGGAGAAGTTGTTTGCATAAATACAGACACCGGCACACAGGGAGGTTCACAGTTTTAACAGCGGTATGTTACAACTTTACACTTTAAATTACTACACCCGAGGTTGAATAACATTGATTACACATCAGCAGTGGTCCCACGAGGCAGGATACAAAGAGACTGAAGATGAGAACACAGTAAACGGTTGAAGAACAGCCAAGAACAAAAAGAGGCCAACGGCACGGCTGATGGGAATGGTGGGAACCTTCCCCTCCATCAGGAACAGTTACAGCTGGGTACCACACTAATAGATCTGCCTATGAGCAAACTCCCCCCTACATCCCTTAAAGTCTTCTCTGGAGATTAATGAAACAGGAAGAAAAGGGTGAGAGACAGTATTAAATACAGCAGGTAACAGATGGCATAACACAACTTTTGGTTTTTATTAGAGTAAGGTTCTAGTTAGAAAACAGTTGCTTCGCACAGCTGGACCAGGCAGCTCAATGTCTATGTACCAACGGCCTTTAAGCCAGCAAAGTCCCATTTATGGCTGACCTCTGTGCAGGCTGCTGTGGTCTTCAAGCGCCATTCTGAGGCAATAGTACAGGCTCTCACATGGTCATATGCTCGGGTAGAACATAGGATATGTCATCCCATGGGTGACGGTACAGACCCTGCTTCAATCGCTTCTGATCCAGGTAGTGTCCTAAACCAGAAGCAGTTTGGGTTATAACAGTGCTGTTGCTCCTCCTTGTCTTATTTTGCCTGGAAACAGCTTTGGTTCCTGGCTTCCTACAAGGAGCACTGGGCATCCCTCACTAGGATGGAAGGGGTGGGAACGTGGCAAACTTACCAATGAATCCCATACTCCTGCCTAGTACAAAGATGCCATTAAGAGCTCCTATATCAATATATTCATCTGCTTCTTCCCTGCAAAAGAGAAGAAATTAAATAGTTCCTCACAATGATCTAGTTAAGGAATCAATCTTAGCAAGGCTATGAGTCTCCTCTAGAGGCAGTAGTAACACTGAGCTCATGTGGAAGCTTCCTTCCCAAGTCCAGGCTGTTCCCTTCACAATGTCCCAAAACCCTGGCCCCACATGAGCTGCCAGGACAGCTCCCATAATTTTTAAAGGGCCGTGATCCAAGAGAAACAGCCCCCACCACACTTACCTTGTGAAAGAGCCACAATTCCTGAGTACATCAACAAAGGCAACTCCAATAAAGCCATCTACATTCAGAATAAGGTTTGGTTTCTGTAGGAAATGAGAACACAGCCCAACAAAGATGTTAACAGTGGTGGACGAGGTTCACCAGGCAACTTCCATCCTCAAGGGCAATTTGGGGGTTGTGGACACACAAGACTAGTGATAGACGAGGCCATACTTAATGCGAGCAATGGAAAACCAGCCCCAAACAATGGGCCTGTGTTTGGTTCAAACCACAGGGATGATCTGGCCCAGCCCATCACACGTGCTACTCCTGCCTCAGCTTTAAAGGCAGCCCTTCCAGTGTGGACAACACCAGGAATGGGTCTGATTTAATTCAGTGTTTTCCTGCTGTCCCAACAAATGCCTTCAGCCTTACCAAGCTGTAGTTGTACTTGGCCTCAAGTCTACCATAGAACAGTAACCATTTGAGGCACTGCAATTCAAATGCAGTGTTTCCTGGAGGAAGAATGCGCAGGGAGTAAAGCAGTAGCACATTTCACCTTGGAAGTTGTGATCTTCTCTACTTCAAGCGCGTAGTCCAGCAGCGGGGTGGCCGGGAAGTGCTGCTTCACGTAGTCTTTGAGAATCTGAACTCTCATATCTGGGTTATTTATCTGCAGGTTAAACACACATGACAGTCACGTCGCCTCTCACACAGGTACTTGCCATAAGCTTTGCTATTTGTAGGTTGAAGAGAATTTGGTCAATAGATGCCTCAAAAGTTGCTGATTTTCTTTCCTCTGTTTCTTCTCTCCCCCACCCTTCCACTAAAAACCCCTCCAGCTTGTAAGGATGCACATCTCTTACTGATTTGACTCTGTGTCCAATGCCCATGATCAGTTTCCCTTCTTTCTTCATCTTATTCACAAACTCCATAGGGATAATGCCACTGTCGAAGGCTTTGCTGAACATTTTAGCTGCAGCATCCAGTGCTCCACCAAACCGGTCACCCTGGGTGCAACACACAAAGGGAATTACAGCAAAGGACTTCCTAGTTAAGGAACAAAACAAGCACAAGCTTATCTTCCCCATCTGCCCTGCCTATCACTGTGGCACGCACAACATTCCCATTAGGCAGGCAGCTGAGATAAAGCATCTGTTTATAACTCAAGTGCCAATATGCAGCCAACACATCTCCACTAGAGACAAGTGTGGGGGAAACGCAAGCTCCAGTTTTGCTTCACATTTTTACTTGTCAGTCTTGGAAGAGACTCAGCAACCACACAGGGACCACGCTGGAAACAGTTTGGCCTCTGCAGAACATTTCTAGACTCAAGTGACAGACATCAAAATAGCCTGCTTACTAGAAAAATGGGCTAGAAGTCAATAGAAACTCTAAAGTGTATGTGAATAGACACTGCCTGTCCACGGCTCTGCACTAATCTTAAATTAATAGTAATAAAACCTAAGTGGAATAGCAAGTAATGATGCTCATGGGCATTAGGCACTTACGATAGTAAGAAGGCCTGAAGTGAGACTTGAGACAAGATCTTTTCCAGCTCTTGCACAGACAATGGTGTTGTGAGCTCCAGACACAGCAGGGCCATGGTCTGCTGTTACCATCAGGCACATCTCAATGAACTGGCAGGCATACCTGGGTAACCTGAGCAAGAGAGAGACTGGGGTCATTTACTGTGAAGAAAACCAAGTAACAAGACACTTGGTGTTACTGGACAGTGGCTTTTGGTTTACGTGTATGCTTGAAAGAAACAGAGGAGAGGAAAGGAGCTGCAGGGTCTCACCACCCATCAACCTTGAGATGCTGATGTGGTGACAGCAGAGGGAACAGAGATGGCATTTCTAGTGATCCTAGATCCACAAAGGAATCCTTGAGTTACAGTTTTTGCTTAAAAGTCTAATAATAACCAAGAAAAACTTGAAGCCAAAGGATCCGAGAGCTTTCCCACAAGCTGCCTCACCTCCTCTGAAACCAGAGCAGGCCAAGCACCCCTCCAATGCCCATCTCTTCTTTGAAGACCTCAGTGATGGGCATGCCAGCGTAGATCAGTTCCTGGCCTCTCTCGTCACAGATGCTTGTCATGAAGGAAGCTGGCTTGCGAATCAGACCCAGCTCCTGGAATTGCAGCATAAAGATGGGATTTTAAACAAGCCCCGTTAGGAGCAAGGGGCAGGAGGAGGCAGAGTGCTCAAACAACAATGCCTCAAGCTTGTCCTCACAGCAGCTTCCACAGCCCAGAACCAGTGTAGCCACTGAGTTCCCAAATAACACTATGAAGTGTGAGAGATAACCCCAAGGCAGCACCATTAGTGCCACAAGCATCCAGAATCACAGCAAACAGCCTGTTGGTTTCTAAGGAACCAAAAAGCAGGTAAAGCAACACAGCTCACCCTTGCCCAGGAGTAGTCCATTGGCACAGTTGGAGGAGGCACTTCCTCAGCTGGTTCAATCACTCTTTTGGCCACAAGATCCTGGTAGACAGACCTAGGGAGAGAATCCTGGTATTCAGTTCCTTTTTAAGATATAAAAGTGAAGTGGTCTTAGTCTGGACCTTAAAACCCCATAATGGATAGAAGCTGCTTTCCTTGAGCAGGAATATATTTCTGTATCAGGCTCGAATCAGTGCCCCAGCAGTTTCTGTCCCCTGCTGAAGGTGTCCTGTCATGTCACTTACTGAATGACCTCTCCCAGCTCATCGAAACTCCGGGGAACAAAGACTCCAGCTTCTTTTAAGGCCTGATTCTTTGCCACAGCAGTTTCGGAAGCCTGGTTGGCACAAGCTCCTGCGTGGCCAAACTGCACCTACAAACAAGAGAGGAGACAGCAGTGAGGAATGCACTTGTTCACCTGCAGAGAGTAAGACAGAATCAAGAACTGACTGGGAAATAGTGACAGCGCAATTCCAGTGACTGCACACCTGCCCTCCTGGGCTAACAGAACTCTTGGTCACACTACAGTCAGCACTGCAATATGCAAGGTGCTTTCTGATCTGGAATCACTCCAGGATGTCCACTGAGGTTCTGCCTCTGAATTCCCCACTCCCCAGAGCTGCTTGCCTCGCATCATTCCCATTGCACTCCAGAAGCAGGTGGCTGTTAGAATCTGTTGCATTCCCTGGGGTCTCTGGGCTCCCTTTAGAAGCAGACCCCAGCAGAACAGAAAGCTTTCATCATTTATATTTATTAACTTCTGTTAACATTTGCATGCTCCTGGCAATTCTGGGAAGTTTAAGCCTAGTGAGAAGTTGGTGTATTTTCTTCTTGTCATGGATATAGACTTATTTTATGCTTTTGCCCCCCTGTTTGCACATACCTCTGAAGAAAACATGGTGGCACAAGTACCGATACACCAGCACACCACGGGCTTGGTGATGCGACCTTCTTTAATACCCCTGCAGATCTTGTACTCTTCTGTGCCTCCGATCTGCAGAAAGAGAGCTGAGCTGGTTCAAAACTGCATCATTACAGCAACCAGCTCCAAGATTCACATGGAAACACTAATTCAATTCTTTTTCCTCTCCTGTTTCATTGAATAACAACTGAAGTCTCAAAACTAAGCCTCTCTATCGGATTGGATTGGTAGAGGAACCTGCGCATGTCTGTGGAATACATTCAATTTCTTTGAACTAAAGCAGCATGAAACAAGAATTGGGCTATTCAAGAACAGCCTGAAGAGCTGCCCCTGACCTGTAGCTGTTATTTAGCATCCTGGCAGTCAGGTGAGCTGCTCCCACAACAGAACACAGGGGTGCTGCTCAGGTAAGAGTGAACTGGTCTCACTCACCTCTCCAAGTACTACGATCATTTTCACTCCTGGAGTATCTTGGTAACGCAAGACATGATCCATGAAAGTTGAACCAGGATATCTGTGCAGAACACGGGGGGAAATGGCAGAACTTGAATTTGTTTCATGAGCTTGTCTGAAAGAGCTAAAATCAACACCAACCCACCCTTCCTCCTCCAAACCACTAAGTTCTTCTGTTGACTGACTTAACAAACCCTGCCTTTGTTGAAGCCAGAGTCCTACCTGTCTCCTCCAATGGCCACCCCTTCATAGACCCCATCAGTGGTTCGGGAAATTATGTTGTTGAGCTCATTGGACATCCCTCCTGACCGTGAAACATAAGCCACGCTGCCGGGGCGGTACAGTTTGGATGCCAAGATATTATCCAGCATGCCTCCTGTGTTGCCTATTTTAAAGCAACCTGGTTTGATGCCACCAACCTGCAAGAAAATGAGAGATGGAAAAAGCCTTTTGAGCCCTCCTCAAAGAGTTTACACAAACCATGGAAGACATTAATGTGATCTTCAAATGAGAAACTAACATGCACTTGATGTGACTGAAGCCAAAATGGGTTGTAGGAGATACTTAATGCTTCAGAGCAAGATGATCTGAAGGTTAAGACAGATAAAGAAGGGGAGAAAAAGGCCCCCAGTACTTACAGTTGCAGGCCCAATGATGGTGACTCCTTTTTTATCAGCTGTCTTGATCAGTTTGCGTGTCAGGGCCTCTGGAATGCCCTCAGCAATGATGGCAATGGTGCGGATCTGCAGCAAGGTAAAGAAACCCACTGGTACCCCCAAGTACTGCAGGACACAGAAAGCAAAGAGCTGCTTGCAGGGCAAGACCAGCTTCTGCCTCTTGTCTGATTGCACCCTTGATTGGGAAGGCCCAGTGCATGGATCCAGTCTGCTGAGATCACACTATTCAGAGAGCTCTTTTCTGCCCCTTACGCAGCAGAGCAGCACTATGTCTTAACCAACCCAGAGTAATTACTCCCGACCATGAGGCGCCAAGTT